>NC_087344.1:131962785-132320285 GCF_030014295.1 Loxodonta africana
GCCTGGCCTTCTGTAATGCATTTTTTTAATGCTGTGTAGGGGCAAATGACAAATACTTGAAAATTCTTCACCATTTGAAATTATGCTGCCGTATTTTAATGCTTGTATTTGTCGTTTTCTCTTAAGTTTATGGGTTAATTTTAAATGTATGTTCCGTTTCTAAGTAAAAATCAAGTAATGAAAATATGTGCAGCTTTATTTACTTAGATGGGGTGCTACATAGAGTGTAATTTTTAAGTATAAAAGTCTAATTATTGTAAATTAACCACTTAACATTGTTTCGCATTTCAGGCTTCTTTGACA
This sequence comes from Loxodonta africana, assembly GCF_030014295.1. Taxonomy (NCBI): domain Eukaryota; kingdom Metazoa; phylum Chordata; class Mammalia; order Proboscidea; family Elephantidae; genus Loxodonta; species Loxodonta africana. The sequence goes on from NC_087344.1 coordinate 131,963,089, forward strand.
GGTACCAATATATGTAAATACTTACAGATTTTTATGGCTCTAATTGTAATGCTATGAATCTACAGGGCAGAGTTGAGAACAATGCATGGGTAGCGTAAATATTTTGAGATGCCCGTTTCAAAATAGAGGCAAGGCTGTTTGTGGTTAGAGCTGGTAGCAAAAAGCTAAATGTGCTAGGAGTAAAATGGTTATCTCTTTCCCACCTTTCCCTCCAATATAAAAGCTTAATTTTTCCCCCAGGTTACATCTCAAGTTTGTTGCTGGTTTTATACCATTTCTTTCCCTGAGATAGCAACGTATGAACAATGATTGTTACAGCTCACCCACGTACATGGTGAGAATTGAAGACTGTGGAGGCAAAATGCAAAATGGAACCCGATGGTGAAGCACTGAACACAGGCAATGGCAGTGTTAGCTAGGGATGAAGTGCAAAGGACATCTAAGAAATACGAGCAGGGTCTCAGTCCCATATTGCTGAATACAAGATGACGTAAATTTAGAGGCATTAGGGAGGGAAACTGCAGAAAAATCTCTTACGTGTTCACATGGTTATGTATATGGTTCCTTTTCGTTTATGTCTTCTATTTTTCAGAATGGAAGAGGTAGAGTTCATTTTGGAACATTAAATATATCTTAGGCAGTGAATAAGAACCTACTGATGTATATTTTCACAAGGTTAGGAGCCAAAAAGAGACAGGTGGCTTTTGAAAATTAATAGCTCTTAAAAGGCGTAAGGAAATATAACTTAAGGATATGTTCTTGTCAGACATTGGTGAGAAGCTGTGTTTTGGGGGGGATGTTAATTAAGAACATTTCCCTGTTGGCATAAAATGTCTCACATTTTTGCCCTTGGTGCTCAGCTCACCATGAACACAGTTAATTCACAAGGTAGTTTTTGTAAATAAAGGTTTTGGGCAAGCTGAACGTGGTCCAGGGAGATATTAATGAGAGGGCAAGGGGGAAGAGTTAATGAAAACACACTTCCTGGTAGAACATAAACTGCTTTTTGGACCTGGAGAATGCTTTAAAATTATTTTCCCAAAACCCTGTGGCATTTCATTTCTGGAGGAGATGCAATAGGGAGAAATGACAAATAGCTCCATTTTATTATTTTCTTCTTTCTTGTTCTCCATATTTTTGGTAGGGAAGATTGGACATTTATTTTGACTGTTTTCTTTCTGCGCACAGAACCGATTACATTTCTAGCGCGTGACGCATTATAAATATACCCAAGTATCCTCTGGCCTACACATGATGAGTTGGTTATTTGTACATCCCTTCTTTGAAGGCAGCTAATTGTATGGAAAGTAATAGGCACTTGTCATCTAGTCCCTTTAAACTTTTATCCTGCTGAAATGTGTTCCCAGCATTTGGGGTGTGTAGTTGTTGTTCTGCATTATTTAGCTTTTGTATATTCTGAGAAAAATAACTAAGCTTTTAAATCGCATAGTCCCTTGACTGAAATCTCAGACCACTGTGTTCAAGGATCTACAAAATTTTATAGCCTGTGTCATTTAAAGGAAGCTGGCTGTCCTCAGGAGAACATTACTAGAGCTATGTAAATACAATCAGGAATTGTGGCCACATTTTTTTTGTAGATTTTTGTCTGCTGTGAAATTCTTTTTTCCACTCAAAAGTGTAGGCACCATCTAGAATTATCTGTGTTTTTCAGTAGAAATTAGAGATCAGATGCGTTTAGTTGGAGGAAAATTTATTGAGGGTACTAGTTTACATAGCACTCTGTAGCTCCCCCGTAGTTATATAATCGGTGTTGTGTGTGTCCATCGCAGAGTACATTTGATGCTCATTTATTAAATATGCTCGCTGGCTGCTACCGCATCTTTGTTCTGGACAGACAAATTACCTTTCTCACACTGAGCTTCCACTCTGGGGAATTAAGCCTCCACTGCTTTAATTAGCTTGGAAGTGGGGGGCTGCAGTTCCTAATAGACTTCAGGCTTTTAGTAAGTTAGGGAAAGGGTGAAAAGAGAACTTTCTGGGAAGCTCAAAATGTCATTTAAAAACCGTAAAAACCTAATATATATATATGTGATTTCATTTTGGTAATTGCAAACAGATTGTATTTGAAGACTGTATGGATTATCATTTTTAACTTAGACATTAAAGTTAGACTGCTGTTGAACTCTGTGCTCTCTAATTGATGCATGATCAACACAGTACATGTGTTTGATTCATATAATTACAATATTTATGTAACATTAAGTGACATCAAAAACCCGTTGCCATCAAGTCAATTCTGACAATAGCAACCCTGTGAGACAGAGTAAAACTGCCCAATCCCATAGGCAGATAGGAAATGTTAAGTGAAAAATTAGATGTGATAATCAGAAAAATAATACCTGAATTATTCACACATGTAGTTTTTTATAGGTAAGTACGTGTAGGTAGAGAAAGACCCAGGTGAGTAGATGTCACATGGGAATATCAGAAGTAAATACTAATGATAACTGCCAGTATTTTTTGAGCATTTTAGTATGTGCTGGGCCCTGTTGTAGGTATTCCATGTGTATTACTGTAATCATAACAACCTTATTATCTTCTCTTTAATGATAAGGAAACTGAGGCACAGGGCAGTTTGAGTACATTGCCAAAGGTCACACAGTTGAATGTATTAACCCAAAACTTGCTGTGGGAAGGGTCTTGATTATGAATGTGCTCTTAAAAAAAAGTCCAAGATATCACTACTAGGCAAGAACTTTATAATTCATTCCTTTTGGAAAGAAACTTGCTGGTAACAGAGTCAAGCAATTCGTTGTAGAACTTTATACTAGAAACTTCTTGAAAGTCTATTTATTGTCTCATTTTCTCTGCTAGTAAAACTGCAGAAAATGTTATGCTTTAGTTCTTCACTGCCAACGTAGCGTAGAAAGGCTCCATCAAGTCACAGTTGGAGAATAATAAAAAAAGATTAGAGAATGTAGAGAAGACAAAAGCAGGCATGTTTGAGTTTAATCTCTCTCAAATTTAGCGTTTTAGCTAAGATGCCCATTTTTATTTCTTGCAGGTCTGCTAAAAGGTCAGAGTAATGCAGAATGCGTGCCTTCATCTCAGATTTTGTTCATCACAGGTGGATCCCATGTGTCTTCAGTAGACAAGTCACCTTTGTAGCTAGCACCAGTGCCAGCTCCATGCCATTGCACCTTCTTTAGTCTTGATTGCCCTTCCTGCATTTATTGGTGTATTAAAATGACTGAATATGAACATTAAGGACTCCATGAACCTGGGCTAATGGGAGACTGTAGAGAAAATGAAAAAAGATCCACAAGAGGACATCTTTGGGGCGGGGGAGGGAGCTTGGGGGGAGGGAAATGACTAATGAAGCTAATTAAAAGAAGCATTCAAATCTGCTTTCTACCCTCATTAACAATTAGCAGGGCACTGGCCAGAGTTTGTACCCTGTGTTTTACCTTAACAACATTCTATTTGCTCTTTGTATATTTAAGTGTTGTAAGGAAATGTGTTTCAATCAAAACTGAACATGAGATAAAGGAAAGAGATGTGGCTTTTGTGATACTCTATCACAGACACTTTTATTGTATCTCTGTAAAATACAATGTATGTATGCATGTGAGTGTTTTTGTCCTAATGTTGCTAGTCCCATGGCAAAGAAAAAGAAAAAAAAAGAAAAAAAATTGGAAAAAAAATCAGGCTCATAGCAGCTGCTGTGTAGAAATTTCCCCCTACTTCTAATTTGCTGAATGAAGAAAAAAATCTTTTATTTGTGATATTTTCAGAGACATTTGCTCTAGTATGGTGTATTTAAATAATAAAAACTTAAAAGAAAAAATACTCAATGGAGTTTGGGTTTAAACACTGCTTTTTCTCTTTTGTATTTTGGAAGAAATTTATTTTTTCTGATAACAAGCTCACTTTAAATTGTAGGGGTTATGAAAGGAGATGGTGTGTGTATTTATTTAGCTTTGGGCCAATAAGATATTCTTCACATTACTTAAAACCCCATTGCTGGCAAATTGATTCCAACTCATAGTAACTCAATAGGACAGAGTAGAACTGCTGCATAGGGTTTCTAAGGCTGTAAATCTTCACAGAAGCAGACTGCCACATCATTCTTCCTGCACAGTGGCTGGTGGGTTTGAACCCCCAACCTTTCAGTTTGAAGCCAAGTGCTTTAACCGAGCGCCACCAGGGTTCCTGTTGAATTACATAACCATGTCATTTCTGGTGGAGGTACAAAACACTCTCTAACAAAGCTATTTTATAGGTTCAGAATATTAATTGTGTTAACACTTTGTTATGCTTTTGCTAAATCACAGTGAATCTCTGTGTTGACATACGAATATTTGGTTTGATTCTTTGGCCGTCCTGTTTGTTCCCTTTTTCTCAGTAGGAAAGCTCTGCTTATTGATGACAAGCATGTTAAAGAATATGGCGTAACCGTCTTGATACCGTATCAAGTTTGTAGTTTTTGAAGGAAATAGCATTTCTGAACTGTCCCTGTATGTATTTTAAGGTTCCCTTAGCGGTTTAGGGACCCAGAACTCATTCGTGGTGATCCTGGATGGTAGAAGAAGCCATTTCCTAGTGAGTTGTTAGATGAGTACGATCTGCTGTGTGATTTGTTTTGTGTTTGTACTCCTACTGACTCTGCCTCTCCATGTGTTTGGGGGAGGATTCAGATTTCATGTAATAGTATTCCTGAGGCATGTAGTCTGAGGCACGGAGTATCTACAGCCGTGCTTGTGGAAGAGAGAACGTGTAGTGTAAGAACTCAATGGGCCCATAGCTGGTACCGGGATGAGGAAAACCCACATGGGTCTGGATGTGGGGCTCCCTGGTAGGCTTGTTCTATGTGAGTAAATCTCAACTACAGCTTTTTATCACAGGTAAATAAAACCAGGTGTGTTTATGATGCAACTTCTCTTTTTCTTTTTAAAAATGGTGTTTATTTTACTTTGTCTTATTTCGGTAAAGATCCCTATCTTAGCTTCCTCTCTGAGAATAGGAATGGGCCATATAGGAGGGTCTAGCTCTGTACGTCTCGGCTAACAGTCTCCCTTTGAGATCTTGTTGCTTCCTTCCTGCTTTCAAAGGTTCCTAGCCAGGAGGAAAACTGACTTACGTAAACTGCAAGCCCCCTATAAGCCGCCTTAGGCAGAGAGTTAAGGTGAATTGTAGAGTTATAAATGCAAGGAAAGAAAATAAGGTGTACAAAATCACACAAAGGACATGTGTTTAAGAGATTCTTGGGGGAATTTCTAGGAACTAGGATGTAGTTCAGTTTTTTTTTTTAAGGTACTTTCTAAGGGAACCTGGACTCATCTAGGTGGTATAGGGAAAGTGTTAATAAAGACCGCAAGCATCTTCTGTATCCTTTCTAGTGTAAGTACTCATGTCCTCTATAGTGTAGAAAATTCAAAAGACATGCTTAATAACTTATAGTAAGTAATACAGTGTGGCATTTGGTGATGGTGGGGAGCTAAGGTCATTAAAGACTTTAAATGAACTATTATATGGCTGGTTCCTCAAGCACTGCTGCGTATTTAATAACGAGCTTCTAAAAGCATTTCTTAAGTTGCAGACCTGAAAGATTGCAAATGTCACTCATGTTAGTATAATCCACATGGAAGTGACGAAGTCTTCTCTTTGATGTGCTAAATTGGAGAAGGACTAATGGAGCTATGAATATACAATAGAACATATTTAAGTAGTAGTCATGCTTTAGGTAAAACACTTTTCTTGAAACCAGAGGCATTTCAAACAATAAAACCCTGCTCTAATGGGGATGCTCTGTGTGGATAGAAAGCTACTAAGAACACAGGTTTATTCTGATGTGAACAGCAGTTGTGTGCGGTGTTTCTCCCAACCCCAGTATTGCTTAGGAAGAAAAAAAAAAATACATGAGCTTATTCACCTTTCATCCACTGCATTTGTGGTGCTATTAGTTAGTGAAATGTATGCCGTTGCTTTGAAAGGATCTATTTAACATTAACCACGTCATAGAGCAAGATGGCCCCAGTCCCTACAAGCAAGTGCAATTAAAAATAAAAGCAAATGTTACTGAAGGCCTGTTCTACACCTGTTAGAAAGAAAAAAAATTATAATACATACAAATGTCTCAATCATGCAAATTGTCAGTCTTGCTAATGAAACAATTTTATAAAAACATTGTCCTTTAAAAGAGTTTAATGTTTTTACCTATCCAACTGCCTAGTTTAGATTTATACATTCCATAAGCCAGGGGAGCCCCCTGAAGCCTTTGCTAACCAAATCCTTTGCCACAAGAAACCATTTCCAGTTCTTCAGAATTTATTAGGAAACAGTTGAACATGGACTGTAGTGTCTTATAAAATACAAAATGAGAAAACTGTCACGCCAAAATGAAGCCTGTGAAATTGTCATCCTCTTAATAGTAACTATTTAAATTCTTCTGCCTTTATTAACAGATACTTGAAACAACTAATCATCTAAAATGAAGTTCTTAAATGGCTTTAAATGTCAATGTAGTTTAAGATTTTAATTTGTACTACTATTTATATAAAATATTTTTTAGGGCCAATAAATAACAAAACAGTGAATCCGAGAGCTATATATCAAGAGTCTAGTGCAGATTTCCATGTAGCCTAAATAATTGCACTAAATTGAGAAAAGGCCGGCGGTTTTCTCAAAGAGTCCTTCACTGTGGAATTGTATCCTGGGTGCTTGTGCACCTCAGCTCAGTTTTAAGAGGCTTTTGGGAACAGACCATTTACAAGTTGATGTAACTTGTCGCTTGTTACTACTAAGAGCCGCCCATTGTCAGTCCAGCCAAGTCACAGAAATGCTTATTGCAGTTAAATAGCAATTTGTTTCCATGAAACTGCAATTAAAGTATTACTGAGCAGCCATTTTAGATTGGCAATGCTCTGAACGCATGTTAAACAGCCAGCAACTCCCACTTGCAGGGTCTCAGATCTGACTAGCAGCAAAGTGTAATATATTCACCTATGTTGGGCATCTAGTTAAAAGGCATTTGAAACCTCAGCGCAGCCCTCTGATCCCGTTCTGAACATGCTGAAAGCATCGACAAGTCGGGGCTGATTTTTGGAAGAGGAACTTGAAACTTACCTCAAGTGAATACTATTTTCAGTGGTACAAGAAGTGCTTTATGCTAGTAGATCTGTGCATGTTTCCTAGAGGGAATGTTTTCAAGTTCAGATTGATTCTGCTGAGAATGGACTGCAACTCTGAGGCCTCAAGCCAATAATGTACTACAGGTCCTGACATGTTACAGCTGTGTAAACAGGGCCATTCTGTCTCCTAAATCACAACTAATAAAGCATAGGACGAAAATCAATTGATTCTGTTATAAGTTCTTTGAATGATGCTGAAAGTTGTTTAATGACTCTGTTAAGACGGACAAGCCTGAGTTGAGCCACCAAAATACCTATTTTAATTCTCTCCCCTCAGAAACAGGGCAGGACAGTCTTTCCCGGATATTAGCATCACCACCACCAGTTCTAAAATCTGCTGCGGAAAGGATCTGAACTGAATTCTTCCTGTGGATCTACAGTTGAGGATTTGTTGAGTGAGAAAGGTGAAGTGCAAAGGTTTTATTGAAAATGCGAAACATTGATGTAAGATCCTGAGAGAGGAACGGGTTTCAGAGGTGGTGTTTTAAAATGCAATTAGCACTGAATTCTAACCAGCTGGGAAACAAGTCATTAGCTCCCCAGAACAGGAGGTATCTCACCTTCCTTCCTTCAGCCTAGAAATTTCCCCCACCCTGAATCAGAATCGTCCTTGATGTTTTCAAAAACAACTTTCATATACAGTGCATCTGTTTTTTTTTATTTTTCACCATGGTCATTCAAGTTAAATATCTCTGTGTATGTATGTGTGTGTGTGTGTATATATATACACACACACACATACATTTCTTTTTTCAGTAAGGGGAAAACACTGAAGAATTTCTTCCTACATTAATCTTTCATTTTCAGTGAAATGAATGTTCTTAAGAAAACAGACAAATCTGAGGATGATTTACAAATGAAGAATAATTATGAAAACTGGAAAAGAAGTTGATTCCTTGGGCTGCAGCTATATAACTTTAAGGTTTGGTAGGGATGGCTGTACGTTAAATTCTGCGTATTTGTCTAAGACCTCTGATTCAATATCTGTCATCAGTTACAGGACTTAGACTTTCCAGAAACCTAGTATCTTTAAATATAATAACTTCATCTTGCAGTTGTGTAATGCTTTGTAAGGAAGGGTATTTATTTATACTTTGTTGTTGGTGCCATCGAGTCAGTCCTGATTTATACTTTCGCATTTACAGTTTACACGTACTTACACATGCTATGTACTTACACATGCTCTCTCATTCAGTCCTTGCGACAATCTTGTTAATTAGTAGTATTACTTCAGTTTTACAGACAAGGTAACTAAAGTGCAGTGAGGTACCTATATCATATTTTAGTGAAATAATTTTTTAAAATAACAAAACGAGTGCAAAAAAAATCCATGATGAATAAAAAGTCAGTTTTAAATACAGGCAGGATCAGTATTACTGGTCTTCTCTTTTGCCTCAGGCTCCAACATGGGCCATCACAGGCCCAAAGTGCCAGAGCTGCTATTTGAACCCTGGCCTTTTAGGCATTTTGGTAAAATTTATAAATTGTTAGACTACAACAATGACATACATTATTTTATGAGCTATAAAAAATTAAAGTGCTGCATTTTATCTTTATCCAGCTTAGAATGCCAACAAATTTAGATTGCCAACAAATTTAGATTGCCAGCATATTTCAGCCTTTGTCTAAAAGAAATTTATTTTGAATTTCAAAAAATCTCAACTACTTCATGATAAGTATAGTTGTTAACAACTCTGCCACATTGTTGCTGAGGAAAAAGAGCAAGACTATAGTAATCACATTTGTCCAGAGAAAGCACAACCAATAAATACATCTCACACAAAGTAGTAAATGGTATGTTTAAAAAGTTTGAATTAACTGTGGCTTGAGTCTGCAGATATCATTTGTGGTAAATAAAAGGATAATGAGTTAGACTATAGAAAATAATTTTGAAGATAGAAGTAATGCAGACACAGACACAATAATTGTCATAGAAGAATTTTAAATGTTCTAGCTTGACGTGAAAAACAGATATGCCATCAAAGAACTATATTCATATTTGTTGTTTTAAGATGGGAGAGCTCTGAAGTATTCAAATGGAACAGATTATACGTTTAATTATATCCAAACATGATTCTGAGCTGATTTCTAAAATTTTGTTGGCTGTACTACCTATTTTCCCATTAATTGCTAGAGTCCAAAAAGATATCAAAACTTGTAAATAAATCACTGTAACACACCATTAAATCCAAGCTGCCTTTATTACAAAGAGAAAAAACAGTTAAAGGAAAAATTCTTACTCCAATTTAATAACCATTCTCTGATGTTGATATAAAGGTTAAGCAAAAAGACTTTTTTTTTTTTGGCATGGATTCTTGACCGCAGTGGATTATGGTGCAGAAGTACTAGTTCCCATACCCCATCATCTCTGTATGATATTTCATTGAGTATCTCTTAGCCCAGTGGCCCTTTTGCAGACTTTTTCTTCTGTGTGCTTAATGAGGCTAAAGTTAGCCTGTATGGTCATGCGCCACATAACATTCATCCGGGCAATGTCCAACCCCATATATGTCCACGGTCTCATAAGGTTATAGTAGAGTTCAGAAATCTCATTCTGAGAATGGGACATAACCAAACGCACTGCCATCGAGTTGATTGCGACTCACAGGGACATGGTGGACATAAATGGTGAACACAACAGCTTCCCACAGGCAACACATGTATCTCATGTTTCTTGTACACAAAGCGATTGTGCTGCCAGGTGTATAATGTACAGTACATATATAACCAATAATACATATGTCTGGATAGTCATAATAAACGCCTGTGTTAACTGGCTTATGTATGTACTGTATTGTACTTTTTGTTATTTTAATGTGAACTTTCCCTACCTACAAATAAAAAGTTTACCATAATGACAGTGTATGCTTTGACTCACAGGCAGCAGCATCCAGTCTCATGTGTTGCATGTCTCTTGAATGTTGTAGCACTATCTCTGTTTAATTTTCTTTCAAAAATATTACTGCAAGGTGCGTCATGGCTCCCAAACACAGCAAAACCAGTGCTAGTGATACCAGCAGAAAGAGTCAAAGGTAAAGTATTGATTTGGAAGTAAAACAAAAAGCATCCCATATAGCTTTGCTAAGTATATAGTTGGTGTTCACATAATGTCCAGATCACATGACATCTGTTTCACAGAATGAATCGCGGACAATAAGTGATGCATGGCTGTATGTTTTTCCTAGATCGATGACTAAATTATCCTTTCCATTGGATATGGATGGATATACATATGTTCTCCTTAGGTTGTTAAGGACCTGGGAAATGTGTATAGATCAACATAACTGTAGATGCAAAACTGCAGAATATCAGTAGTAAAGAGCACGATACTGTGTATTTGCTAGGCATGTATTATGACCTGAGCTTATGAAATTGATAGGTTAAGCTTGGTAACAACGCCGACAGGTAGAATTTTTTTTAGTAAGGGAGCTGGACTTGTGAACTCAACCACATGATTACCCTGTTGGTGATATGACTGGTAGCCAGAATACATCCAGTTTTTCAGCAAATGCCATCCACATCGAGAACTGCATAACCAGGACAAGCAGTGGCCTGAAGAGTGTTTATCAGTACTTTTTTTGGCAGGGTAAATTTATCTAAATTTACATTAGATAAAATATTTTCTCAAAATTCTATGGGAAAACTTCTCTTCTGAAAACAAGGGGACAGGGAGAATGGAAGGAGCAACTGCCTAAATAAATCGCTGTTCTAGGGGCTCTGAAGGAGTGGTGGTTTCTCATTGCAGATCTGGAAAGATAAGTCTCCCTACACACACCACCACACACCCCATTTCAGTGGTTTTGGTTGTCTTATTTCATTAGTTTCAACACGACCCTCTTCCCTACCGGTTCAGGGTGCTGTTACTGTGCAACGTAAAAGTCAAGCGGCGCTTTTGCGTACTCGAATCCTGCACAAGGCCGTGACATCCGGAGGTTTCGAACATTAGCCGTGTTGGCAGTTTTTAGAAGTCGATATGATACAGCATTAGATGACTTCACAGGTATGTTAGGTAGAGCTGAGGTGAAATGAAAATCACAACAGAAAACATACTGCGACGTTCTTGATGAGGTTTGGGGTACACATGTAGAATGAAACGTCACCTCTAGTTTGTTAAAGTTACGGCCATTGGAAGTGGAATCCTGTCCTCCTTTGAGAGTGGAGTAGAGGCAGTGGGTGGGGGGTGGTGCAGAAGAGGTGGAGAGGAGAGGCTAGAGTTTTCTGATCTGTTACCGAGTGAGTCAGGCAGATAAACAGGCTTGGTTTTCAAAGGACAGCGCATCCTAAATGGATTTTTGACACTGAAGCTTTTAAGCGAAGCCTTTCTTTGTGCGGATGGATGTAATTCAGGAAACTCCATCACCCACCTCACGCTGCAGGCAATTGTTTTTTTTACCCTCTTTAAGGAATAAAACGTGTGTTAAAATTCAAAAGAAGAAAAAAAAAGAATTCTGGCTGGCTTTGGAGTTCTTGAAAGCCAGACATAGCCTTTGCTGTGGGCCAAATAAAGGTGTAGCTGTAATATTTTTCTCTCTAAGTTGTGTTTTATGTATTTTTTTTTAGCTTGGAATTTGATTTCCAACAGGCTCAAAGGAGGATTCAGCCTCTGGAATCCCCTTGTTTTGCATGCAGATGGCATGTTAATGAACTCATTACTGTGCATTTTATCCAGCTCTGGACAGATTTGTGACATTATTTTTCAAAACAAAACGGGGTTAAGCAGTTGGTTGGTTGGTTGGGCCTGATGAGTGGGAGACTCAGTCAAAAAAAAAAAAAAAAAAATTTTTTTTTTTTTTTTTCAAAACACTACCAACCTGTTCAGGGTTGCTGCTAGAAGTCCTGCAAAACCATCCTTTCCCCCTCTACTTCCCTCAAAATAGGTACTTTGATTTACCTGCATTCCTAAAGATTTACAGAGCTGTGTGCCTTCCAGAAGGTGTGTGGTCTAAAATAAGGCTTAGTAATTCTGGACTTTTCTCCTTGCTTTCTTGGGTATCTGTAGGCATCATGCTGTCTACATAACCTCTTTTAGCTTTTACCTCTTTTAGGTTTTTGGACCATCTAATCATCCAAGGTGGAAACCCTGGTGGCATAGTGGTTAAGATCGACAGCTGCTAACCGAGAGGTCAGCAGTTCGAATCCACCAGCTGCTCCTTGGAAGCCCTATGGGGCAGTTCTACTCTGTCGTATAGGGTCGCTATGAATCAGAATTGACTCGATGGCAATGGATTTGTTTTCTCTGGGGAATCATCCAAGGTAGAGACAGCACTTAGTGTTGCCTTTAGGGGAGTGTTATGGAAATTAATGATGAAATACCAAACACAAAACCAAACCCACTGCCATGGAGTCGATTCCGATGCATTTACCTTTCATTCTGCGCTTTCTGCTTTTTTAGGAGGAAAACACCTACACTTCCCGCCACTTCCTGCCCCCTTCCTCCCCCATTTTAATTTAGAGCGTGTAATAAAGTGCATATCACACTGTAATGTGAAGTAAACACCGAACAGGGAGTCCAGAAACACTTGGGATTCAATTCTAGTCCTGAAGGGAAGTCAAATGGAAACTCTGAGTAAATTTCTCTTTCCAATCAAATATTAGCCATGGACTAAATCATTTACTCTCACTTCCTCAGTTTGCCCATCTGTTAAATAGGAATTTACTAATAATGGCAGCTATATTTGCCAGTACGTTAGATGTATTCATTAGACAATAAAAGGGCTTTATATTCTGAGGATGGCACTCTTTTGGACTCAATACTGAAACACGAATGTATGGTAACTTCTTCAATTTAAAGGTTAATTATAACGAGACCCTGGGTGGTGCCATCAATTAATGCACTTGGCTACTAACTGAAAGGTTCGAAGTTGGAGTCCACCCAGAGGTACCTTGGAAGGAAGTCCTGGCAATCTACTTCTGAAAATTCAGCCATTGAAAACCCTATGGAGCATAGTTCTACTCTGACACACGTGGGGTCACCATGAATTGGAGTTGATACTGTGTACCTTTTATTTTTTAAACAAGGTCTCAATTCACTTTGAGAATTACTATAGCCTATTTTTTTTTTTTTTTTATCTCTTGCCTGTCTTCTCTAATGGAGGGGACTGGTGATGTAGATTAATCCAACACAATAGTTAACCCAAAATCATTTATTTTTGGTTTAGAATATATGTAATTTTGTTGAAGTAACATCATAACACTTGTATTAGGCAAATGTTATATTAAATTTACAGCTCCATAAACTCAGACCAAATGGTGGCAGAAGGTAGCCCAGGAAAGAAATTAACATTTATTAATCAATTATTTGTGCCAGACATTTTTGTCATGTTATCTTGTGTTATCCCCAACATAAAACTTTGAGGAAGATGTTATTACTCCTGTGTTTGCAATTGAGGTAGCGCGGACTCAGTGAGGTTAAATAACTTGCCCAATATCACACAGCTAGAGTTATCTGAACCAGGGCATTGAACCCCAGTTCAATCCCCCAGTTCAAAAAAACCAAACTGAGAAGTTGCATTTCTACCAAGTTCCCAAGAAGTTATACAAATTCTCAGCAGGGGGTTGAACCAGAAAGAACTAGTTCTAAGCCCTGATTTGAACACAGGTTTTAAATCTGACCTCAGATTATCAACAAGTTCCTATAGTCTCCTGTAGGGGAAACCCATTGTCCTCGAGTTGATTCCAACTCATAGTGAACCTACGGAGACCCTGGTGGTGTAATGGTTAAGAGCTGTGGCTGCTAACCAAAAGATCAGCAGTTCAAATCTAGCAGGCGCTCTTTGGAAACCCAAGTGGGGCAATTCTACTCTGTTCTCTAGGGTGACTCTGAGTTGGCATCAACTGAGTGGCAGTAGGGGTTTGGTTTACAGTTTTTAGTGACCCTACAGGACAGAGTAGAACTGCCTGATAGGGTTTCCAAGGAGTGGCTGGTGGACTTGAACTACCGACCTTTTTGTAAAACATACTGAAATTAAAGCTTTACCACAGCTAGCCCCCTGATTGGTTATCTACCATCAGATAATAGACTGATATTATATGTTTAAAACCATAGCGAAGTTGTGATTATTAAAAAGGTCTGAATTGAGTTTGAGAAGCAATGTTGATCCAGGTATCATTGCTTACATATGAAAATGGATATAGTGCCCTCTTGACTATACACTTCCTTCAAAGGATAAACCAAAAAAACCAAACCTGTTGCCATCAAGTTGACTGATTCATGGTGACCCCATGTGTTAGAGAGTAGAACTGTTCCATAGGGTTTTCTTGGCTGTTATTTCTATGGAAGCAGGTCTCTAGGCATTTCTTTTGTGGCACCTCTAGGTGGGTTTCAGCTGTCAATCTTTAGGTTAGTAGTCAAGTGATTTATTTCTGATTGTACATTTTAGGGCTATTTGGGGAAGACAAGTCATCATTTGTTTGTATGGTAATTCAACCTGAGCTAACAATTATTGAGCTAAGCACTTGGCATGCAATAATTTGTTTAATTCTCATAAGAAACCTATAAAGTCACAATTATGAATCCATTTTACACATGTGAAAACCAAGACTTAGAAAGGTTAGGTAACTTGTTCTATATGTTTAGTACACGGTATAGCTGGTGCTTAAACCCAGATTTTTCCAAAATAGGCTGCATGCCAGGTCAGCCAAAAAACCAATTGTTGAGTTCAATCCAACTCATGGTGGCCCCATGTGTTGTAGAGTAGAACTTCTCATAGGATTTTCAATGGCTATGACCTTATGGAAGTACATAGCCAGGCCTTTCTTCCATGGCACCTTTGGGTGAATTTGAACTGTCAGCTGTTTGTGCCACCAGGGACTCCATGTGCTAGGTACTGTATGTTCCTCATTAACTTTTGTAAGCTTCATCACAGAAGTTGTCATTGTTGCCATTTTTCAGATGAGGAAATAGAGGTTCTGAGAGTTTACATGATATGCTGATGTATCTGGCTGTAAAGCCTGTGTATGACCCAGAATTGGGTTACCTCTGTGCAATTCTATGGAAGCTCTCTTGTTCATTTGTGGAATAAAATGGGGGGAAGTGCCTAAAACTTGCACAGTTTGTACCTTTAATCTTAGAGGTCTTTAGAAGCACTTTTCCCCCCCACCACCATCTAGAGATTTATCAAATCTCATTAGTTACTGTTAAAATAATGTGAGCAGAGCTCTTGGTTGTTAGCATATTTCTTCTTTACATTTTCTAAAAATGGCCCCAATTGTGAGTCACTCTCATTTATCAAAGAGGTTCACTGTATCTGTAGCATTTCTTTATTTTTTCCGTTTTCTATGAGACAGACCTTTGGCTGGAATATATTTTAATTCCATTTGACCCACTTTACTCCATGTTGCTTTGGATAAGTACAGGTTTCTTCTGAATTTGCTTATGGGGTTTGCAGGGAGGCAAGCTGAAGAGCGTGGACATTTGCAAACTGTATCTTCAAGTCTTAACTTAAATTCAGGAGGCAGATTTTAGGACCAAAATCTGGCCTCTGGTATACAGTATAGGGGACTTTAACATATGGGCTCAAGGTGGGTTCAACAGTTATGTAATTTGTTAGATCTTTCTGACTCTAGTGCTGCCTCCTCTGTGAAGCCTTCCTGGATTTCCCAAGCACATTCAGGATTCTTCTACTGGATTGCAGCCATCTGTTTTCCAAACAGACTGAGAGCTCCTGGAAGGCAAGACTGTGTCTCATTTATTTCTGTATCCTCACTATCTAGAAGATGGCTCGGCATCAGTCAATCTTTGTTGAACGACTGAACAAACAAGGGAATGAAGGAATGAATAAAAGATACATTACCTGCACAATTCAGGGTTGATTTAATTCCGAACTGCTGTTATCTCTTTCTAGGCAGTGCGGCGGTACTCCTGCCTGATGCAGAAGGGGTGGAATTGCAGTCTGCCCTTAAACATCTGTGAGTCGGAATCGACTCGATGGCAGTGGGGTTTTTGGTCTTAAACATCTTTGACTTCTGTTGATTACAGCCAGGTCCTTAAAATGATTTTTGCCCCAGTGACCCTTGGGTGGATCATCCTTCATTCACAAGAATGTTAACGTCTCTCCATCCTAGGAGCTAACCACTCATCATAGGGAATTTGCCCACATGTTACAGGTCAAAAACCAACTTTCTGGAAACCACATACGGGAGGCTACAGAGCCTCCCCAAATGTATATTTGGACTACTTTTTCTCAAAATACTGCTCTAGATGTTATTTTAAATCTTTCATTTTGAACCGTACAAGGAATCAGTTCCCATGAATGTGAAGATCTGAGTATCCTTATAAAGGTTTTTGGAAAAAGCCCTTTTGTTTTCTGTTAGCACAGATGTGTGTTTTTAAAAACCACTATCTTTTTTTTTTTTTTTTTAATATCTTTGGCTTGTGATTATCTGGAAAAGGCTGTCACTGTTATCAGATACTTGGATTGGGGGCCCGATGGGGCAGAGTGGGGGGCTGAAGGGGAACCAAAGTAAGATTTCCTTTGTTGGACTGGATTTTCAAATCCTTTGTTGAGTTGGAGCAAAGAGAAAGCCTTAGTTCAAACGCAGTAAACTCCATCTTCCAAGCCGAGGCATAAAAACAGCTGGACTGTTGCCTTCCTCCCCCCAAAATTCCACAATCTATAAATAAGCATTCCTAACATGGGCCCTTTTAGGCCAACTGTCAGCCTGTAGCTAATGTTTTACAGCAGAGTTATGAACCCCTAAAAATACAGGTTTGTGCCACAAATGATGGCAGGCCCATAAGTATAGCAACACTACTGGGCACCACTATAATAAGATGACGATTTCACCATCTAATACCTAAATCTCCATTAGTAAATTCCACAGCTCAGTAAGTTTGGTTCATTATCTTATTAGGTAAAAAGAGCAAGCTAGCGCACCCTGACCAAGTCAGCCCGTCCAGAATGCTAATAGATGTAGCACTAAATTATTCTCCTCTTTTAAAGAGTTGTGTTAGTGACATTTTGTTTTTATCAAGGAATGCAATTAGACTTCAGCCTTAATATCTCTGAGGCTGTCACATCCCTGAACTCCGCAGCACTGCTTGCCAGCCGCAATCAGAAATAACTCTGTCCCTTCAACTTAATGAAAAAGAAGTACTTGGCCATAAACTTGTAGTCATCCTCTATCCAATCATATTGTCTTGAGTAATTAAAATGATTAGCTTAATTAGCTTAATTAACTAAATTTGACTACAGGACATGGCCATATGGTGAAGCAAAACAAAGATGGGAGCTAATTAAAGTTAAAATAATGCAGGTTTTAATTAACTCAACCCCTAGGCATCAACATTTTCAAATTTATCCAAGCTGATAATTAAAAAGTCCTCTTGCCCAAGCAACATTTCTTCTCTGAGCTAATTAAATCTGGAAATGAATTAGCAACACGAAGCTCCAAATATTAATTCCTGCTAGAAGATGACTTCACTTCCTAATGAAATTAATTAGCTGCACTGGACTTTCAATCAGACGCCAAACGCTGTCCATGAACACAGACCTCATGTAATCTAGCGCAAGGATACGCGCCCCGGGGCAAGAATTTACAATAGTAATGAACACTCTTTAACTGGGTGCCTCTCCTAATACACCATAGGAACATGAAGATCCCTTTGTGCCATGGGCTTCCTCTCCTGTTTAAACAAGTTGGTCTCCCAGATAGTGAAAAAGTAGGTTGCAAATAATATTACCTGTAGAGCATACTGCTTGCTACTGGACTGCAGACTGATCAGTTTAGTTCCGTGTTTGTGCGCGTGTGTGTCTCATTCGTGTGTAAAAAGAAAGAGAAAATATCACATTAAACATTTGATGTAAGGGGGAGAATGTCCCAGGAGTCTTGTAGCTGGGCTTTTGATCTTCCCCTAACCAGCTGTGTGACCCCAGGCAAATCATTGCACCTCTCTGCGCATCTGTTTCGCCCTTTCAAAAGGAGGGGACCATGGACTCTCCAAAGTCCCTTCTAGCCCTAGAATTTTTTTGAAGGCATTCTCTGAAACTGGTTTGATTCTGACCAAGAGTGAGATGCCCCCTTCCAGCCCTGACACCCCTTCCATCCTATTATTAAAGGCAGCTAACCTTGCACCACTCCAGGGCAGAACGGCAATGATTCTCGTCCATGAGCGAAGCTAGTCACATGGAAAGGATACATTGTGGTAGTTACATTTCGGTGAAGTACCTGCTGGAAGGAAAGTTGAGATTTAAAGATACTTCAAGCCGGTATTAGCCACAGAGGAGCAGGGCTATTACCACAGCACTGTTCTTGCCGCCACAGATAAAGTTTTGTCAGGGCTTCCATTATAAACCTCTGTTTCCAGGGATTTACAACTGGGCTGTAAAAATGCATCCCACATTGAATCTGGGCCCATAAAGGCCTGACCTGGGAATCACATTATGCGTATTTCGATATAATCATCTATTCCCATAGCTGCACTCTTAATGGACACACATGCTGGCCTATGCCAAGACAGAGGCTCTCAAACTTGCAATAAACAAGGACAAATATTTGGGTCATTTTTATGGGAGCACAAAACCAGGAACTCACTGCTGTTTATGCTACTATGCTTTGGAGTTTCCCTGACGCCACTGTTACATTTCAAATTGTCTTCTGCATCAGATGAAGAATTTTAGTGCATTTTAGATATTGGAGATGACATTTCTGATTTTTTAAAAATATCTTCTCCCTTCTGGGATGTGGCAGGTTGTATTTTCCAAAGATGGCTACAACAGTATCTCCCATTCCACATACCCTTCCAGAACCTTACTACTCCTCATCAAGAGATGGAGTCTAATTTTTCTTCCCTTGAATCTGGACAAGCCAATGACTCACTTATAATCAATAAAATGTTCATCAAAAGAAGTGATGTTGTGTGACTTCTGAAGCTAGATCATAAAAGATGATGCAGTTACTGCCTTGCTCTTTGAAATGCTTACTCTTGAACCCTTGAGCCTCCATATAAGCAGTCTAATGCCTGAGGCTTCCATGTTGTAAGGAAGCCCAAATTAAACTTCGTGGAGAAACTGGAGAGGCCTTGAGACTACATGAAGAGAGAGATATGCCTGGTCAGCTCTAGTCTGCCTGCAATTGCAACAGAGACCCCAAGCCTGGCCAAACCTTGCCCAAATTTCTGGCCCACAGAAACCGTGAGGAATGATAAAACGTTGTTTTAAGCCACCAAGTTTTGGGGGTAATTTGTTTTGCAACAGTCATAACCAGAGATAGTTGTTCCAGGTTCTGTTGTATATTACCATTAAATGAATACATGATGAGGTAGCAAAATGTGGTACTAGCAGCTGGCCTGGATACCTAGACATCTGAGTCATTCTCCTGGCTGGCCCTTGGTCAGTAGTGAGACTTAGGATAAGTCACTTGATCTCTCTGGGTCTTTGCTGCCGTATCTGTCAAGTAAGTGGATTGAACTCTAGAGATACTGAAGTTCTCTTCCAGTTTTAATGATTTCATGGTTCTCATCTGTGAGCTTCTATCTATTAACAATTATAATGTCTATGTTTGAGGTATCTTTGCAATAGAGTCACAGTGACCCTTTCTCATAATGGTATTGTCCAAAGGATATAATTTCCACAAAAAAAGCTCATGCTACCAAGCAATAATGGAAATATATTTGCAAAGTCATTCACCTGCTCTTTCAGTTCTCCAACTTTCCTCCTTATATCTTTGAACTCATTCATTCAACAAATATTACTGAGTAACTACTAGTGTCAAGCATTGTTCTAGGCTCTGGGGGAACAGCTGTGAATCAATAAAGCCAAACCCCTTGCTGTGGAACCAATTTCAACTCATAGCGACCCTGTAGGACAGAGTAGAACTGCTCCATAGGGTTTCCAAAGAGTGGCTGGTGGGTTCGGCTGCCGACCTTCTAGTTAGAAGCCATAGCAGCTGTGAATAAGGCACAAATAATTCCTGCTTCTATGGCACATACAAAAATAATGCAATAAAGAGAGGAACAAGATACTTTTAGACAGTAATACTTTCTACGAAGGCAGTAGAACCTACTGCGAGTGGTGTGCTACTTTGGTTTAGTGGCCAAGGAGGGATTCTCTGATTAGGTGATTTTGAGCTGAAACCTGAGCAATAGAAAAAGCTGATATAAGAATGTTCCAGCTGAGGGCACAGCAAGAGCAAAGGGCCTGAGGCTGGAACAATGGGGTGTGTTAAGGAAGAGAAAGAAAGAAGGCCACTGTGACTGGAACAAAGTGAACAAGGGAGAGGGAGCATTGTTTAAGGGCAGAGGTTTGGAAGGATAGGCAGAGGCTGGATCTAGTAGGGTCTTGTAGGCCATTGTAAGGCATCTGGATTTTATTCAAAGTGCAAAGTAAAGAGCTTTTAGAAGTGCAGTGATATGATCTGATTGATGTTTTTAGAAGTTCACTCTGCTGTCCATGCCAGTGATCTGTTTGATGGTTTCTAAGAGATGGTTTCAGCACACCTTGACCACACTGGCCGATGGCACTAGGTCGGTCTGCTGAGCCCCAGAGGGAGGAGGATGAGCCTGGAAGCCAGAGGAGGCACCATCTAAGCGAGACCTGAAGAATGCATGGGAATTAGGAAGGTGGTGAGGAAGCATGGCTTGTCTTTAAGGACCCACAGATACTGACAGTGAATGGAGTACCGGATGCAAGGGAGGGGGAAAGGAGACTGGAGAGAAGACAGGAGTCGGATCACAAAAAAGCTTCATAACCCAAACTAGGGAGATTGGATTTAATCCTGAAGGCAATGGGTTTCTGATGACACGATGAGATTCTCTCTTTAGCTGCTACGTGGATGATGATTAAAGTGGGCAGAACCGGAAGCTGGAAGACAGGCTAGAATTGTAACAGTTATCAGGGAAGAGATGACAGTGACTTGGAGCAGGCCATTGGCAATGGGAACGGAGAAACTTAGTTGAGCTTGAGAGTGGCGCAAGGGTTTGCTTTCAGCTACTAACCATAAGCTTGGTGGTATGGAAGAAAGGCAAGATTATAGCCAAGAAAATACTGTGGAACTCAGTTCTACTTTGTAATGCATGGGGTTACCGTGAGTCATAACTGACTTGACAGCAACTGGTTTGGTTCTGTTTTTCTTTGAGGTTTAGAAGCAATAGGACCTGGAGATTAACTGTATGTGGGGAAGGGAAGGAGAGTGGAGGATGGTGCAGAGTAACTGGGTGGATGGAGAGGCAGGTTTCTCCGGCCTTCATGCTTTGAACACCATTCAGAGGTGGAAAGGGGATTCTGGGCCTAAAGTGAAGCAACCCCTTTTGGCCCTTCTGTCTTTGGTAAATACCCACCAGGTTGCTGCCAGTATTATTGGACACTGGGGTAGGGGACAGGAAAAGGAGGAAAGAGAAGAAAGTAGGATATCTTTCTTGATGAAGATGTCTTAACAATGAGCAAAAAGATTTTCCAGTGTTTGTATCTGAAGTGAAAGAACTTAAATTTACATAGCCCCTAATGTTTTCTAGCTGCTAAATCCAGTTCTTCTCCAAGGATCGTCATTAGGGTCTTCATATAACAGCAACATGTAAAATGGAGACTCTTTACGTCTGTTGTCTTCAGAAAACTTCAGTCCAACAACAATCACTGCGACCTGCTCTGTGCCAAGCTCCAGAGAGACCAAGAGTGGCCAGACGAGGACATAAAAACCCGCAAAAATCACTGTGCTTTGTGTATCCTCTGCCTCCCACCCTCTCCCCATCCTTGGTCTCCTGTCCTCTCCTGGCATCTTATAACTCTTCTTTTTAATAGTTTTTGAAAAGTTAACAGAGTGAAAAAGACAAGATTTAGGCACACATCAAAAAGAAAGCGTATAAATATATATCTTGCAGCTTCAGCAACTTGGGTTTGCGTCAGTTTTGTTCAAGTCAGAGAAACTGAAAAAGCAAAAGCAAAACAGAGAGGCATGTCTCAGGTCAACCCTCAGTCCTGTTTTGAGAAAAGTCTTTCTCATTCAGGAGTTAAAAATGCTGGAGCCATTGCTACTAATGAAATGACAAGAATGGGGCCCTTTGTCATTGATTGCACATGGTCTTCCAGAGATCTCTATCTTTTTCAGTGCATGGCCAGCAAAACTAGAAACTACTACGGCAAGACATTTTTTTTTAGCCTTTATATAAATTATAATCCAGTCATCCAGGGTAGGGTTTTATAATCAGATAGACTTCATTTTGAACCCCAACTCTGCCACCACTCAGTAGCTGTGTGATATCTTGAGCAGTGTTACTTAACTATTCTGAGCCTCAGTTTCCTCATCTCTAAAGTGGGGATGATCAGGGTACCTACCTTGTAAAGCAGTATTTAGTAGTTAGGAGTACAGTTGCTGGGTTCCTACCTTAACTCTGTCATTTATTAATTGTGTGGCCTTAGGCAAGCTACTTCACCTCTCTGACCCTCAGTTTTGTCTTTTGTAAAATGGGAGTAATTATGGGACCCATCTCATTGGGTTGTTAGGAGGATTGTAAAGGACTTAGAATCCAGTTGTATGGAGGGACCAGTCTATGAAGTGGACCCCCACAGAAGGACTAACACATACCAAGCACTACTTCAGTGTTTGCTAAATAATAAAAAGGGCTTTTGGAAGGATTAAGTAAGGTCTGACAGAGACTGAAGGAACCCCAGAGACTATGGTCCTAAGACACCCTTATGACCTGGAACTAAAGCCATCCCTGGAGACCACCTTCCAGCCAAACAATAGTCAAGCCCTTAAAAATAAATAATAATACCCAAGAGGAACGTGCTCCTTAGAACAATCAATTATATAAGATCAAAAGGGAAATATTTGCCCCAAAGCAAAGATGAGATGGCAGGAAGGGGTAGAAAATCAGGATGAAAGGAAATGGGGAACCCAGGGAGGAAATGGGGAGAGTACTGACACATTGTGGGGAATGAAACCAAGGCCATGAAATACTTTATGTACAAACTATTGAATGGGAATCTAATTTGCTTTACAAACTTTCACCTAACGCACGATTGAATTAATTTAAATTAAAAAAGTGTGTATAAAGTAGAGTGTCTTTGTAACTCCATCCCCCTATTCCTCCTCTTCATCTCTTGCCTGTCTTAGAACTGGGCACCTGGTCAGTCTTGGGTACATATTTACTGGTGATAGTTTAATCGACTCCAAAAAACATGTGGCTCTCTCTGGGCTTTAAGGTTTATATTCTTTGTAAGTGGAAGCTGGTACTGATTTTAGAGTCTTGTGAGGGTAGATGTGATTGTCCTTATTTACCAACATTTACTTGGGCTGGTGTCTGGGACACCCAAAATATGTTACGAATCAGGGGATAAGATCTGCAGTACTGTATAGATTACTCACTAATTTGACATTTGGGGAATTTTTGCAAAATGTTAGGGAACATTTGACAAGATGCAAATTGCTATATCCATAAAGTACATTTGACTCTGAGGATGGGTGGCACTCTCCCCTGATGTGGTTACATCCACTTCTAGCACCAGCTGTTGGAACCTGACAAAGTGGCTTGTTTTGTTTTTGCCTCCTGAAGGAGGGCATGTGGGAATTTTGCTCTGAAAATGATAATAACTAAAATTCACTGAGGTGTCAGGTGTCTTGACATCTTTTGTCTCATTTAATCTTCACTGTAATGCTATGAGGTAAGTATCACTAGCATCTCCATTTTTCTAGTGAGGAAACTGAGGTTCAGAGAGGTTAAGCAACTTGCCTAAGGCCACAAAGCTCTGAAGTTCCTAAACTAGAATTTGAACCTGTCATTGCTTGTCTTCAAAATCAGGGTTCCAATCCAACAGGCTTGTTTCCCACACCACTGGAGCATCAGCACACTCAGGCTGGGTTCTCCTACCATTAGGAGGGGTGGAGGAGTGGAAAATGTCTTGCTAAGTCCTTAGTCTTAAACAACTGGGCAGCATCTGTGGGCATGAAACTGTTCTACACTGTTTCATACTGAGTTCCGAATTAGTGGGTAATCTAGAGCTTTGAAGAGCTTTCTCTTATCTTGACATTGTTTTCAAAGTCACACAAGGAAGACTGTGTTAAAGGGAACAAGAACTGCCCTCGCAGGCCCCCATCCTCAGGCACGGTTATCGCCCTTGCATTTTTTTTTGGCATCGTACCATACCACTGAGACTTACCATCCCCTGTCAGGCAGATTTTGGCCCCACTTCGTGTCAGCTCCATGAGAACAAAGAGGGCATGTGTGTAGGATGTGAGTGTGAGGAATACAGGATGACCAGGAAACAGGGGTAAGGGCCTTTGGAGAAAACCTGACTCCTGGGGGATGGCTCTTGGGGGAACCCAGTTGTATGGAGGAACACTTCTAAGAAGAAGGTCCCCAGAGAAGCACTCCACAAGTCACAAGAGATCAGCATATGAATGTCTCCTGATTCCAGAGGCCACTCTAAAGGCACATTCTTTGGTTACCACTTTAAATGAAAGAAAAATAATATATTTAACAGGAGGTATGAAACTCCTCCACCATGCATCTGTCAGTTCGTTGTACTGTGGTAGTTTGCGTGATGCTGTGATGCTGGAAGCTATGCCACCAGTATTTCAAACAACAGCACGGTCACCCATGGTGGACAAGTTTCAGCAGAGCTTGCAGACTAAGACAGACTAGGATGAAAGGCCTGGTGATCTACTTCTGCAAATTAGCCAGTAAATACCTTATGGATCACAACAGAATATTGTCCAATATAGTGCTAAATGATGAGCTCCCTAACACTCGAAGTACACAGTGGCTGCAAAAGTGAACTGGAGCATACCAACAATCTCCAAGAGGTGCAGGACTGGGCAACATTTTGTCCTGTTGCATGTGGGGTCACCATGAATTGGAGCTGACTCGATGGCAATTAACAACAGTAAGAAACTCCTACGACTTCTGATAAATTTCGTGATGACTGCTCTTCGGTATCTTTATGTAGGTATGTCAGGCCTGCCCAAATGAACGGTAAGTTTCTCAAGGCAGATACTGTACGCTCTGTGCTCTTTGCTCTTCTCAAAGCACGTGGTAGCGTTGTGCCATGTGGTAAATGTTTAATAAACATCAGTCGAAATGAAAGTGATCCCTGCAACAAAATTCATCCCGTAAATGTTACTACTTTATGCTTTAAGTACTAACATTGCCTAAGTTGTAGGAGCTTTTAGACCAGGTTTAAAAAAAAAAAAAAAAATGAAATGATGCTATTAAAAACAGAAATAATATAGTGATGCACTTTAAGTATCTGGAGCAAAAAAACTAGGACAGAGGTTCCCCATTTTTTTTTGCTCATGAAAATTCTTTGTTAATGTAAAAAAATCTTCATGGACACCTCATAATAGTTATACTGTTAATGTCTATTACTTGGATAAAAACACAGTAACAAAATGCTTTTTCATGAAGTTTTATTCATCCTTGTCGTCGTTGCTAGTTGCCATTGAGTGGCCCTGACTGATGGTGA
Source organism: Loxodonta africana (assembly GCF_030014295.1). Lineage (NCBI taxonomy): Eukaryota > Metazoa > Chordata > Mammalia > Proboscidea > Elephantidae > Loxodonta > Loxodonta africana. Next base: position 131,988,635 of record NC_087344.1, read on the forward strand.
CCCCTTGCACAACAGAACAAATACTGTACCATCCCCACGATCAGTTTTGGATTGGACCCTTGTGATCCGTAGGGTTTTCACTGGCTGAGTTTCAGAAGTAGGCTGCCAGGCCTTTCCTTCTAGTCTGTCTTAGTCTAGAAGCTCTGCTGAAACTTGTTTAGCATCACAGCAACACAGAAACCTCCACTGACAGACAGGGGGTGGCTGAGCATGAGAAGTGTTACCCAGAATCAAACCCGGGTCTTCCGCATGGTACCACCACTGCCCCTTTGGTTAATCAACACATCTATAAACTTCAAAGAGAAGACAGCAGTACAGTTTGCAGTGCTCACACTGATTTGGACAATGACTTCACGAGCTCCTGGGGGCCCATTGCCCCAATTTGGGAACTGGTAGACCAGAGGTGTGGAGGCATTTGGTTTCTGTTCCTCTTCCTCCATTTTCTCTTCTACAGAGTTGAAAACCAGGGCAATGTTAACAGCTGCAACTCAATTAAGAGTTCTAATGCCAAATGCAAACTGGTGGATGGATGGGTTTATTTTTTCTGGGACTTAATTACTGTAGAAATGGTCCAAATAAAACTGACCCCAGTTGAAGTCTCATCGTACATTGTCCAAATGGACACCTAAATTTCATCCTCAGAGACAAAGAGACAGCTTGGGCTAGTGAATAAAACACCGTTCTAGTTATCTGGAGGCCTTGGCACTATGTCTTGGTCTGTTTCTGATTGGCTGGCCAAGCCAATTCTGCTCTCTGGAGTGCTCTAAACTCATCTGTAAAATGGGAAGATTGAATTAGATGGCCTCAAAAGTCCCTTCCAGATTTTGTATTCTACAGATCCCCAGCAATGACACTGAAAGCACCCAAGTCATCTTGCCAGGTGCCACCCAGCTTCTCATAATGCTGAGTCACTACTTGTGTCGACTAGCTCCTCAAGAACTGTGCTCCAAACATTGCTCTGGGTCCCTCTGGAGAGAGGGCCTTCCTTTTTGGTGTCCTATTATTAACCTTTTTCCAAGCGCTATTTTCCAAGTTTAGGTCTGCTCATCAGAGTTGGACTGTTTGGATTATTGCCCAACCTGTTCTCTGAGCCTGATAGCACATTCATTACTCCCTACCCATGGTTTCTGCTAAATGACCTCGTTAGTGCTCTAATTACATGTTGCTCTTTGAGAAAGCTGGGGGTGGGGGTGGATGAGTTAAGGAAGGCTGAGTACTGAGATGGAGTACATTGTAAACATACTGAATGACGCCTACCTTCCCCTGGCCTGATTACCCATGGGGAGCTGGAAGGGAAGCTTTATGCTCTTTCCTTTTCTCTTTTTCTTTACACATTAGAAGACAACAATAATACATACCAAATGTGTTGGTGGTAGTTGATAATACATGAATATGAAAGCTGGAGGGTGAAATTTTTACAACTTAATTTATGTGGAACCAGAGAATGAAAAAAGCCTGGGGGGAAATAAGAGAATTTTTTTTGAGTACCTACTGTGTGCCAGGCTCTTTAGGTAAGTTTTCTTTTATGTTGCCCAAAACCCTATAGGTTAGTTGTTATTTGTTTAATTTACTAATGAAGAAGCAGGCTCAGGGAGATTTAACTCTTTCCTAAGGTCACAAAGCACATATGTGGCAGAGTTGGGAATTGAACACAGGTGTCTCTGACTCCAAAATCCCAGTAATTCACGCTACCTCTCCATACATGCACTCACTCACTCACTCACTCACTCACTCATTTATTCAACAGATACTCTCTGACCTCTATTCTATGACAAAGTATAATCATATAATTTCAGAGTTTCTATATTACTATTTCAAACTTAATTTTACAAATTTCTATGATGACTCTAAACTTGGTGTTGTCTTCTATTATAGTTTTCTCTGTCCTCTTGGGTGTCTTAGACTTCTGCTTTGCGGTCAGATAACACATCTGAGATTCAGGGTGCTGGGAGGTATATTTAAAGATTTTCCTAAGCGAACTTCTTATTGTCACTTAAGGAACCAGGGTCAGTGATTTGTTGAAGTTATGAACTCGGGCCTGTTCTTTTTACTGTCCTACACTAAGAGATAACAAGAGTATAGCTGAACTTACTTGGTGTGTTGAAGGATTGTGAGCTATAACGAAGATGAAGAATTTCAAATACTTTATGAGACAGTTCACCTAGGATGGTGTGTAACATGACTGGAAAGGTGCTGTACATCTCGTACACAAAGGCTGATGACTACTTTAACTTAAGCCTGTTAACTGCAGAACTGCACGGGGGCAACATTTAATGGAGGAGAACCCATCTGGATCTTCCAAACTGGACCTCTGAAGTCTGCAGTGTTTTCCTTGAGGCTTCCTTTTGGGTGGTGTTCAGGGGAACTAACTCATTGCCACTGAGTGGATTCCAACTCAGCAACCCTATCGGGCAGAGTAGAACTGCCCCATAGAGTTTCCAAGGCTGTAATTTTTAATCATTATGGAAGCAGACTGCCACATTTTTCTCCCATGGAGTGGCTGGTGGGTTCAAACTGCCAACCTTTCAGTTAGTCACTAAGTGCTTAACCACTGTACCCCCAGGGCTCCTCTAAGGGGAACTGTTGTTGTATGCTGTCAAGTCAAATTTGGCTCACAGCGATCCTATAGGACAGGGTAGAACCGTCCCATTGGGTTCCTAAAGAGCAGTTGGTGGATTCAAACTGCTGACCTTTTGGTTAGCAGCCTGAGCTCTTAACCACTTTGCCATCAGGGCTCCTAAGGGGAACTAGTGGAGTCAAATCTTTCACTTGTCCCTGTGGAATTCTGTCTGCCACAGTTTTCTAGAAGTGGCAAATGCCATATGTTGAGTGATGAGACATGTCTGCACTTAGGACAAAATAAACGATGTGATCATAATATTAACAGGATGCAACTTTAACCAAGTGATGAACTTTCTTAAAATAGGGGCCTTACCCATCTGATTACTAATTAGTATTTCAACATTAACTTGGAATTTTGCAAGCAAGTGTCTTAAAAATGTAAGCGTTGTTTGTTTGACAGACTGTCAAGACACATGAGCAGGCTTAATGTATTAGTTTATTCTATAGCAATCAACTTGTTATTATAATTAAAAGAAAACCAGAAAAATAAGATTCACAGTCAAATCAGCCATAGGAAGGAAAAAAAAAAAAAAAAAGAAAAAGGCAAAACCTTTGAGCTGTTCCCTGAATCTATAATATGTTTGCTGAATTGGGGGTGTGAAACAGCAGGAAACCATTACTGCATGTGATCATAGTTTTAATGATTCCACTAAAATATAATAAACCTACAATGTGTATGCCTGGAAATAAATTATAGATCCCATAGTAAAAGGCAACTCCTTATTCAACGTTTATCAATTCGGGAGAACTGCTCCCTTCTTCTGCAAGTAAGTCATTAAGTTGCATGCTTCACCACAGAGTAACTTTTGGAAGAATTATTCAAACCTTCTAAAGCAATTTGCTTGCATTCCTCTTGTATTTTTAATAGCCAAAAACACACACAGGAGATGCAAATATACTTCTAGAATTTTTGAATGACTGGACAAAGCAGTGTTAAAAATTCAACAGCACTAATTACTAGCTGAGCAGTATAAAAACCTCTGAATAAATGTCAGCTTAGGAGATAAGCTCTTATCTTAATCTAATGACTCCACAGACTTAATTTGTCAGGCCAGCCTAGTTGATGAAAAACAGGTTTCTATTCTCCAGCATTAGCAGGAACATCTTTCCACATCTTTGAAGTTGGATAGTAATACCATCAGTGTCATTCTGTAAAAATCTTGTGACCAAGCCAATTTCATTCCTATTGTCCTGTTACACTAATTAAAGTTGTCCCACGCGTTGGTCAAATATCTAAAAGTGAAGCCAATGTATTTTTAGATTTGCTACATTTTGAACTAATCACCCTCAACTCCCCATGTTTTGTGCCTTTTTTTTCTCTCTGGTAGTGCTGGGACATCAGGGACTACATATCTTCATGTGGAAAAGCTGAGGTTTCCAGAGAAATCCAGTAGTAGAAGAGCCCATTAGATGAGAGGCATGGTAGTAGAGTCGGTAAGAGTGTAGGCTCAGAGACAGAAAGACCTAGGGGAAATTTTCTTTCTGTCACTTACAAGCTATGTGACTTTGGGTAAATTTCTTAAGTCTTCTTAGCCTCAGTTTAATCATCTCTACAATGGAAGATAATAATGAATATTGTGAGGATTAGAGAAAATAATACATGTTAAGTACTTAGCAGTGCTTGACCCTTAGTACTGAAGATAGTTTAGTCATTCATTTACTTACTCATCCATCATTCATTCGTTCATTTATTCTATCAACAAATACATATTGAGTCCTACCCAGAATACAGCACGTGCTAGGTGCCATAGGGTTGCTATGAGTCGGAATTGACAGCAATGAGGTTGAGAGTTTTTGAGGTGTTATAGGGAGCCCTGGTGGCGCAGTGGTTAAGAGCTTGGCTGTTAACAAAATGGTCGGCAGTTGGAATCCACCAGCTGCTCCTTGGAAACCCTATGAGGCAGTTCTACTCTGTCCTGTAGGGTCTCCATGAGTCAGAATCGACTCTACAGCAATAGGTGAGAGAAGTATTATAGGGGATATGAAGGGCCAAGAGGCAGGACCCTTATTCTTGTAGGACTTTGGATGAACTTCCTGCCAGAGGAAGCCCAAGACAGACTTAATCAGCAGAACTCATTACACCTGGGAAGGAAATTCCACAGAAGAATTACCACGACTTTCCACTTAAACTTCCTTGTGAACCCTATTGGGAGCTCACCTACAGTGGAAATGTAAAGTCTGTCTCAGAGGTCTGTTATGCAGATGACATGAGATAAAGGATGGTGGACAGATGAATGTTGGTGGACTCTCAGTTCCTTGCCTCTCTTATCCCTATGACCCAGAATCCCTGTGTATGGTACACCATGTATGGTAAACTCTCTTCTGTCTGGTTTCATCCCGTTCCTGTCAATGTAATGTCCTTCCCAGCAGCCCATACTCCCTCTGCTAACTCCCCTCCTAACTACTTGCCTTGCCCTATATTGATTCTCCTCCTCCATATTGATTCTTTTTTCTCTTGTGATATCACTCAGAGATATTTGTTGTTTCTTTGATTTCGTCAACTTAATGGAAACTGATTGCACCATTTCTTTCAAATTTCCTAAAATTCATGCACACACTTAAAAAAGTATGTATAAAGAGTCTGTTATGCCCTAGAAACTCCACTAGGTACTGTTGTTGTCGGGTGCCATCAAGTAGTTTTCGACCCCACGTGACAGAGTAGAACTGCCCCATAGGGTTTTCTGGGCTGGAATCTTTACAGAATCAAACTGTCAGGTATTTCTCCTGCAGAGCCACTGGGTGGGTTTGAACCTTCAACCCTTCCGTTAGCAGCCAAGCACTTAACCATTTGTGCCACCAGGCCTCCTCCCATTAGGCATTAAAAAAAAAAAAAGTTGTTTTCAAGTTGATTCTGACTCTTAGTGACCCTATAGGGCAGAGTGGAATGGCCCCAAAGGATAGGATTTCTTTACAAAAAGCAGACTGCCACATCTTTCTTCTGTTGAGTGGCTGGTGGCTCTAAACCACTGACCTTTTGGTTAGCCAAGCTCTTAACCACTGCATCAACAGGGCTCCTTCCATTAGGCATTAGGGTCGCCAAAATATGTTAAGATGCAGCCCTTACCAGTTGGGAACTTCACAGAGACTTGGTAAGTGCTGTGACAGAGGTGCTAGAGTACAGTGGGGGAGGGGGATTCAACTCAGACTGAGAAGTCAGAGAAGGTTTTCCAGAGGAGGTGACTCTTGGGCTTAATTCTGAAAAATAAGGACTCAACTGGGTAAAGATATAGGAAAGGGAATTCTAGGTTGAGAAATCAGCAAATGCGGATGAAAGGAAGTAGTTCAGCAGGAGAGTGAAGTGCCTAGGAGAAAGAGGGTGGAGATGAAGGATCATAAATGTCTTATGTGATGAGTAGTTAAAATTTCATCCTGAAAATGATAGGAGCCATTGATAAATCTTAAGCAATATGTTAATTCTCATAATTTCACCATACTTCATCTCATGTCTTGGAACCAGAGAGGGGTTCCCGACAGTGTTCTTCTGGTTCTCCTCACCACTTTCATGCTCTCTGATGGTGATTATACTGTCTTCCTCCCACTTTGCAGCTGACAGATTCTTTGAGCACCATGGCACCTTGCTCTCAGCATCCCTCCCCACCTGGCCTCTCGTCTCACCAATGACTCCCGTGATGACTCCCATCTCATAGCTCTTTAGCTTCCTCTGCTCTTTCACTCTGCTTTCACCCTACTTCGCCTCAGCAAACTTTTTCTACAGTTACATCCAGAGCTGCTCAGCCTTTGACTCCTCCAGAAGTGACATTCTCATCCCAAATCACCATCTTTTACACTTCTAGCTTCCTTCCCACAAAGCCTGCTCTTCACCCTCACTGAGATACCTCTTACTTGGTCCTAAAGCCTCTTCTTGGCCTTATTTCCCATTCTACCTAGTCAGAATCCCATGGTAATTTCTTTCACCAACAATGTGAATCCCCTCCCATCTCAATCTTCAACTTCACCCATTCACTTTACCAGCTGGAGAAATAGAATAACCTTGCCTATTAATTGCAGTTATCGCCTGTGGTGTCTGGTTTTACCTTGCACTCTCAGTATTGCTCCTTTCCTCAACTTCAATAGACTTTCTTTGACATTCCTTACTGACAACACTGTTTCAGACTATTGCTGTTTGTAGGAGGCAGGTGTGGTGGGCTTGCTTAGTGCACCTTGGGAGCTGTCCTCTAGGCAACTGTTTTTGAGCATGTAGCCTATCTTTTGTCCCCAACCCTGACAGATGTTTGGACAAAAGGTAGACAGCAGGTACTCAATTCCGAGTGAGCCAATCTCTTGACTGACCATTGGCCGATCAGGTTTTTCTCTTGACAGTTAGCTCCTGTATCATTTAAATGGACTGCAATTTATTTGAGCTACCTCCAATGGGTTTCTATTATTTCTGACAAAAAGCTTTGATGTGCCACCCCAGATCTCAAGTCTCAATGTTACTCCCTCCATTCTTTTCATTAAATTTCAATAAGAAAATAGAGATTCTCTAACCAGAAATTTCTCAATTTTCTTCTGGTCTTTTTAAAAAGTATCTCTTGATAGTTCTTCTACCTTGTCTCAAAGAAGAATCCTACCTGAATTTTTCTTTTCAATTCAATTAGCTCATCTGCATTTATTAAAACTTATTTCTGCTACCTTGTTTTGTGTTTTCCATTTACTATGCTCTTTCTCTTTCATTATTTTCCTTCTTTCCTGCTGTGTTTAGGGTTGATTTAGGTGTTCTTCATTCCCTTTTTTTCCTTCTGTTGATTTGGAAGTTATAGTCGGTGTTCCTATTATTTTAATGGCTTTTAACATACATTTTCAAATTTACATTTTTCCATCAAAGCTTAAAGTTAGTGTCTATCATATTCCTCCTAGAAGTTTTAACTTTGAGCTCCCATCAATCCAATCTTACATTAGAATTATCTCATATTAGAGTTCCATTCTGTTTCCAAACCTGAGTTATTTGTATTGTTATTTATAATCAATATTAATCCAGATGTACCAACATGTTTTATAAATTTTTTTTACACATTTGCTCCTCCTTTCAAGGTTAATTTTACAAAATTGTTTTTACACATTAGCTTCTTCCTTCAGGGTTAATTTTTTTCCCTAACTGAATAATCCTTTTATTTACTTATTATTTTTTAAAAAGGATCTGTGGTCAACAACTTTATGAATCAAACCTGTTAAATGGTTGTTTGTATAGAATTTCAGACTCACAGTTATTTTCTTTTGGTGCTTTGAAAATTATACCGTAGACTTCTTATAATCATTGTTGCTAATGAGAAGTCTGCTGTCAATATGATTGTCATTCCCTTATCGGTTGTCTGTCTTTTATCTATGATTCTTTTAGATTGTCTTTAATTTTCATTTTGTGCACTTTCACTATGATGCATCTGGGTGTGTATTTTTAAACTTTTTCCCTTTGGCATTTGATGGGCTTTCTCAGTCTCAGAACTCATGATGGCCTTCAGTTTTGGAAAATTGCCAGTTACCGTCTTTCTATATTCCCATTCCTCCACCTGTCACACGTTCTCTCCAGTCAATTCTTATGAATCTACTGCCAGATATGTGTTGGAGTTTATAATAATTTCTCCATGTCTCTTAATCTTTTCTTACTTTTCTTTTCCCATATTTTTATCTTTTTTGTGTGCTTTCTGGGTGGTTACTTCATTTCTCTCTACCAGTTCACCTGTGTCTAGTCTTTTTAACCTATTACATTTTTTATTTCAATAAATATTATATAATTTTCAAGATTTTTGTTTTGTTTTATTTCATTTTCTTATTTCCTGTCTTCTTTCATGGACGCTACTCCTTTTATCTCTTTGGGGATTTAGAAAATATTACTCAAATCTCTCTTTTTTTTTTTTTTTGGTTTTAACTTTTCCAGTGTTTTGGTCAATTAACTGTCTCTAGGCTCTTAAAAATACATGATGTAATTTTGTTTAAGAACTCAGCTTTTCTATTTCTTGGGACATGATGTCCCTCCTATGAGTGTGGTTTCATGGTTCCTTCTACCCCAGCCCTATGGCCTGTTTCTGATCAAGGCTTGTATCAGTGGCTTAGTTAGGTCTATCATCCTGTAGAAATGTGTAATTTCAGCCCTCTCCCCTGAATGCAGTGTAGTCTGGTGTTGTAGTCTAATATAGGGACTCAGTGCTTAGATCTAGTTTGGGGCAAGAGACTTCTTTTTTTGCTGTAATGTCCAGCTGAAGGGTGGAGATATTTTGGCAGGAATTAGGAGCTGTGCAGTTCTACCCTGATTTCTAGCTTCATGTGGGTGGTTTGTACCTTTGTTGTGCATTGGGCATTTGACTTTAGCTTTCACTTAGCACACCTATTTCCATCTATTTCTCTCTCTTTTTTCAATATCTATTTTTAGGAAGAACTCCCAGTTTTTTTTTTTTTTTAATTAATTAGTTTATAGAGTGTTTCTTATTTTTGAGCATGACTATTTTTTTAAAAAGTTCTCTTATTTTTTAAAATCCACTAATAGTATATGAAAGAGCTTAATATGTCTTTTTTTACAATACGTACTTTGTTCCTTAAAATTTACATATACCAAATTCATAAATTACTTTTTACTTCCTTATTTAAAATGCTTTAACACTTTTACATTTGCATTTTATTCTATAGTATAGCTGTTTTATTCTTAATTTAATTTTTATTTTTATAAAAGCAATACATATATGTTATTTAAAAAGTCATATAGTAATAAAAATCTATAATGAACCAGAATAGTTTTCTTCCTCACCCTGAATACTATGCCCAAGGGACAATCACCCTCAGTTCCTCTAGCTCTTTCCCCTGATGTTTAACTTCATACTTCTAATAATAGTGGTGCTACATACCATGTACCAGCCACTGTTCTAAATGCTATTAACGCATTTAATCTAGCTGATATGCTTATTTCTTGACTGACAAATTTTAGGAATGTTTTATTGTATTTTTACCATAGTAGATAAAAACTTAACTCTTCTATAGTTTCTCTTTCTTTTCCCCATACTTGTTTAAATTATTAAAAAAAAGGTTTATTATATATATTATAAACTATAAAAAATTATAATACAAAATATATAAATATTGTTTAATGATGAGCCACATAGTGCATTACAACCATGACTCCTTTAGTTCTCCCGGAGCTGACAATTGCCTTATCTTTTTCTTATGCCTCTTTTTCTATATACTTAGGATTGATTTTTCCAAATGTCCTAATATCTATCCTACTCCTAAACAGAAAATTTTGTCCAAGGACTCATATAGAGCAGCTCTAATTTTTCTAGAGAACTTCTCAGAAAAATCCTCAATCTCTGCTCCAATATAGACTTTTTTTTACACAGATGTCATTTATGACACTTTTGCCTCTCCCCTGGTCTGTTTACTGGTTCTCGTGTCTTTTTTCTGAATTTCTTGTTTCTTTGGAGTGTACTTTCCTATAACTTTTAAAAAAATTATAATGTCTTAGTTCTTGTACATCTAAAATGTCTTTATTTTACCTCTACATGGCTGACAGACTGGGAATAAGGTTCTAAATTAAAAATCATTTTTACTTAAGGATTTGAAAATAATTATGTAACTCTTTCTGCAGCTGGTATTGTTGCTGTTGATGACTTTGGTGTCAATTATGTCAGTTGGTTTCTTTGTAAGCTTCCCCACCTGGAAGCTTTTGTGATCTGCACTTTAACCTGATATCCCTGGTACTCTAAACTTTCATAGTAATGTGCTTTAGTGTGAGTTTTTTTTTTTTTACCCTCGAGAAGGATTGGTAATGCCAGTGCTAGTATTGTTACTGTTGTTTCATTGCCTGGGGCTGAGTTCAAATTTCATGTGAGTTGTTTAGTCCTTTCCTATTGTTGGAAACCCTGGTGGCTTAGTGGTTAGGAGCTATGGCTGCTAACCAAAAGGTCAGCAGTTCAGATCCACAAGGCACTCCTTGGAAACTCTATGGGGCAGTTCTACTCTGCCCTATAGGGTTGCTATGAGTCAGACTCGACAGCGGTGGGTTTTGTTGTCTTGGTTGTCAATACTTTTCAATTTTTTTTGACTTTTCAATGGCCTAGCATATGTTCTGGAGCCCTGTAGTGCAGTGGTTAAGAGCTTGGCTACTAGCCAAAAGGTTGGCAGTTTGAATCCACCAGCAGCTCCTTGGAAACCCTATAGGGCAGGCCTAGTCTGTTCTAAAGGGTCGCTATGTGTTGGAATTGACATGACCGCAACAGGAAAAAAAAAGCATATGTTCTTTCTTGATGAACATACAATTGCACTTGAAAAAAGTTGTTGGATATGGGGTTCTATAGAGATCAACTGGGCCAAGTTGATATGTTGTTCAGACCCTCAATGCATATATTATTATTATTTGCCTAGTTGTTCTATCAATTTTTGAGAGGGGAGTGCTTAACCGCTAACTATTATTGTGGAATTGTGTATTTATCTCTTTAATTCTGCAATTTTTGCTTCAAGTACTTTGAGGCTTTGTTATTAGGCACATACAATTTGTGATTGTCATGTCTTCTTGGTAAATTTACTCTTTAATCATTATAAAATGTCCATGCTTATCTTTGATAATACTGTTTGTCTTGAAATCTATTTCATCTAATATTAATATAGCCACCCCAGGCTTTTTATGCCTACTGTTTGGATGATATATCTTTTTTTTAAATCTATTTACTTTCAACTTATCTGTGTCATATTTAAAGTACATCTTTTGTAAGAAGCATATAGTAGGGTCTTACTTTTTAAAAAACCAGTTCTGATAATTTCTGCCTTTTTATTGGAAAGTGTAGTTCATTAGTGTTTAATGTAATTATTGACATTTATTGTTGCTAGGTGCCATCAAATTGGTTCCAACTCATAGCGACCCTATGTACAACAGAATGAAACACTGCCTGATCTTATGCCATCCTCACAATCATTGCTATGCTTGAGCCCATTGTTTCAGCCACTGTGTCAATCTATCTCTTCAAAGGTCTTCCCCTCTTTTGTTGACCAAACATGATGTCCACAATTCTCCAGGAACTGATCCCTCCTGATAACATGTCTGAAGTACATGAAACAAAGTCTCACCATCCTTGCTTCCAAGGAGTATTCTGGCTGTACTTCTTCCGAGACAGATTTGTTTGTTCTTCTGGCAGTCTATGGTATATTCAGTATTCTTTGTCAACAGTGTAACTCAAAGACATCAATTCTTCTTTGGCCTTCTTAATTCATTGTTCAGCTTTTGCGTGCACATGAGGTGACTGAAAATACCATGGTTTGGGTCAGGTGCACTTTAGTCCTCAAAGTGACATCTTTGCTTTTTAACATTTTAAAGAGGTCTTTTCCAACAAATTTGCCCAATGCAATATGTCGTTTAATTTCTCGACTGCCACTCCCCTGGGCATTGAGTGTGGATCCAGGTAAAATGAAATCCTGGACAAACTTCAATATTTTCTGTGTTTATCATGGTATTGCTTATTGGTCCAGTTGTGAGAATTTTTATTCTCTTTATGTAATCATTGATGTACTTGGATTTAAGTTTGTCTACTCTGAATTTTATTCCTGTTGTTCTCATTTACTGCCTTCTTTTGGATTACTTGAATATTTAAATTATTTCTTGGCTTTCTGGTGATACTACTTTGTATTATTTTAATCTATGCCCTAAGCTGTTTCTTTCTGTACCAGTCGGGGTCCAGTGAGGAGATAGGAACCATGCTAATTATTGAACAGAAAGAATTTACTATATAAAAAAAAAAGTTACGTAGGTAACTGAAAGAATGAAAAGGGAACTTCAAGGGATCATGAAAGTAGGAAACTACCACCCTTAGGACCAAGAGAAAAAAGGGAAGAGATTGTAATTTTTAAAACTTAGGAGGTCAAAGGAGGAGCCCCAAAGGGTGAAAGTAGACCTCCGTGGAAGAAGTGATTCTTGGCTGGCTTAGGTGTCTGCCTTTGAAAGAGGCTGGAACTTAGACTGAGTAGGAGATGCAGGCTGGCATGTAGTAGTGTCTTGGGATGGAGGGTGGGTGAAGTCAGGATGGTTCTGCAGTTTGGAAAAACTGCAAACTGGATTCAGCTGCTCCTACAGGAAGGAACTGCTACTGATGAGGTAAAGAAGTGTTTCCTGGGTGACACTCATAGGAACCACAAGCAGACAGGATGCTCACAGACAACGAACAGGTAACAGGCAGGAAGGGGCAAGTTCCTTATTCCTCCTTCATTCTTTCAATCTTCCTCTGACAGAGCTCTTCCTATTGACAGAGTCTTACAGGGAGCAAGCTGGCAAAGCAAAAATGTTGTTTACAGAGCCCCAGCCCAACATCACAAAGCGGAGAATAAAAAGATGGACTTTGAGCTGAGAGATCACAGTTTAATAACTGGTTCTCCTTCCTATGGTGTGGAACATCTTCGCATCTGTCTTTTCTTTTTAATATTCCTTTTCTTGGACCTGCTTGTTCATCAAACCCACCTTCCCTTCTGAACCTTAAAACTTCTTGTCTTTTACTTATGATCAGCAAATAGCATAGAGCCTGTCATAGGGAAGATAATAGGTGCTCAAAAATGTCCTCTGGATTAACGGTAATCCAAGAGAGGAAATGATAAATGCCAAACAAGTAGTGTGGATGCTAACTGCCATAGAGGCTCAAAGGAAGGAGAGGCCACCATGAACTTGGGTGGACCCAAAGGCTTCACAGATGAGATAGGTCTTGAGTTAAACCATGAAAAGCGAGGAAGGCTTAAGTACATGGAGAGAAGGATGGGATGAGGTGTTCAAGGTAGAGGGCACAACGTGATCAAAGACTTAGAAGTCGATATGATTTACATGCCTTTGGAAGACAGTCATGGCTAGAGCTGAGGCTTCCTATAGGCAGTTTGAGGCTAGCCTGTGGATAGAGGCCCTTTAATGCTAGGATAAACAGTGGAATCATAAGCAGCAATTGGGACTTATCCTGTAAGAGCTGAAAGAAGCATTGATGGCTTTTCAGCCATAGAGAGTCATGATGAAGATAGAGCTGAATATGAATGCTGTACAGGGTGGGTAAGGGTGATGTCTGTTGCTCAGGTCCTAAGCATATACGGTGCTGTTATAAATAGAAATAAGAAAATCACAAAGAAAAATAAATTAAAAAAATTTTTTTTTTTTTAGTTCTTCTAAGATTTTTATTATACTGATTAAATATGAAGGTCTGTATTTAGAAAGAAAAACTTGCAGAAAGAGTCAGAGAATAAGCTGGGGAGAGGTGTGAGTTTGAAATGAAGATGGGAAAGTTGGAGGAGCATCCAAATGGTGTAGGAAATGGGTAGCATCTTAGTTTTCTAGTGCTGCTGTAACAGAAATACCACAAGTGAGTATCTTTAACAAATAGAAATTTATTTTCTCACAGTTTAGGGGGCTAGAAGTCCAAATTTAGGCTGTTGGCTCTAGGGGAAAGCTTTCTCTCTCTGTTGGCTCTGGAGGAAGCTCTTTGTCTCTATGAACTTCTGCTCCTGGGCAATCTTCATGTGGCTTGGCATATGTCTTCCCCCATATCTGCTTTCTAGCTTGCTTGTTTAATCTCTTTTATATCTCTAAAGAGATTGACTCAAGATATACCCCACACTAATCCTGCCTCATTAACATAAAAAGACAACTTATTCCCCAATGGGATTATAACCATAGGCATAGAGGATAGGATTTACAGCATATGTTTGGGGGGACATAATCAATCCATAACATTCTACCCTTTGCCCCCCAATTCATGTCCTTGCAACATGTAAAACACATGCACCCCATCACATCATCCCAAAGATTTTAAATCAACGTCAAGTTCAAAATCTCGTCTTTTGAATCACCTAAATCAAACATGGTGAGACTTTAGGCGTATTCTATCCTGTGCAAAATTCCTCTTCATCTGTGAAATCTTGAATACAAGTTACCTGCTTCCAAAGTACGGTGGTGGAACAGGCACAGGATAGACATTTCCATTACAAACAGGAGAAATTGGAGGGAAAGAAGGGATAATGGGCATCTGGCAAGTCCAAAACCTACCAGAACAATTTACATTAGCTCTTAAGACTTTAAAATTCTCTGTTCTTTGGGACCATCTAGATAATGGCCCTGCTGTCCAGACTCTGGGTGTTGGCCATGCCTTCTGGATTCTGGGTGGAGGCCTCTCGGTCCTGCGCATCAGCTCTGCCTTCCAGGACCACTGGGACAGCAACTCTGCTCCTTCAGCTTTGGGCGGTCCCATTCTCCTAGTCCTTCTGAGTGGCAATCCTACCCTGTTGGCCTCCGCAGGCCATGTTCTTCTGCCCTTTGGGCATGGTAGCCCTGCCCCCTCAGCTTTGGACAGTAGCCCCATCCTCTTGGCCAAAGTAAATGATAGCCCCACACTCCAGAGCTGAGTTGGTGAAAATCTGACTCTATGAAACCTAGGAGGCCATGGCTCCACCCTTTGAGACCCCAGAGGCCACGGCCCCATGCTTTGAAACTGAAGCAGCTTTGCTTGGCAGGCTTCTTCCAGTAGTTCTGCTGATCTCCGAGTTGCTCCAGGGGTGCTTCTTTTCTTTTCTTGGAGGACAACAGATGTAGCTCCTTTGGCCTGTTTCCTGCTTGTAGAATGTCAAGAGGCAGACAGCTTTCTCTCTTTTTGTCCTGTCCCTTTCTCCCTCGGTCTAAGCTGATGCATTTTCTACTAGGTAGTTGGTTAGATCCATCAGTCACAGTCTTAATCTCTTTAACAAAAGATTGTGTAGCCACATCCTTGGTGAAAATTTTAGAACACATGTCCTTAGTTTGTAAAGCAGAATTTTCCCAATCTTTTTGTTTTCATTTTGCACAGTTTATTTTTAAGTCCATCTCTTTCCCTTTTACTATAAGTGGCAAGGAGAAACCATGTGGCCCCTTTAAGATCTCGCTTAGAAACCTCATCAGCCAGATATCCAAGTTCATCACTTACAAGTTCTACCTTTAACCAAACATTTGAACATAATTCAGACAGGTTCTTTGCCACTGCATTAAAAGCATCGCCCTTCCTCCACTGTGCAATCACACGTCCATCATTTCCTTTTAAAGCCTCACCAGAAGCACATTTAACATCCACATTTCTAGAAACATTCTGTTGCTGGCGCCATGTATATTCTCTAAGACAATAGAGACTTTCTCTCTAGCTCTCCTCACTTCCTTCTGAGCCCGCACCAGAATTGCCTTTGATGTCCATAATTCTACCAACGGTTTCTCCAAGGCAATCTAGGCTTTTACTATTAGGCACCTTAAAACTCTTCCAGCCTCTACCCAGTACCCAATTTCAAAACTACTTCCACATTTTAGGTATCTATTAGAGCAGCACCCCGCTCGTCCTGTACCAAATTTTGTCTTAGTTATCTAATGCTGCTGCAACAGAAATTCCACAAGTAGATGACTTTAACACGGAGAAACTTATTTTCTCACAGTTTAGGAGGCTAGAAGTCTAAATTCACGGTGCTGGCTCTAGGTGAAGTCTTTCTTTCTCTGTTGACTCTGGAGGAAAGTCCTTGTCCCTTTGAACTTCTGCTCCTGGGTGATCTTCATGTGGCTTAGCACCCCTCTTCCCCTATTTCTACTTGCTAGCTTGCCTTTAATCTCTTTTATGTCTCAAAAGAGAGAGACTCAAGATAAACTCTACACTAATCCTGCCTCATTAACATAAAAAAAAAAAACTCATCCCCCAGTGGGATTATAACCACAGACACGGAGGTTAGAATTTACAACACATATTTTGGGGGGACACAGTTCAATCCATAATGGGGAAGAAACAATTTCAGGGCAGAATGTGGTCATCCTTGCCTCCACAAGTTTGGGTGATACCTTTAAGACACAAGCAGTGCACACTGGTTTAATTTAGGTTAGACTCAGACCTTGAAATTGGGAATAGACCAGTTAGTTGCCTGTCACTTAGTGCTACTCCTGTCCCATTCTCTTGTATGTTGCACTTCCTCCCCCACTGAAGCCATCACACCATTCTTCTGTCTTTGATGATCACCTTCCCTACCTCTGAAAGTGGACCTTTGCTTATCCCTTAACTTGTGGCAAAGTCTTGTACCTGTTTCTAGGGCTTAAAAATTGTAAGATTTATTTATTTTTTGTATTTTGTTCTTGATTTGCATTAACTCTTCCTTCTTCAAGGAAAACATTTATTCCCCTCCCCCCAAAAGAAAAATTGCCAACAAGTTCCAACCAACCAACCAAACCCATTGCTGATGAGTTGATTCCGAATCATAGTGACCCTATAGGACAGAGTAGAACTGCCCCATAGGGTTTCCAAGGAGCAGCTGGTAGATTTGAACTGCTGACCTTTTGGTTAGCAGCTGAACACATAACCACTCTACCACAAGGGCTCCAACCAGTTCCAAAGGGGAACTGAAATATGCTGTTGAGAATATTAAACCCATTTGGTAAACAGAAGGATGGATATATTCAAAATGTCCTACAGGGCCTTTGCTACACAGAGACACTGAAAGGAGTTGTTTCCTACTTTGCGCTCTGAACTTTGCTAAAGCGCTTCTGTTGTTTTCTGGAGTAGCCAATCCCCCTTGACCATAGCACGGGAAAGTGAACCACATGTAACTTCAGCAAACTGCTTGGGCTGCCAGGCATGTTGAAGATACTGTGGGTGCAACTCTGCTGAGACCAAGACCTAGACGATCAGTCCAATGAGACAGTTAATTTCAGTACAAAAGAGGCTAAGTGTGATTTATTTCTAACACCAGTGAACAAAAAGAGCTAACAATCATCAGAACAAAACAAAGAACCATCAAATACTCCATGTTAAAATGGTTCGTGTCAGCTGAGCTGAGATCTGCTTCGTCATTACCAAGGGAGACAGGCTTCAGGTGTCTCAGAAGCCAATGGAGATTACATTTTCAGGTTGTCTTTATAGGGAAAGGAGTTTGAATCATCAGAGTGTTAGAGAAATGGATTTGGAGACAGGAAAGAGAAGAGAAGAAGGCGAGAAAATGTTTTCATGGGACTATCATAGCTCATTCATCATTTCCTTCATCATCGTTGTCTTCAGAAAGCATAATGCTAGGACAGGATCCATATGACTTATGCTGCCTCTTAATCATCCCTTTTCAACTGCTGCAGGAAAATTCTTTCCCTGGCTCTGCTCACTTTGGAGCAGAGTTCAGCGTGCCCATCCCCAAGCCCAGCAGTGCTCCGTAACAGCATCTCTACCTCCAGGATGGGCTCCTTGGCAGAAGTATTGTTTTCCACTTAGGCAATATGTTCGCTTGCACTTGAGTTGAACACGAGGACTTGTCAAAGGTGATTGCTCATAGTCCCATTGTTGATTAATTTAGCTCTGCAAAACAACTTTAAACAGCCCCTTTTCCCATTCCTGAGACTCAAGTAGCATCTGAATTCAAGGGCTTAGAGGGAGGACTATAAAACCCATTTAAATAGTAGGATGAGGGCTCAGACAGTGATGCACAAAGTCTTAGATCCTTATTTTAACAAGGGAAAAGCCTTAGACCCTTCCTGTTCTTCTTTCTAGGCTACTATTTACCAGAGATCCCTGGGTCCTGAATTTCGTTCCCTCTACTTAATCACCTTGTCCTCTCTAAAGACACTGTATCATGCACCTTCTTCTGTTATCTTCTTCACATGTAACACATTACGTATCTCTCATTTTTCCAGGGACAAAGACAATGGCTTTAATATCTGCGAATCTCCTGTATCTAGAACAGTGGTTGGTGTTTATATATTGAGTGAGTGAATGAAAGACTCCATTTATATTGGAGGTTAAGTGTACTATTTCTATATCCATTTTTATCTAAATATAAATATATCCATTCATATTGAGTGAATAATAATTAAATTGAGAATGAAGCTGTCTACTTCAATCCCTGGCAAAAATGAAGGAAACATGGCGAGACTCTTGTATTTACGGAAAGAAGAACTAAAAACACCTTTCACTGAACTTAAAGTGAAAACCCTAGGGGATTGTTCAGGCTACTTGAATAGGATCTACTGCTGGAGTGGCATTTAGAGTTGAGCCCTTACATGCCTATATAGTGTGTGTTTCAAACAAGGATGCATTGCAGTCTTCTCTACCTCCATCTACCTCTTCCCTTCTCTTAACTTTTCCTTATCATTCATACTGACAGAGATCATAAGGTACTCGAACTGGTCTCTGTTCAAATATTTTATCTTGTTGTTAGACCAAGTACCCAATTGTGGGGTTCAGAAAATGCATCTCTACCTTGCCTAGTTTTTCCTTGAGTATGAACATAGACTACATACTTGAACGTGAGAGGTGACTTTTTGTTTTTTTAAGTGCACCAGAGCATGATGGCCAAACAGGAGAGCAAACAACTACATTTGATAGTGGTTGGAGAGCAACTAGATTTTCCCATCTTCACAGGCAGCCCTTGTGTTGCTGTATTGTTGTAACCCCTCCCTAGGGCACTCTAGAATTCTCGGGATACCAGTGAGTGATCATTCAAAGCCTGGCTAGGAGTACTCATCTCTTACTGCTGTCTGTTAAAGGTTCAGACATGCACCCCTATTCCCTCTCTGACCTGCTGCTCATTTTTAGGGCTAGAGAACTAGGGAGTCAAACTGGTGCCACGTTGTGTGGTGTTTCCATGTGTGAATGTGTACATCCTTCATTCACATCCCTCAAGTGTTTCCTTTAATATTTTCTGATTGTGTTTCTGAGTACATGGTGTCAACGACTCTCAGAACTGTTAAGTTTTCCATTTATCCTCAGGCCAGGAAAAGGCACAGATCACTGCAGTGTAAAATTACCAGTGGTTTTGACAGTGACCTGGAAGAACTATGGAATGAAGAAATTCAGCCTTGAGAGCTGAGGTTCAGCCCCAGGCCCATCCTAACCAAGAAGTTCTGCTCAGTTATACAGGTCAGAAGAAGTTCTGCTGGTCTTGAAAATATTGAACTCATCAAACTTCAGTTTGGTTTTGTTGACACATCTTGATGAATAGCTGGTTTCAGACACCAAGTACTGTATTTAGTTGCTTATTTCCCCTTCTACTTCTTTCCAACTCAACCATAATTTTGAAAATTAATTCTATGAGTTTTAAATTTTGCTTCTTATCTCTTTGGTTAGGGCTCTCCAAATCAGCAAAAACTCATCTGAAGCCTTGAAAAGATGAGTTGGAATAATAAGAATGGCCATATTTGCTGAAAACAAAGGGAAGGGGACTCATTTCTCTGGAACTGCTATTGCTAAGGCTTTGGAGAGGGGATGATATAATGGTTAAGAGACGAGGCTTTAGATCCAGACTACCTGGATTGTACCCTAGCTCTGCCCCTTCCTAGCTGTGAGTCTATGGGCAAGTTACCCTCTCTGCTCCTGAGTTTCATCATCTGTAAAATGGAGATGGCACTACTAATACCTACTGCCTAGAACTGTCGTGATTTTTTTTTTTAATTTTTGTTGTGCTTTAAGTGAAAGTTTACAAATTGAGCCAGTCGCTCATACAAAAATTTATATACACCTTGCTATATACTCCTAATTGCTCTCCCCCTAATGAGACAGCACACACCTTCCCTCCGCTCTATTTTCGTGTCCATTCAGCCAGCTTCTGACCTCCTCTCCCCCATCATCTCCCCTTCAGACAGGAGATGCCAGCATAGTCTCATGTGTCTACTTGATCCAAGAAGCTCACTCTTCACCAGTATCATTTTCTATCCCATTTGGGAGTGGTTCTTGTCTTGGGCTAACTGAAGGTCTGGGGACCATGACCTCCCAGGTCCTTCTAGTCTCAGTCAAACTGTTAAGTCTGATCTTTTTACAAGAATTTGAGGTCTGCATCCCACTGCTCTCCTGCTTCCTCAGGGGTTCTCTTTTGTGTTCCCTGCAGGGCAGTCATGGGTTGTAGCCAGGTACCATCTAGTCCTTCTGGTGTCAGGCTGATGTAGTCTCTGGTTTATGTGGTCTTTTCTGTCTCTTGGGCTCCTAATTACCTTGTGTCTTTGGTGTTCTTCATTCTCCTTTGCTCCAGGTGGGTTGAGACCCATTGATGCATCTTAGATGGCCGCTTGCTAGCGTTTAAGACCCCAGAAACCACTCTCCAAAGTGGGATGCAGAGTGTTTTCTTGATAGATTTTGTTATGCCAATTGACTTAGATATCCCCTGAATCCATGGTCCCCAAACCCCCGCCCCTGCTACACTGGCCTTCGAAGCGTTCCGTTTATTCAGGAAACTTCTTTGCTTTTACGTTAGTCCAGTTGTGCTGACCTTGCCTGTATTGTGTTGTCTTTCCCTTCACCTAAAATAGTTCTTATCTACTATCTAATTAGTGAATACCCTTCTCCCACCCTCCTTCCCTCCCTGCTCTTGTAACCATCAAAGAATATTTTCTTCTCTGTATAAACTATTTCTCGAGTTCTTATAATAGTGGTCTTATACAATATTTGTCCTTTTGCAGCTGACTAATTTCACTCAGCCTTCCAGACTCCTCCATGTAATGAAATGTTTCACAGAGTCATCACTGTTCTTTTTCGATGCATAGTGTTCCATTGTGTGAATACACCATAATTTATTTATCCATTCATCTGTTGATGGGCACCTTGGTTGCTTCTATCTTTTTGCTATTGTAAACAGTGCTGCAATGAATGTGGGTGTGCATATATGTGTTCATGTAAAGGCTCTTAATTCTCTAGGATATATTACAAGGAGTGGGATTGCTGGATTGTATGGTAATTCAATTTGTAGCTTTTTAAGGAAGTGCCAAATCAATTTCCAAAGTGGTTATACCGTTTTGCATTCCCACCAGCAGTGTATAAGTGTTCCAATCTCTCCACAACCTCTCCAACATTTATTATTTTGTGTTTTTTGGGTTAATGCCAGCCTTGTTGGAGATGGAATCTCATTGTAGTTTTGATTTGCATTTCTCTAATGGCTAATGATCATGAGCATTTCCTCCTGTATCTGTTAGCTATCTGAATGTTTTCTTTAGTGAAATGTCTGTTCATATCCTTTGCCCACTTTTTAATTGGGTTATTTGTCTTTTTGTAGTTGAGTTTTTGCAGTATCGTGTAGATTTTAGAGATCAGGGGCTGATCAGAAATGTCATAGCTAAAAACTTTTTCCCAGCCTGTAAGTAGTCTTTTTATTCTTTTGGTGAAGTCTTCGGATGAGCATAGGTGTTTGATTTTTAGGAGCTCCTGGTTATCTAGTTTTTCTTCTGCATGGTTAGTAATGTTTTGTGTACTGTTTATGCCATGTATTAGGGCTCCTAATGCTATCCCTATTTTTTCTTCCATGATCTTTATCATTTTAGATTTTATAATTAGGTCTTTGATCCATTTTGAGTTAGTTTTTGTGCATGGTGTGAGGTATGGGTCTTCTTTCATTTTTTTGCAGATGGATAGCCAGTCATGCAAGCACCATTTTTTAAAGAGACTGTCTTTTCCCCATTTAACTGACTTTGGGCCTTTGTCCAATATCAACTGCTCATATGTGGATGGATTTATGTCTGGATTCTCAATTCTGTTCCATGGTCTATGTATCTGTTGTTGTACCAGTACCAGGCTGTTTTGACTACCATGGCAGTATAATAGGTTCTAAAATCAGATAGAGTGAGGACTCCTACTTTGTTCTTTTTCAGTAATGCTTTACTTATCCAGGGACTCTTTCCCTTCCATGTGAAGTTGGTGATTTCTTTCTCCATCTCAGAAAAAAATGCCACTGGAATTTGGATCAGGATTGCATTGTATCTATAGATCGCTTTTGGTAGAATAGACATTTTTGCAATGTTAGCGTTCCTATCCATGAGCAAGGTATGTTTTTCCACTTATGTAGGGCTCTTTTGGTTTCTTGCAGTAATGTCTTGTAGTTTCCTTTGTACAGGAATTTTACATCTCTGGTAAGATTTATTCCTAAGTATTTTTTCTTCTTGAGGGCTAGTGTAAATGGTATTGGTTTGGCTGTTTCTTCTTCGATGTTCTTTTTGTTGGTGTAGAGGAATCCAACTGATTTTTGTGTGTTTATCTTGTATCGTGATACTCTGGTGAACTCTATTAGTTTCAGTGGTTTTCTTGAGGATTCTTTAGGGTTTTCTGTGTATAAGATCATGTCATCTGCAAATAGAGATACTCTTACTTCTTCCTTACCTATCTGCGTGTGCTTTCTTTCTTTATCTAGCCTAATTGCTCTGGCTAGGACCTCCAGCACAATGTTGAATAAGAGTGGTGATAAAGGGCATCCTTGTCTGGTTCCCGAACTCAAGGGGAATGCTTTCGGACTCTATCCATTTAGGATGATGTTGGCTGTTGGCTTTGTATAATGCCCTTTATTATGTTGAGGAATTTTCCTTCTATTCCTATTTTTGCTGAGAGTTTTTATCATGAGTGGGTGTTGAACTTTGTCAAATGCCTTTTCTGCATCGATTGTTAAAATCATGTCGTTCTTGTCTTCTGTTTTATTTATGTGGTGGATTATATTAATTGTTTTTCTAACGTTGAACCATCCCTGCATACGTGGTATGAATCCCACTTAGTCATGGTGAACTATTTTTTGATATGTTGTTGAATTCTATTGGCTAGAATTTTGTTGAGGATTTTTGTATCTAATTTCATGAGGGATGTAGGTCTGTAATTTTCTTTTTTTGTGGAGTCTTTACCTGGTTTTGGTATCAGGGATATGCTGGCTTCATAGAATGAGTTTGGGAGTATTCCGTACTTTTCTATGCTCTGAAATACCTTTAGTAGTAGTGGAGCTAACTCTTCTCTGAAAGTTTGGTAGAACTCTGCAGTGAAGCTGTCTGGGCCAGGGTTTTTTGTTGTTGTTGTTGGAAGTTTTTTGATTACCTTTTCTGTCTCTTCTTTTGTTATGGGCCTGTTTAGTTGTTCTACCTCTGTGTTAGTTTAGGTAAGTAGTGTGTTTCTAGGAATTCATCCATTTCTTCTAGGTTTTCAAATTTGTTAGAGTTCAATTTTTCATAGTAATCTGATATGATTCTTTTAATTTCAGTTGAGTCTGTTGTAATATTGCCCATCTCATATCTTATACAGGTTATTTGCTTCCTCATCTGTTTCTCCTTTGTCAGTTTGGCCAGTGGTTTATCAATTTTGTTGATTTTTTTCAAAGAACCAGCTTTTGATCTTGTTAACTCTTTCAATTTTTTTTTCTGTTTTCTATTTCATTTAATTCTGCCCTAATTTTTATTATTTGCTTTCTTCTGGTGCCTGAGGGTTTCTTTTGTTTTTCTCTTTCTGTTTGTTCAAGTTGTAGAGATAATTCTTTGCTTTCTTCTTTTTGGATGTGTGTGTTTATTGATATAAATTGACCGCTGAGCACTGCTTTCGCTGTGTCCCAAAGGTTCTGATAGGAAGTGTTTTCATTCTCATTGGAGTCTATGAATTTCTTTATTCCATCCTTAATGTCTTCTATGATCCAGTCTTTTTTGAGCAGGGTATTGTTCAGTTTCCAAGGGTTTGATTTCTTTTCCCTGCTTTTTCTGTTATTGATTTCCACTTTTATGGCCTTATGGTCAGAGAAGGTGCTTTGTAATATTTTAGTGTTTTGGGTTCTGCTAAGTTTTGCTTTATGACCTAATATGTGGTCTATTCTAGAGAACGTTCCATAAGCACTGGAAAAGAAATTATACTTGGTTGCTGTTGGGTGGAGTGTTCTGTATATGTCTATGAGGTCAATTTGGATGATTGCGGCTTTTAGATCTTTTGTGTCTTTATTGAGCTTCTTTCTGGATGGCCTGTCCTTCACCAAAAGTGGTTTGTTGAAGTCTCCTACTATAATTGTGGAGGTAGCTCACTTTCCAATGCTGTTAGAGTTTGTTTTCTGTATCTTGCAGCCCTGTCATTGGGTGCATAAGTATTTAATGTGGTTATGTCCTCCTGGTATATTGTCCCTTTAATTATTATATAGCATTCCTTATAGTTTGTGGTGGATTTATCTTTAAAGTCTATTTTGTAGGAAATTAATACTGCCACTCCTACTGTTTTTTGATTGTTGTTTGTTTGATATATTTTTTCCATCCTTTGAGTTTTAGTTTGCTTGTGTCTCTAAGTCTAAGGTGTGTCTCTTGTAGGCAACATATAGACAAATCTTGTTTTTTATCCATTCTGCCACTCTCTGCCTCTTTATTGATGCATATAGTCTGTTTACATTTAGCATAATTTTTTTTTTTTTATGAGTTTAGTGCTGTCATTTTAAGGTCTTTTTTTGTGTGTTATTGACAGTTTCTTTTTCCCACTTAATTTTTTGTGCTGAATAGTTTATCTTTATATATTATCTTTTCCTCTTATTCATTGTTGATTTTGTCTCTGCTGAGTCTCTATTTATTTCTTGTATTTTATTTTGATGAGTCAGATAGTTTGGTCTCCTTTGTGGTTACCTTAATATTTACCCCTATTTTTCTAAGTTTAAAACTTACTTTTATTTCTTTATATCGCCTTGCCTTCCTCTCCATACGAAAGATCTATGATTACGTTTCTTAGTCCCTCTTTATTGTTTTAATGTTGTCTTCTTTTACATAATAACATTGGTGTTTCCCTGTCATGAGTGTTTTTTTATCTTGATTTATTTTCGTGATTTCCCGGTTGTGAGTGTCTTTTTTTATCTTGATTTATTTTTGTGATTTCCTTGTCTGGGTTGGCATCTGATTGCTCTGTCCAGTGTTCAAGTCTTGGGTTCATACCTGATATTATTGATCTTCTAACCAAAGAAGATCAATTTCTTGTAGTTTTGGTTTGGTTTTTACGAATTCCCTCAACTTCTGTTTATCTGGAAATATCCTAATTTCACCTTCATATATGAGAGACAGTTTTGCTGGATATATGATTCTTGGCTGGCAATTTTTTTCCTTCAATTTTTCATATAAGTCATCCCGTTGCCTTCTTGCCTGCATGGTTTCTGACCAGTAGTCTGAACTTATTCTTATTGACTCTCCTTTGTAGGTGACTTTCTGTCTATCCCTAGCTGCTCTTAAAATTCTCTTTGTCTTTGGTTTTGGCATGTTTGATTATAATATGTCTTGGTGACTTTCTTTTAGAATCTACCTTATGTGGAGTTAGATGAGCATCTTGGATTGATATCTTCTCATCTTTCATGATATCAGGGATGTTTTCTGCCAAAAAATCTTCAACTATTCTCTTTGTATTTTCTGTTGTCCCTCCCTGTTCTGGTACTCCAGTCACTCATAGGTTATTTCTCTTGATAGAGTCCCACATGATTCATAGGGTTTCTTCATTTTTTAAAATTCTTTTATCTGATGTTTTTTCAAATATATTAATGCCAAGTGCTTTATCTTCAAGCTCTCCAATTCTGCCTTCCACTTGCTCTGTTTTGGTCCTCTTTCTATTGAGTTGTCTAATTCTGTAATTTTATTGTCAGCCTTCTGAATTTCTGATTGCTGTCTCTCTATAGATTCTTGCAGCTTATTAAATTTTTCATTTATGTTCTTGAATAAGCTTTATCTGTGTGTTCTTTTGCTAGTTCTGTGTATTGCCTTATCTCCTTCCTAATTTTGTTCCTTATGTCTTGAAGAGTTCTGTATATTAATCTTTTGAATTCTGCATTCAGTAATTCCAGGAAGTCACCTTAATCCAGAAGATTCATTGATTTTTTGTTTTGAGAGCTAGTTGATGTGACCGTGTTCTGTTTCTTTATGTGACTTGATATTGACTGTTGTCTCCGAGCCATCTTTAAGTTATTGTATTTATTTAGTTTATGTTTGCTTACTGTACCCTAGCTTCTTCCTGTATTTTGTTTTGATATGCCCAAATGGGTTGCTTGAGTGAGCGAGCTTGATTATTTTCACCTTTGAAGCTCTGACGTCCTGTCACCATATGGCTAGAGCTTTTTATCAGGTATATCAGTTTAGGAGTCCATTCACTTCTTTTGTATGAATTCAGCTTAGGTGTCCAGGTAGCTGATTATCAAGTATGTGGTACTGGCCATGTCCTACAATCTTAGAGGGGCAGGGGTGATTGGTGTAGGTACCGGTATCTGGTTGAAGCAGGGGGTGATGCTCTGAACAAGGCAGAGGAGTGAGAACCATCCCCCAAATGTCTGTGAGGAAAGTGTGTCCCTTTTCCCTAGAGCATATAGTTGGGTAGGTTCTGCAGATGTACCATGGGCACCCAGTGCTTTTGGTTGTAAGGACTGGGAGGTACCAGTTGTCCTTGGACCCTTGTCACGGGTGACTTGAGTGGAGCCACCAGTCCTTATGCCCTTGATGTGGGTAGGTGAGGACCCTGTTTAATAGGCAAAGCAGTGTCAGATATCAAACACCCACCTCTTCACCCCAGAGCTGAAACGGTTGCAGTCTGCCAACAAGGGCCTATTCTCCTGAAATAGGCCCACACAGGTCCAAGCAGGGGGGCAGGTTTTCATAGTCTATGGACTGTTTATGCCTGGATAGGAGCTGCTTCTGTCCTGAGCTCCCCTGGTTAGTAGAGCTGGCAAATTATCTTTTCCACCAACTGTGAATTTATTCCTACTCCAAGGCCAGGAGGATGGCTGCGGGCACGCAATACGGCCTATCTCAGGCCCAGGGAAATCAATAGACACTAAAGCCAGCTTGGGGGTTGGGGGCTTGGTAAAATACACGTAAGCACTTAGCTTTTGCTGAGAGTGCTGTTCTTTTCTGGTTCCAGAGGTGTGAGTAGGCTGTGCAGCTGGCCGCTTCTCCCTGAGGAAACTATGGTCAAATGCTACCATCAGCCCACTGCAGCTGTTCCCAGGAATGGTGTCTAAGGGATCCTGGCAATTCAGTTCCAGTAACTCTTCTCCACTTCTGAACCGTCTCTCCCTCCCCCTGCCCTCAGTCCATTTTCTAACTTTGCCTTTGATGTTCAGGACTCCTAGCTTGTCATAAATATAATCATTTCACTTGGTTTTTCGGGTATTTGTTGCAAGAGGGATCGCAGGAAGCATCTGGCTATTCCACCATCTTGGACCCACCTCTCAAACTGTTGTGATTTAATAGGTGTAAAACATTTAAAACATTGCCTGGTGCATAGAAAGTGATCATAGATCTTAGTTTTGAGTTTTAATTAGATAGTAGCTTATTCTTGTTGCAGATGTATTGTGAATATAGAACCACCAAGTTCACTCAGGGTGGTATAGAAAAATACATGTAAAGAGGGAACTGTGGAAACAAATGTAATAAAGCTCGAGATAGCTGTATATTAATAAGGAGATTAATCTTTTGGGTTTCCTTGGTTCTTGGTTCATGGAAAGGATTTCATTTCCTGGGCAATCTTGATGGATCCAAGGTGGGCAATGGCATGTCATTCTTAGACACTCAGAAGCCGTGCTGTTTTGATTCATTTGCTGCAAAACTCATGTAATTGGTTCATTGAACATGTAGATTCATGGGTTATAGTCAGAACAGCAGCCTTATTTTTATTCTTCCCTGTCTTTCTGTTGTTGTTATGTCCCATCGAGTCAGTTCCGACTCATAGCCACCCTGTGCACAACAGAACGAAACACTGCCCAGTCCCGCACCATCCTCCCAATTGTTATGCTTGAGCTCATTGTTGCCGCCACTGTGTCAATCCACCTCATTGAGGGTCTTCTTCTTTTCTGCTGACCCTGTACTCTGCCAAGCATGATGTCCTCCAGGGATTGATCCCTCCTGACGACATGTCCGAAGTATGTAAGATGCAGTCTCGCCATCCTTGCTTTTAAGGAGCATTCTGGTTATACTTCTAAGACAGATTTGTTCATTCTTTTGGCAGTCTGTGGTATATTCAATATTCTTCGCCAACACCACAATTCAAAGGCATCAGTTCTTCTTCGGTCTTCCTTATTCATTGTCCAGCTTTCACATGCATATGACGTGCTTGAAAATACCATGGCGTGGGTCAGGCACACCTTAGTCTTTAAGGCGACATCTTTGCTCTTCAACACTTTAAAGAGGTCCTTTGCAGCAGATTTACCCAATGCAATGCGTCTTTTGATTTCTTGACTTCTGTAGGAGCCGGCGGTCTGCTTCTGAATAGCATTAGCCGGTGAAAACCTGTTTCTCTAAACATGTTTAATTGGGAGTGGGAGATTTGAGTGTCTTTACTCTATCCCTAGGTCAAAAACTGATCAAGTTCTGTGACAGTTTTGTTTCTCCTAAATTAAACAAAAACCTATTTGTTTGTTATAATATCTCAATTTGGGAATTAAAAAGTCCGGGCCCATATAAAAACCAAATTTCAAACTTGATTTTCACATTAAATCTTCTAATCTCCAAGCTGGTGCACACTAAGAAGTTGATGCTTGTAAGGGGAAGGGGGTTGCTTAGTCCTCTTTCTTTCTCCGATTACTTCTCTTCTACTCCCAGCTTTCCTCTGGGAGGAGAAGAGAAGTCATAGAAATAGGAAAGTCTTCCTTGACTGATACTATTGTAAGGTGGATTTGTGCTCTCTGGGTCTGTCAAAGGTTTAAATCAGATTCTTTCCCTTACGAGCATTTCAAAGGTTCTCTGGAGCCACCTTTTCTGTGTGCCCTGCCTCCTGACTGCAAGTCACATGCCAGGGCAGCGTAGCTCCTTCACCTGGCTATTCCCTACCCATCGTCAGCTGCTGCTCCTGGCTCTATACCCCACAGCTTCTAAATCTGGGATCTTCTCAGTCTGACAAGCTACACTTTTAGTCAGGTCCTTTACAAAGTGGTCTCAAGATTCTAAACCAAGTCCTTAGTATTCACAAACCTTGTTAAGTAGTTGTTTCTCAAATATAATCCATTACCTTGCTTCCAAAGGGCATGTTATCTTCTTCAGGTATAATTTAGGCACCCATCAGTTTTCACCTAACTCTAAGAGATACACATTAAGGTCTCCAGAGCTCCACTGACCACCATTACCCCCTTTTTGGGAAGATGGGAGTTACAGAATCCCAAAGGTATGTTTCTAAAATTTTTCTCACAGTTTTCACTCTCTGGACCCTTCATATCTTCAATGTGAGTGACAAATTTCAAGGATTATGCAACTGGCTCTTTTATGTTTCTCTTTTTGGAAATTCTGCATATGGCCTAGCACTTCCTTTGGAATGCAACATCAATTGTATCTTAATGTCTTAGTCACAACTTCCAATTTAACATCCTGTTAACATCTAGAAACACATCCTTTGTATTTTGTCATACACCCAAAGCCTCAATTTTGAACCAATAGATTTAGTAGTTTAAGTAATTTGCTTAAGACTTACATAACTAGAAAATGGCAGAGCCAGAATTCCCCTCCAACTCTGTATATTCTGAAACCCTGGCTCATTTGCTATCTGACGTGGTATTTATGCAAAACTTATCCAAGAAAATTCTTGGATATCCAAGAAAACTTTCCTGACTATATTCATCATTCCCTTAAAATACAGTAAAGTGATCTCAGATTTTTGGTAAATCTAAGAAAATGTATAAAATTTAGGCATTCTCTGTCCTTCTGATCCAGCATCTTTCTTCTACCCCAGAAGTGAAGCCTTTAAGGGCTTAAAAAAAAAAAAAAAACTATTAAATGAGTGGCTTTGATGTTGCACCAAAAGGATATGTTTTATCTAGATAATATGCTTATTTTATTTGCTTGCTTGGTAATAAATATTTGAACTCCACACTTCGAATTCAATTTGCCAAATAAGAGAGAATTATGTTAACATGCATTTATGATTTATTACTTCTCTGATATCAATGTGAGTTTCAGAAACTAAAACATGGCTTCTACTTCCTAATTCCTAATGGGGAAGATGGAAAGAAGCAAATAAAGGCAATACTTTTTTTTCTATTAAAATATCTTAAAATCAAACTTTGCCCATACCTACATGGATCCCTCTGAGACTTCAGAGCACCAAGAATAAAAAGAAATTTTTAAAGATTCTATAGAGGAAAAAAAAACAGGTTGCCTTCTGGGAAATGAAAATCAGAATGTTTCTTGATTTCTCATCAGCAACACTGGATGCTAGAAGACAATGGAACAAGGCCTTCAAAATTTTGAAGGAAAAAAAAATTTTTTTAATCATGGTAAATATATAGGTAATGAAACATTTGCCATTTCCTCAATTTTTACATGTGCAGTTCAGTAACATTAAATATATTCATTATGTTGTTCACCCATAACAATTAGTGGTTCCTGAATTTTCCCATTACCCTTAATAGAAGCTCAGTGTTCTCTAACCATTGTGTCTTCCTTTCCCCCTTCCTCCTGTCTGCTCCTGGTAACCATTACTAAACTTTGATCTCTATACACTTGTCTTTTCTAAATATTTCATGTAAGTGGGATCATACAATATTTGTCCTTTTGTGACTGACTTATTTTACTGAGCATAGGAAAATAATTTTGAACATAGAATGCTATAACCACTCAAGTAGAGTGGGAAAAAAAAAAATCAAACATACGAGAAATTATAGTTTATCTTTCTGAAGAAGATAATTGAAAATGAAGTCCAGCAAAACGGAAAACACCATGAAAGAGGAAGACATGGGATGCAGCAAATAGTACCTCTAACCTTGGAGGGCAGGGAACGGCATCCCTGGATGACAGCTGGGAGCAGGTAAGGGGCAAGCTGTCTAGATGAGAGCAGAAAGTAGGAGACACTTTGGTGGATGTCTTAGGAAAGAAAGAAGATTGGTCCTCAGTGAAAAGAAAAATATAATCATAATCATATAAACTCTGTTTATATTTTGTTAGATTCACCTATAAATCTAGACCAAATTCCTAGACCAAACCACAAAAGACTTAATTATTTTTACAGAAAAAATGTAAATATTATCAATCTTGACGATGTAAATACATAAGCAGAATTGACAGATATTGGGATGCTGAATGGGGGGGAGGGAAAGATAGAGACAATATTATTATCTAACATCCATAATATACATATCCTGAAATAATAAATAGACATTTGGCTGTCTTACTTAATATTACAAATGCAACCAATAAGAGAACCAAAAGAATATATATTAGCAATTGGGAAAAGGGAAGTAAATAAAGTGAGAGGGGTAGTGTAAGGGAGATAAGGAGCTTTCATAGCTGATAAAACCCAAACCAAATCCATTGCTGTCCAGTTAATTCCAGCTTATAGCGACCCTATAGGATAGAGGAGATCTGCCCCATTGGGTTTCCACGGTTGTAAACTTTACAGAAGCAGACTGCCACATCTTTCTCCCTTGAGCACTGGTGAGTTCAAACCAGTGACCTTTTGGTGAGCAGCTGAGCAGTTTAACCACTGCACCACCAGGGCTCCTTCATAAAAAAAAAAAAAAAAAAACTGAAAACTAAACCCGTTGCCGTAAAGTCAATTCCAACTCATATTGACTGTATAGGACAGAGTATAACTACCCTATAGTGTTTCCAGGGAGCAGTTGGTGGATTCAAACCTCTGATCTTTTGGTTAGCAGCCAATCTCTTAACCACTGCATCACCAGGGCTCATACCTAATAGAGAATGGTTATTGTTTAAAGTTAATAAAAAAAGAAATAGAGATGTAACCCTGTTAGAATTTAAAAAGTGAGCACCAGAATATTATAAAACAAACAGATAAAGAAGCATAAATTATTCAAAATTATTACCTAAGGGGAAAGGGGCTGGGTATGGAGATGAAAGAGGTAGGAGATTGTGACTTTTTATCATAAACCCCTATTACATTATTTATTTTATCATGTACATGTGGTACTTTGACAATACATGTATTTTTCATTTAAACAGCCCTTGGGAAACCATTTTAGTCTACTCAAACATTTCAGTCTCTCCTGGTGATGGTGGTGGAGTGGATTGTAATCAAAAAGAGCTGGGTTGTCCTCAGGCAGATGCAGATGAGAAGAAAGGGTTGAGAATGAGGGGGTCAGCCTGGTGAACTCAGCCAGGCATCAGAATGGATTGCATTCTTCAGGGCTGTGTTTTACATATTAAAAACCTAATATGAGTTTCTCCACTAATTAAAATAGCCACAGAAGTCCAAAGAGGCAAAATTTGGGGCAGCAGGTATACAAGAAGGGGAGCAGTTTGGAGCAAACCAGGGACTACTTAGAAGATCACCTGTTGTCATCATTGTGATGAGCAGGAGATGTAAGCCAGTAATTTTTACCAGCTGATTAGCCCAGACTTAAATGGTGCTGAATGTGGGCCAGGGTAGATGGGAACTATTTGGGTTAGTCTTCTTAACTGAAATCCAAGCAATGGAAACTCTTATGTTTCTCTTTACCCTGCAATGAATTTTTGGTTCTCATGCACCATTTCCATTTTTCCTTCTCACCCCGTGTACCACTGATTTTACCAATTGCTCTTGTAATTGACTTTGCTACTGGAAGAAACTCTTAGAATGTTGGAATTTGCCTCTGTTACACACTTTGCCCCCCCAGCAATGTGTCATTCTGGGCTAAAGCAACAGTCTTAGGGCAGACAGCCAACTTACATCTGAGGACAACATTGCATGCAGTAGCATAGTTGCAATATGCTGACTTCAGAGTGAGCACAAGGCACCGCCTGAGACCCTAGAGGATGGCCCCAGAGCCAGTGGGATATGCAAACAGGGTACTTGCCTCGCAGCTCAGAGAAGACCATGGTGGCTGGAAAATGTTTCCCCTTTGTTCTTTCCTGTTGCTCATAATGGGGTGAAGTGTATTTCTCAGTCTGATAGCCTGAAGCAAGTTTTGGCCTGATGACTTTTATGGGCATTTGTGTTTACTTTGTGAAAGTAGAAGCAATGATAAGAATTATAGGAATTTAGGATTTTTAGTGGTTTTTTTTTTTTTTTTTTTAAGGTGCATTTGCAATAGTTTAATGTTTAGGGGTAGCCGGGACGCTCAGAAAGAGCCTGGGTGGTGCAAGCAGTTTGCGATTGGCTGTTTAAACTTAAAGGTTGGAGGTTTGAACCCACCCAGCGGATCCAGGGAAAGAAAGTCCAGAGCACTGCTTCTGTAAAGATAACAGCCAAGAAAGCCCTATGGAGCAGTTCTGTAACACATGGGGTCACTCTGAGTCAGGGGCCAAATCAACGGCATGAAGTGCTTTACGGTGGGTTGAGACAGGGAGTGTTCATATGAGCCTAGAGTTTCTGAATTTCTTGAAGCCGTTTTGAGACCTTCTTTAAAAGAACACTTAACTCCTGTGAACATGTTAATTATGTGTCTGTTCCATCATGTCTAGGGCTGGTTCAGCACCACATCAGAAAATGGGATTCTGGGGCACAGAAGTAATACAGTGGGTTCAGTGGCTTTGAAGGTCACATATCCACATGAATCAAACAAGAAATTTGTTCTGTGGTCTGTTTATTTTGGTAATAAACCAAACCTAACATCAAACCAGTTGCTGCTGAGTCGACTCTAACTCCTGACAACCTCATATGCATCAGTAGAACTGTGCTCCAAGGGGTTTTCGATGGCTGATTTTTTGGAAGTAGATTGCGGGGCCTTTCTTCTGAGGCCCCTCTGAATGTACTTGAACCTCCTACCTTTCAGTTAGCAGCCGAGCACGTTAACCATTTGCACCACTCCTTAGTAATAAAAGGAACTGTGTTTCTCTAATTCGGCAAGTTCCAAGTTCTCAGAAAACTTCCCTCAAGTATGTAGCTGAGGATACTCCCTTGGTGGGACTTAACCCAAGACCAAGAAAAAAAAACGAAACTCACTGCCATCCAGTTGATTCCAGACAGAATAGAACTGCCCCATAGAATTTCCAAGGAGCACCTGGTGGATCTGAACTGCTGAACTTCTGGTTTGCAGCCATAGCACTTAACCACTGCGCCACCAGGGTTTCCTACCCAAGACTAAGAACTTGGAATTCTCTAATAGGGGAAGAAGGTTCCTGACAAAGGGTCTTGCTTGTTACCACCCCTAGGCACTTTTTGGATTCTTCATTTTAAGGGTGTTGGAAACCATTTCATTATGTGTCATCATTTCCCTAAATACTAATGTTTTTCTTTCATTCTGAGGGTAAGTATAGAGAGGAGGGGGGTGGGTTGAGGATGAGGTTGGGAGTCATTACCAAGCATCACTGTGGCTTGAGCTGTATAAGGCTCTTTCTTTATCTCTCTTCCCTTTTCTTTGTCTTTGCAGGTAGCTCATCTGTAGAAATCCTTCAGAGCCCTCTACAGACCTGGCACCCAGCAAGACAGAGGTTTTTGAGCTCCAGCGGCAGAGACCCAGTGCTGTCACCGGGGAAGCTGCACCTAGACTGGACACCATTTGTACCGATGGCACTGGGTCCTGCACAATCTGTGCAGCCCTAAAAATAGCTCTCAATTAACATTGCATTTCAAGAATTGGAAAATTTCCCAGAAGTCCATTCTTTCTTTCCTTTTTCTATTTCATTACATTTTACAGTAATAATACACAAGCCTGCAGAAAACATGACGGATAATGAAAAAATGTAATTAATATAAGCAGTGTAAAGCATGTTTTTTTTTCTCTGTTGTCCTTGCAGAAAATTGCTGCTTTAAACTGAGCAGAATGTGAAAATGTATAAAACCCCCCTTTAATCTGCTGTGGTTTGTAAATATCTTATGCAAAACAGTTAAGTCAACTGTCTATTTTTTTTTTTTAACATTAAATCACATAGGTTTTTTTTTTTTTTTTTTTTTTTTCAGGACAAATTGAGTGATTTGGATAACTATTTTTTCAGGGGGGAGGAGGGAAAGCATTGATGGTGAGGCTAACCTAAACACAGGAGGAGAAACTGCTTTGTGGATGGTTGCTCTATCCACTGGTTCTATCTGAATGACATCGATTGTGACACTGCTCCATACACTCAATTTTGATACATTACTTGGGCAAAGTCAATGTCCTTGCTATTATTTCACACCAACACATCCTCATTCCATTAATTGAAATAAAGTGGCAAAAAAGCCAAGAGGCTGTGGTACATGCTAGCGTTCCTCAGATCATTTCAGTTTACTTATCTGTACACTAGTAATATCTAGCTGTGTCTGACTAGAATTTCAAAGCTGAAATACAAAACATGATTCCCAACACATTTTCAGAGGCCAGAGAGAAAAACACGGTTTGTTTTCATTTGTCCTTTTATTCATCTTTTTTTTTTTTTTTAACTGCAGCTGACATACATTATTGGTTATTGTTTATTTCTATCTTGTTCTGGGCTCTAAAGGTTTCCCCAAGGCCCAGTGTACGGGAACTTGCAGATTTCGCTTGGGAACTCCTGGCCTCGTCCCCTCTGCTCCACGCAGATCCCTGGTGAAGGTAGGTTTCCCCAGCTGAAAAGCGGTGCCTTTCTCCTGTGGCATTCTGGGCAGCCATTTGGAGTCCCAGATGTAGGAAATGAAATAATCCACGCTTACAGAGTCACAGAGTGCCCATCTGGCACGCAGGAACCTCGTGTGATGGAAGCACACAGGCGTGAGCGCACTTTTGTTATGGCATTTCATAAACAGAGCTGCAGCTGGCTAGGGGAGAAGGACTTTGAGATGATAGCAATCATTTTCCACTCCCCTCCCTTTCTGCTTGCACCCCCACTCAACACACACATGCACACACACACAAGCTTTTTCAAGCATAGGGGGCCAGAGAGAGAGAGAGAGAGAGAGAGAGAGAGACAGTTCCATCCTCATAAAGGTAACTTTTTTTTTCCAGAGGGTTCGAAGGAGAAATTCCCATTAACAGCTAAATCCCTCCCCACCCCCTCTCCATCCACATTACTGTTTTTATGCCCTCCATTCTAGGACTCAGAGGTGATGGTGTGAAATGTGGCTGGTCAACTCTTAGCGAACTCACTTCTTGTATAAAAAACTAAACCCACTGCCGTCGAGTCGATTCCGACTCATAGCGACCCTATAGGACAGAGTAGAACTGCCCCATAGAGTTTCCAAGGAGTGCCTGGAGGATTCGAACTGCTGACCTTTTGGTTAGCAGCCATAGCATTTAACCACTATGCCACCAGGGTTTCCACTTCTTGTATTAAAAAAAAAAATTTTTTTTTTTTTTTTAATATATCACCCTAAAAATAAGGAAAAGCAGCGGCCGGAGTGATTTCATAAATCATACAACTCTTGCCCTGTTTTCTAGTCCTGAAACTAAATTCACAGGAGACCTAGTAAATGACCTCAACTCTTTTTCTTTAGTTTCCTTTTAAGTGCTTGTGCCAATGTAGGAGCAATGGAAGCCTGACAAAAGGGGCGACGGCCAGAGAACACCTTGAGATGAGTGTGTGTATGTGAATGCAGATGGGGTGACAGCCCCCAGGAATGCTTGCTGCTGGCATTCAACCCCAAGTTATAATTAAAGAGCAAGGCAGATGTGTAATCTAAGCCAGCTGGGGCGGGATGTAATTGTGACACCAGCTCCTCATTTAATCTATGGCTTTAAGGCTATTCTCCTTGGAAAACACAGCTTTCTAAGAGACGTGGAGATCCCTAATGGTGCAGGGCAGACGGACCCCTGTGAAGAAGTCCAGTCTGCAAGGATGGGGCTTAACTTAAAGACCGGTTACGCAATATGCTGATTTGTATTATCCTAACATTACAATGAAGGAGGAAATCACCTTAGACATTTCACTTGATGTTGTTCCGAACTGTAATAAAAAAACCAGGTTGCATTACCCTTCCGAAATACCACATACAGCTCTCTCAGCAGTTCTAGCCTGCAAAGGTGACATTTTCAAAGCAGCTAGATTTTTTCGGCACCAGAGGGGAGAATGGTCATAGTAATAGGCAAGGGCCCATTGCTGGCCCCTGCTGACCAAGTGGCACATGGGAGAAATGAGGTGGCTGGAAGATGTCCCAGCGGAGCAGAGGTCTTCCTGGACCCATGGATGTTAGGGAGGAGAAAAACAAATGGATTCCTCCTTGGGGAAATCACTCCCTTGTCCCAGGCACAGCTTCTCAGAGAATGGGATCTACTTGTTTGCGAAACCAAAGCACCAAGTGAGTCACACGATGTACTGTTTGTAAATATGATCAACCATGATAACATTACAGCTTTTCATTTGGAAAGCCATTTAGGCAAGAAATGATTAGTGACCCATGACATGTAAATGATGGAAATGCAGAAATTAGTATTTGGGTCAACTCATGTATTTTTCAACCATGAAATGAAAATCTCAGTGTTCACAGTCCAATTCATACATGAAAGCATCACGGTGCTAGTAGTTGACTATTGTGTTAATTTATTATTGTCTTAGTTAATGTTATCAGAGCCATCGGGAAGTTATAGCTCTACTTTCAAAGTGTTAATATTGCAGTTGAAAGAGGGGCTCATGTTCCTCTGGACCATGGTCTCCTGAGGGAATTGTACATTAGTTGAGGGGAAGGAAAATGATTCTGAAGGAGAAGCTAGGGATCCCCTCACCAAATATTTCAAGCTTGGAACCAGTCTATCACATCTTGTTCTTTTGAGTTTATAAAAACCATAAGAGTGTGTTGGACAACTATATGGGTTTCTAGGTACTATTGGGGACACAAAAGAAGCTGAAGATGGATCCTTGCTTTCAAGGTTGAAGCAGAAGAGAAGATACTCACTATGAATACAGCACAAGAACTCAAATGAGAGAACAGTAGTTAGGAAGGCTTCTCAGAGGAGGTGATATTTAAACCGGTTCTGAAGGGCTGTTAGACTTTAACAGGTAAAAGGAAGGAGAAAAGTTATTCCAAGAGGACAGTAAGAGCAAAGACTCGGGGGATGGAGTGCTCGAGCCATGTGAACTGAGACTCATTTTACAGAAACAGAAGGTGAGTCCTGGACAGCCAAGGGTATTGGAGTGGCAAGAGTCAGGTTGCAACTGGGCTCACAAGATGGGCCATTGAAGACCACTCAGATTTGTTCCCAGGGTGAACCAGAAAGAGGAAGATTGGAAAACAGTCTGGCCTACATTAATTATGTAGAAATGCAGCAAGCATTGGACCTGGCAGAGGCTAAGGCAGGAGGCAAGTTGGGGGATAGGAATAGAAGAGTAACCTGAAAGTTAGAGAGATGGGGCCTGAAGGTGAGGTGTTTTTGTGCATGTATGTTAGGAGGAATGACAGAGGGATAGAAAGAAAAGGGTGGGTCTGAGGGATAAGAAAGGGAAGTGTTAGAGATGGGTCTAAATGCTGGCATGCAGAGAAACAGATTTGCTGTCAACCCTTTAAATTCAACAAGTTTAAAGAGCAAAATGAGTGTATGATGTAGGGAGCAAGTGGAGTAAGGAAATGCTGATAGCGTTGCCTTTTAATCTGATTTATTGGCTCGGTGTTTCCACCATGCAACTAACCTCCTCTTCTAGCCCCATTACATCATAGCCTTGAGTTTGGGTAGTGCTGAGATCCTTGGCTTCCACCTTGGCCCTTGGATCTGGGGTGTGCTAACATCTTTAAAGACAGGTACTTAGTCAGACCCTTTACTTGGTGGTCTCAAGGTCAGAAGAGATGTTTTGCCAGAGAGGGGTCCTGAGTGCAAAGCATTTTGAATGGGTGGGTTAGACCACCTGTTTTCAATGGAAGTAATACTGCCCCCTGCAGTGTGCTTTGGAATTTCTTGGAGGCAGTTTTTTGGATGTCATAAAAACTGGGTGGGAGCCAAGGATGCTAGACATCCTCTATGCACAAGACAGGCCCACACAATGAAGAATTGTCCAGCATCCCACATGACTTCTGAATATACTGCCAGACATACATACAGGTGAGCCTGTTTATGATGATCTCTAAAACAGGACTCCTATTTACATAGTTTGTTGCTTAGTTTTAATATACACTAAATTTTTCATAAATATTTAAGTACCATGGTAAATTAAGGGAAGATTATATCTTGTTTTATTTAGAACGTTCCAAGAATTTGGAAACCCTGGTGGTGTAGTGGTTAAGAGCTACAACTGATAACCAAAAGGTTGACAGTTCGAATCCACCAAGTGCTCCTTGGAAACTTTATGGGGAAGTTTACTTTGTCCTATAGGGTCGCCATCACTGGCTATGAGAGTTCACTCAGCACTTTAAACCTAATTGCCATAGATGCTATTTTCTGCAGATAGGCCCCTGGTCAGGGGTCTGAGGTCTAGCGAAGACCAGCAGTAAGAAAGTCTCCATGTTGTGTCATAGACTCTAGGGTTAAAGTTAATAGCTTCTGTTGCGAATATAGATGGAGTTGTGTGCTGAGCTTTGAGCATAAAGCTAGGTACAAAGACTGGGAGCCTCTGGGTTTGACACTTAGGCGGTTTATCATCTAATTGGAAAAACAAAAGTATAAATTTATAACAGAAGAATTAAATGAGAAATCATTAGTAAAGACTTCAGGACAATAGTCTCAGAGTAACCAAAAACCCTGCATGATTCACTGCCTCGTTGGGTTAAGGAGGAAATGGGATTCTAGGACACAAGAAGGACCTCTGGGTTGGAGTGGTCTCTGAAAGTATCAGGGAACAGCAAGGGCTCAAACTGATTCTTGACGGTAATAACTGAATTCATTCATTCACTCACATATGTATTTATCCATTCATTTACCAAATAACTTAGAAAGTCCCTACTATGAAGTAAATGTTAAGAATAAAGAGGTGAACAAGAGAGATGTTGACCTTGGTCATGCAGAGTTTACAGGTTCATCTGGGATACAGGGAAGCAAGCAGGCAAGGACAGGCAGCTTTTAGTCTGGAACTGTAGTGAGTTCCTAAAGCCAGTCAGGTACAACCAGAGCCTACTTTTACTTGTGTATTTTTTTTGCAGTGCTGTTTTCTTTCCTTTTTTTTTTTTTATTGTACTTTAGATGAAGGTTTACAGAACAAACTGGTTTCTCACCAAACAGTACGCACATTGTTGTATGACATTGGTTAACAACTCCACGACATGTTAACACTCTCCCTTCTTGACTTTGTGTTCCCTGTTATCAGCTTTCCGTTCCCTCCTGCCTTCCAGTCCCTGCCCCAAGGCTGGTGCACCCCTTTAGTCTTGTTTTGTTCCATGGGCCTGTTCAATCTTTGGCTGAAGGGTGAACCTCAGGAGTGACTTCATTACTGAGAGGAAAGGGCATCTGGGGGCCATACTCTCAGGGTTTCTCCTGTCTCTGTTAGGCTAGTAATTCTGGTCTTTCTGAGTTAGAATTTTGTTCTACATTTTTCTCCAGCTCTGTCCGGGACCCTCTATTGTGATCCCTGTCAGAACAGTCAGTGGTGGTAGCCAGGCACCAACTAATTTTACTGGGCTCAGTCTGGTGGAGGTCCATTAGTCCTTTGGACTAATCTTTCCTTTGTATCTTTAATTTTCTTCATTCTTTCTTGCTCCCGAAGGGGTGAGATCACTGGAGTATCCTAGGTGGCCGCTTACAGCAGAGCCTAATTTTAAAGAGGTGTTTTTCTTGTAGGAGTCCCTGGTTGATGCAAATGGTTAATGCACTCAACTGCTAACTGAAAGATTGGAGGTTCAAATCCACCCAGAGGTCCTTGGAAGAAAGACTTGGCAATCTACTTCTGAAAAATCAGCCATTGAAAACACTATGGAGCACAGCTCTACTATGACACACATGAGGTCACCATGAGTCAGAATTGATTCAATGGCAACTAATTTTTACTGGTCTTCTTGCTAACCTGGGCTACTATTAATCCCAGCATTAATTGTATGCATGTTTTACCTATTTTAAGGCTTAATCCTAAAAGAAACTTAATAAAATATCACTGTTATAAGCTCTTAGAGCTAAGATTATACACCAGGAGCTGGCTTTTTTTTCTGTAAAGGTCCACCGCTTGTCTGTCAGTTTGTCTACTGTGGCGGCATGTGTGTTGCTGTGAAGCTGGAAGCTATGCCGCCAGCATTTCAAATACGAGCAGGATCACCCACGGTGGCTAGGTTTCAGTGGAGCTTCCATACTAAGACAAAGTAAGAGCAAGGAC
This sequence comes from Loxodonta africana, assembly GCF_030014295.1. Classification (NCBI taxonomy): domain Eukaryota; kingdom Metazoa; phylum Chordata; class Mammalia; order Proboscidea; family Elephantidae; genus Loxodonta; species Loxodonta africana. Next base: position 132,029,940 of record NC_087344.1, read on the forward strand.
CTGGTGAACTACTTTCAAAAAAAATTGGCCAGTGAAAACCTTATGGATAGCAGCAGAACACTGGTGTAATGTTGGAAGATGAGTCCTTTGGGTTGGAAGTAGAGTCAACCTTAGTGACCTGGATGTAGTAAAGCTTTCAGGACCTTCGTTTGTTGATGTGGCATGTCTCAAGATGAGAAAAAACAGTTATAAATATCCATTAGTAATTTAAACTTAGAATGTACAAAGTATGAACCAAGGAAAATAGGAAGTTGTCAGAAATGAAATGGAATGCTTGAAGATTGATAGCCTAGGCATTGTCGTTAGGGTCATTGAGTCAGTTCTGACTCATAGCAACAATATGTACAAAACAGAATGAAATATTGCCTGGTCCTGTGCCATCCTCACAATTGTTGCTATGTTGGTTAGTCCTCAAAGTGACATCTTTGCTTTTTAGCACTTTAAGGAGGTCTTTTACAGCAGATTTGCCCAATGCAACACGTCATTTGGTTTCTTGACTGCTGTGCTGCTTCCATGGCCGTTGATCGTGGATCCAAGAAAAATGAAATCCTTGATAACTTCAGTTGCCTCCATTTATCATGATGTTGCTTACTGGTCCAGTTGTGAGGATTTTTGTTTTCTTTATGTTGAAGTGTAATCCATACTGAAGGTGCTAGCTTTCGATCTGTATCAGTAAATGCTTCAAGGTTTTTTGGCTTTCAGCAAGCAAGGTTGTGTCATCTGCATATCACAGTTTGTTAATGAGTCTTCCACCAATCCTGATGCTGCCTCCTTCTTCATATAGTCCAGCTGAGATTATTTGTTCAGCATACTGATTGAATAGCTGAAATGGACTGGTATTGGTCATTTTGAATCAGATAATCATATAATCTACTACGCCAGGAATGACAAATTGAAGAGGAATGGTTGAAATCAGGGCTTTGAACCAGTTCAAATGGTTCAGTCATGGCCAGTGAGGAGAAACAGGAACAGACTCAAAGCTTTACAATTTGGCAGATTTAGCATGGTACTTGGAATGGGAAAAATTATGGGTTGAAGCCCTCGAATGGGAGACTTGGAAGAGGTATAGTGAGCCCTTTCAGGAGCCTGATGCATAAGATTGGATTATTGGCAGTACTGCAGGAAAGCAACACACATTCAAAACAGCGTGGTAGGCCACCATCTTTGAGTGGGGCAGTGCTTCTTCAGACTGTGCTCAAAATCTGAGAGCAAGAAATTTGGTTGCTATACAATCTGTACACTACCCTTGTTCTCTAAGAGGAAGGTTAAGTTTCTAGCAGGGCTTCTACTTATAATTTTTCCCATTCTGGTTATCTTTAAAAAATTTGGGTCTGTTCTGGTGATATTTCCTCAGTCATGACTGAACCAGGCAGAACCAGTTGGAAGCCACGTTAGCAAAGATCTAACTCTTTGGAACCTAAGAGGGTGTGCCCCCTCCCCCACTTGAGGTCCAAGAGACTGTGGCCCCACCCTTTGAAACTGAGAAGGCCCTGCTTCCCATGCTCCTTCCAACAGTTCTGCTGATCTCTGAGCTGCTCCAGGAATGGTCCTTTTCTTTTCTTGGAAGTCAACAGATATAGCTCCTTTGGCCTGTTCCTGGACTAGAATTTCAAGAGGCAGACAGCATTCTTTCCTTTTGTTAATTCTCTGTCCCCTTCAGTCTAAACTGATGGGTTATCTGCTGTGGTAGTTGGTTAGATCCATTAGTCACAGGCTTAATCTCTTTAACAGAAGATTGTGTAGCCAAATCCTTGATGAAAATTGTAGGACATGCGTTCTTTAGTTTGTACAGCAGAATTTTCCAAATCTTTGAGTTTTGTTTCCATTTTGCACAGTTCATTTTAAAAAAAATTATGTGTTTTAGGTGAAAGTTTATTTATGCACAAATTGTTTTGTGACGTTGTTTGCAATCCCAGCTATGTGTCAGCACTCTCCCCCTTTCTCTTTCTACCCTGGGCTCTCTGTGTCAATTTTCCTGTCCCTCCCTACCTTCTTGTCTTTGCTTTTGTGCAGGTGTTGCCCATTTGGTCTCATATACTTGCTTGAACTAAGATGCTTGTTCCTTATATGTGCTTTTGTCTGTTTTATAAAGGCCTGTCTAATCTTTGGCTGAAAGATGTACTTCAGGAGTGGCTTCAGTTCTGTGTTAGCAGAGTGCCCAGGGACCATAGTCTCAGGGGTTTCTCCACTCTGTCAGACCAGTAAGTCTGGTCTTTTTTTGTGAATTTGAATTTTCTACATTTTTCTTCCGCTCTATCCCAGACCCTCTATTGTGATCTCTGTCAGAGCAGTTGGTGGTGGTAACTGGGCACCATCTAGTTCTTCTGGCCTCAGGCTGGTGGAGGCTCTGGTTCATGTGGTCCATTAGTCCTTTTAACTAGTATTTTCCTTGTGTCTTTGGTTTTCTTCATTCTCCTTTCCTTCAAACATGATGGGATCAATAGATGTATCTTAGATGGCTGCTGGCAAACTTTTAAGACCCCAGATGTTACTCACCAAAGTAGGATGTAGAACATTTACTTTATGAAATATATTATGCCAATTGACCTAGATGTCCCCCAAGACCATGGTACCCAGCTTTCAGCCCCAGTAACATGGTTTCACAAGGTGTTTGGTTGTGTCTAGGAAGCTTCTACGACTTTGCCTTGGTCAAGTTGTGCTGCCTTCCGCTATGTTTGTGTGTTGTCTTTCCCTTCACCAAAGTTAACACTTGTATACTATCTAGTTAGTGACTTCCCCTCCCTTGTAACCATCAAAGATTATTTTTTTTCCTGTGTGTAAACCTTTTCTTGGGTTTTTATAATAGTGGTCTCATATAATATTTGTCCTTTTCTGATTGACTTATTTTACTCAGCATAATGCCCTCCAGATTCATCCATGTTGTGAGATGTTTTCTGGATTCATTATTGCTCTTTATTGTTGGGTAGTATTCCATTGTGTGTATGTACCATAATTTGTTTATCCATTAATCTTTTGATGGGCACTTAGGTTGTTTTCATTTTTTTACTTTTGTGAATAATGCTGCAGTGAACATGGGTGTGCATATATCTATTCTTTTGATGGCTTTTATTTCTCTAGGATATATTCCTAGGAGTGGGATTGCTGGATCATATCATATTTCTATTTCTAGTTCTTAATTTAAGGAGGCTCCATATCATTTTCCAAAATGATTGTACTATTTTATATTCCCACCAGCAGTGTATAAGAGCTCCAATCTCCCTGCAACCTCTCCAAGATTTGTTATTTTCTGTTTTTTTGATTAGTGCCAGTAATGTTGGAGTGAGACAGTATCTCATTGCAGTGTTGATTTGTGGTTCTCTAATGACTAAGGATCACAAGCATTTCCTCTTGTGTCTGTTATCTGACTAAATGTTTTCTTTGGTGAACTGTCTGTTCATAGCCTGTGCCCATTTTTTAATTGGATTATTTGTCTTTTTGTTGTTGAGGTGTTGAAGTATTCTACAAATTTTAGAGATTACACCTTTGTCAGGTATATCATAGACAATTTTTTCCCCCATCTGTAGGTTCTCTTTTTACCCTTTTGGTGAAGTCGTTTGATGAGCATAAGTGTTTAATTTTTAAGAGCTCCCAGTTATCTAATTTTTCTTCTGATGTTTGTGTATTGTTAGTTATGGTTTGTTTTGTATTTATGCCACGTATTAGGGCCCCTTGCATTGTCCTTGTTTTTTCTTTCACGATCTTTATGGTTTTAGATTTTATATTTAGGTCTTTGATCCACTTTGAGTTAGTTTTTGTGTATGGTGTGAGATATGGGTTCTGTTTCACTTTTTTACAGATGGACATCCAGTTTTGCCAGCACTATTTGTTAAAAAGACTATCTTTTCTAAGCAAGGTCATCAGTCAGATATGCAAGTCTATCACTTACAAGTTCTACCTTCCACCAAACACTTGAACATAATTCAGACAAGCTCTTTACCACTGCATAAAAAGCATCACTGTCCCTCCATTGTCCAATCATTTGTCCATCATTTTCTATTAAAGCCTCACCAGAAGCATATTTAACATCCACATTTCTAGCAACATTCTGTTACTGTTGCCATATGTATTCTCTAAGATGACAGAGACCTTCTCTATAGCTCTCTTCACTTCTTTCTGAGCCCTCACCAGAATTACCTTTGAAGTCCATAACTCTACCAAGAGTCTCTTCAAGGCAATCTAGGTTTTTACAATTAGGCACCTTAAAACTCTTTCAGCCTCTTCCCATTACGCAATTCCAAAACTGCTTCCACATTTTAGGTATCTGTTAGAGCAGCATGCCATTCTTCCAGTACCAAATTCTGTCTTAGTTATCTAGTACTACTGTAACAGAAATAATACAAGTGGATGGCTTTAACAAACAGAACTTTATTTTCTCACAGTTTAGGATACTAGAAGGCCAAATTAAGGGTCCTGGCAACCACGTGAGTCAGGGGAAGTCTTTCTCTCTCTGTAGGCTCTGGTGATGATTGGAAAATTGGTGACAAGGATGTGTGAGGAAGAGGTATGTGGCTAGAACTCTCTGAATGGGCCAGAAGAGTGAAGATATTTGTGTCCCCTGTGAATGCTCATCAAAGGATAACCTTGGCAGAAGAAGGTTTTAACCATCAAGTAGAGAGAATGATGCATTCTGTTGAAACCAGCCATCCTCTTTCCCCAGCCACTCCCATCATTGCCGAATGGATTCATAAATGAAGTGGCTATGGCAGCACGGATGGAGGTTATGTATGGGCTCAGTAACATGGACTTTCACTCACCAAGGCCGACTTAGCTGCAGCGACTGCTGAGCGTCCAATCTGCCAGCAGCAGAGACTAACACTGAGTTCCCCATATAGCAGCATTCCTCAAGGTGATCAGCCAGCAACCTGGTAGTAGGTTGATTACATTGGACTGCTTCCATCACGGAAAGGGCAGTGTTTTGTTCTTACTGGAATAGATACTTACTCTGGAGATGGATTTTCCTTCCCACAAGCAATGCTTTTGCCAAAACTAACTATCTGTGGACTTACAGGATGCTTTATCCACCATCACAGTATCCCATACAACATCGCCTCAGATCAAGGGACTCACTTCATAGCAAATGAAGTGTGGAAATTGGCCCACCCTCATGGAATTCACTGATCTTACATGTTCCTCATCATCCTGAAGTAGCTGGCTTGGTAGAACAATGGAATGGCCTTCTAAAGACACAATTATGGTGCTGGCTAGGTGGCGGTACCTTGCAGGGTTGGGACAGTGTTCTCTAAGAGCCTGTATATGCTCTAAGCCTGCATCCAATACATGGTGCTGTTTCTCCCATAGACAGGATTCATGGGTCCAGGAATCAAGGGGTGGAAATGGGAGTGGCACCACCAACTATTGCCCCTAGTAACCCTCTGACAAAATTTTTGTTTCCTGTTCCCAAGGCCATATGCTCTGTGGATTTAGAGGTCTTAGTTTCAAAGGGAGGAATGTTTCTACCGGGAGACACGACATTGATTTCATTAAACTGGGAGTTAAGAATGCCACTGGGCCACTTTGGGCTCCTCATGCTTCTGTAACAACAGGCAGACAAGGGAGTTACTGCATCGGATGGTGCGACTGATCCTGATTACCAAGGGGAAATCAGACTGATATTACATAATGAAGGTAAAGAAGAGTATGTTTGGAATACAAGAGACCCCTTAGGATGTCTCTTAGTACGCTCATGTCCTATGATTAAAGTCAATGGAAAACTACAGCAATCCAATTCCGACATGTCCATTAATGGCCCATACCCTCCAGGAATGAAGGTTTGGGTCACCCCACCAGGCAAAAGCCACGACCAGCTCAGGTACTTTCTGAGGGCAGATGGAACATAGAATGGATGGCGGAAGAGGGTAGTTTTAAATACTAGCTACGACCATGTGATCAGTTGTAGAAATGAAAACTAATTGTTTTTAGTATTTCTTCCTTGTTTTGTTCCACTTGTGTGTGTGTGTGTGTATATATATAGGGTATATATCAAATATCTTTGTTTCCTTTCCTCTCTTATTCCATTACTCATAAAATATAAGATGTAAATGGGACTAGTGTGTTTTTGGTTGTATATGTGTTAGTTTTATCATGTTAAGAGCAAGTACAACTTTATAATTGTCTTTATTTAATGATTATGTATCGTTTAAGGAGATGTGTACAGGTGCCAAGTTGACATGTGGTGGACTGTGATGGTTGAAGTTGTGTGTCACCTTGGCTGGGCCACGATTCTCAGTCATTTGGCAGTTATGTAATGATGAGAATTTGGCAGTTATACAATGATATAATTATTCTCCATTTTTTGATCTGATGTGAGCAGCCAATCAGCTGAAAAGAAAGTTTCCTAGGGGGTGTAGCCTGCATCTAATATATACACATATTCTGGCAAAGCTTGAGCGCTCTGGATTTTGCAATCAACTCATCATTCTTTAACCTCCAGTTCTTGGAACGTGAGCCAGCAGCCTTCTGCCTGACTTGCAGATCTTGGGATTCATGAGCTATCTCGATCCTGTGAGCCAGCAGCCTTCTGCTGCTGGTCAGCCCCAGCAACCACATGAGTCAGGAGAAGCCTCCATCCTGATGCTTGACCAACAGATTTGGAATTTGCTATGTACTTTGGACATGTTATCAGGAGGGTCCAGTCCCTGGACAAGGTCATCGTGCTTGGTAAAGTGGAAGGTCAGTGAAAAAAGGAAGCCCCTAACAAGATGGATTGACACAAGTGGCTTTAACAATGGGCTCAAACATAGCAAAGATTTTTAGGATGGTGCAAGACAGAGCAGTGTTTCTTTCTGTTGTACATAGGATTGCTATGAGTCTGAGCCAACTCGACAGCACCTAACAACAACAATAAGCCTGTACAACCGTGTGAGCTATTTCCTTGTGTGTGTGTATATATATATATATATATACTTCACTGTTTTTGTTTCTCTAGAGAAGAAGACAGAGACCATCTCAAGAATGCATTTAACACTAATGACTGAAGACCAGATGAGTTGTGGGATGATATCAAGGACATCATACATGAAAAAAAGAAAAGGTCATTAAAAAGACAGGAAGGAAAGTAAAGATCAAAATGAATGTCAGAACAGACTTTGAAGCTTGCTCTTGAACGTAGAGTAGTTAAATCGAACGGAAGAAATGATGAAGTCAAAGAGCTGAACAAAAGATTTCAAAGGGCAGCCTGAGAAGACAAAATAAAGTATAATGAAATGTGCAAAGACCTGGAGTAAGAGAACCAAAAAGGAAGAACACGCTTGGCATTTCTCAAGCTGAAAGAACTGAAAAAAAAATTCAAGCATTGAGTTACAATACTGAAGGATTCTATGGGCAAAATATTGAATGATGCGAAAACATCAAAACAAGATGGAAGGAATACACAGAGTCAATATACCAAAAAGAATTGGCCAACATTCAACCATTTCAGGAGGTAGTATATGACCAAGAACCTATGGTATTGAAAGAAGCAGTCCAGGCTGCACTGAAAGCATTGGTGAAAAATAAGGCTGTAGGAATTGACAGAATACCAACTGAGATATTTCAACAAATGAATGCAACATTGGAAGTGCTCACTTGTCTATACCAAGAAATTTGGAAGACAGCTACCTGGCCAACCAAGACACAGAGATTTATATTTGTGCCCATTCCAAAGAAAGTTGATCCAACAGAATGCCAAAATGATCAAACAATATCAATACTACACACAAGTAAAATTTTGCTGAAGATAATTAAAAAATGGTTGCAGCAACATATAGACAGGTAATTGCCAGAAATTCAAGCTGAATTCAGAAAATGACTCGGAATGAGGGATATCAGTGTTGATATCAAATGGATCTTGGGTGACATAGAGTGCCAGAAAGATGTTTAACTGTGTTTTATTGACTACACAAAAGCATTCGGCTGTGTGGATAACACAAACTATGAATAACATTGTGAAGAATGGGAATTCCAGAACACTCAATTGTGCTTATGCGGAACCTGTACTTACACCAAGAGGTGATCATTCAAACAGAACAAGGTGAATCTGCATGATTTGAAATCAAGAAAGGTGTGTATCAGGGTTGTATTCTTTCACATACTTATTCAGTCTATATGCTGAGCAAATAATTCAAGAAGGGAGACTATATTAAGAAAAACATGGCATCAGGATTGGTGGAAGACTCCTTAACAACTTTCGATAAGCAGATAACACAGTCTTGCTTGTTGAAAGCCGGGAAAACTTGAAGCACTTACTGATGAAGATCACTAGACTACAGCCTTCAGTATGGATTACAGTTCAACATAAAGAAAACAAAAATTCTCACAACAGGACCAATAAGCAATGTCATGATAAATGGAGAAAAGATTGAAGTTGTCAAGGATTTCATTTTACTTGGACCCACAACCAATACCCATGGAAGCAGCAGTCAAGAAATCAAAGGATGTATTTTGTTGGGCACATCTGCTGCAAAAGACCTCTTTAAAGAAAGGTATTAAAAAGCAAAGATGTCTCTTTGAGGACTAAGGTGTGCCTGACCCAAGTCACAATATTTTCAATCACCTCAAACGCGTGTGAGAGCTGGACAATGAATAAGGAAGACTGAAGAAGAATTGGTGCCTTTGAATTATGGTTTTGGTGAAGGATATTGAATATACCATTAATAAATACCAGTTGAAAAAACAAATCTGTCTTGAAAGACACACAGCCAGAGTAATTCTTGGAAGGGAGGATGGTGAGACTTTGTCTCATGTAATTTGGACATGTTATCAGGAGGGTCTTGTCCTTGGAGAAGGACCTCATGGTTGGTAAGGTAAAGGGTCATCAGAAGTGGAAGACCCTTGACGAGAAGCAACAATGGGCTCAAATATAGCAACGATTGTGAGGATGGTGCAGGACTGGGCAGTGTTTCGTTCTGTTTTATATAGGGTTCCTCTGAGTCCGAACGGACTCAGTGGCACCTAACAACAACAAGAAACATCTTTCTGGTTTTCTCTGCTTTCAGCCACAATCCATTTGACATCAATTTTGATATCCCTCATTTCATGTTGTATTCTGTATCTAGCTTGATTATCTGCAAATTCCCTACCGAAGTACTGGTGCTACCATTTTTGTATTATTTTTGACATAATTTTACTTGCATGTGACATTGATGATATTGTTCGATAATTTCCACATTCTGTTGGATTACTTTTCTTTGGAATAGGCACGCATATGGCTCTCCTCCAGGCAATTGTCCAGGTAGTTGTCTTTCAAATTTCTTGGTATACACTAGTGAGGTTTTCCAGCGTTCCATCCATTTGTTGAAACATCTCAATTTGTATTCCTTTAACTCCTGGAGCCTTGTTTTTCGCCAATGCCTTCAGTGCAGCTTGGATATCTTCTTTCAGTACCATAGGTCTTGATCATATGCTTCCTGCTAAAATGGTTGAATGTCGACCAGTTCTTTTTGGTAGAATGATTCTGTGTATTCCTTCTTTTAATGCTTCCTGTGTCTTTCAATGTTTTGCTCACAGAATCCTTTGGTATTACAACTTTAGGCTTGAATTTTTTCTTCAGTTCTTTCAGCTTAAGAAATGCTGAGCATGTTCTTCCATTTTGGTTTTCTAACTCCAGGACTTTGCACATTTCATTTTAATACTTCACCTTGTCTTCTTGAGCTGCCCTTTGAAATCTTCTGTTCAGCTCTTTGAGTTCATCACTTCTTCAGTTTGTTTTAGCTACTCTATGTTCAAGAGCAAGCTTCAGAGTCTCTTCTGACTTTGATTTTGGTCTTTTTTTCTCTTTGTCTTTTTAATGACCTTTTGTTTTTTTCATGTATGATGCCCTTGATGTCAGCCCACAACTCATCTGGTCTTTTGTCATTAGTGTTTAATGCATCAGATGTATTCTTGAGAAGGTCTCTAACTTCAGTTGTGATATACTCAAGGTCGTACTTTGGCTCCTGTGGACTTGTTTTGATTTTCTTCAGCTTCAACTTAACTTGAATATTAGCAATTGATCATCTTTCTGCATTCATCCCCTGGCCTTGTTCTGATGGATGATATTGAGCTTCTTTATCATCTCTTTCTACAGATGTACTGTATTTTTTGCAAGTCACATTTGTTTGTCAGTCATGGCTTCCCCATCAAGAGGTATTTTCATAAGCGCCTCATGCCAATTTTTAAAAACATGTTGTTGTAAAAAAATGTAGCGTAGTGCACTTACAAAAATACTTCATGGAGTTAGGGCACGGTTGGCAAACAAATGTAGAAGGCGTGCATTATTTGCGTAAAAATGCGGTAGTCGATTTGATTCCTGTGTATTCCATCCAGGGACCATGTGTATAATTGCTGTTTATGTTGTTGAAAAAAGGCATTATCAAATGAGTAAGTCATTGGTCTTGCAAAATTCTATCATTGGATTTCCTGTGTCAGTTCTATCACCAAGGCTGTATTTGCCAACTACTGATCCTTCTTCGTTTCCAAGGTTCGCATTCCAATCACCAGTAATTATCCGTGCATCTTGATCGCGTGTTTGATCAATTTCAGACTACCAGAAGTTGGTAGAAATCTTCAATATCTTCATCTTTGGGATTAGTGGTTGGTGCGTAAATTTGAATAATAGCTGTATTACCTAGTCATCCTTTGTAGGCATAGGGATATTGTACTATCACTGACAGTGTTGTATTTCAGGATAGATTTTGAAGTGTTCTTTTTGACGATGAATGCAACGCCATTCCTCTCCCATTAGTCATTTCTGGAACAGTAAACCGTATGTTTGCCTGATTCAAAATGGCCAATACCAGTCCCTTTCAGCTCTCTCATACCTAGGATATTGATCTTTAAGTGTTCCATTTCATTTTTGACAACTTCCAATTTTCCTTGATCCATATCTTGTACATTCCTTTTTCCGATTATTATTTGAGGAGGCAGCTCTTCCCTGGTCATTCTGAGTGCCTTCTAACCTGTTGGGCTCATCTTCCAGCACTGTATCAGACAATGTTCTGCTGTTATCCTTACATAAGGTTTTCTTTGGCCAATTTTTTTGCAAGCAGGTTGTCAGTCCCTTCTTCCCAGTCTGTCTTAGTCTGGAAGTGCCACTGACACCTGTCCACCATGGGTGACCTTGCTGCTTTTTGAAATACCAGTGGCTTAGCTTCCAGCATCACAGCAACATGAAAGCCACCATGGTATGACAAACTGACAGGTGATCGATGGTTTTAGAGAATGCTACGTTTAATTTAAAAACAGATAAGAAGATGAGAAGGATGTGCTGGCTGGAATTCCTCTCTTCCTTTGGCATGCTCAGTATCACTTTATTTGCTGCATTCAAAGTGAGGCCACTGAAACTTCTCTAGATACCATTAACATTATTATTTAACTTGCATGAAAGTAACCAAATTCAAGGTTAAGAATCAAGTGACCTTTCTTTAGCTCCTTAGCCTGTGCCGCAGATGTACAAGAGAGCTTTTGCGTGACACTTTTTTTTTTTAGTCATTGGGAAGTTATGTAAGCTTAAGCGTGAAGGGGGACCTTAGGAAGCTTAACTTTAAATTTCTTAAGTTTTCTGTGATTGAGTCTATGGCAGAAAATAGTTTTTTTTTTTTGTACTCAAAAGTAATACTGAATAACATGTAAATGGTTTTTCCTTGTAAATACATTTGTCTGAAGAGCTTTGTTATTGCATAAATTACTTTTTCAAAATTAATTTCTATTTTTTCAAAGAGATGAAACCCATGTTTTCAATGTTACATTAGGAAAGCTCAGTGATTGCATATAATAACAATGTATTAAATGCTGTACAGAAAAGAACCCATTTTTAAAAACCCATAACTCAACAGACTAAAAATATGACAGACTAGCCATTCATGCAAATTAGCTAACTCACATTTATCGGAGAAAATATTTCACAGCATTAACAACACTGTCATTCAAGAAAAATTATATGGGGCCCAGAACCACACATTTATTTTTACTGCATTCATTATTCATTTGCATGTTTCTTTCCTTCAGTTTTTTTTAATTGTAAGTTTTGAATTCAAAGTTCAGTAGAGGAAGAAGCAAATGATTTCCCCATTTTAGTGACCCGTAGTAAGCAGCAATAAAACCACAGGAACAATTCTGGCTTGAAATGTGTCCAAACCCACATCTCCCAGTGTGCACAAAAGGCAAAAAGTAAGATGTGCAGTGGATATTAACATGAGTAATCCTGGAAATCTAAATATTAAACATATGTCAAACATTATCAAATACACATCCACGTGTCTTAAAGAGATGTCTTTTGTCTGAGGAGCTCCAACCCATTTCAATGTGCATGGGCTGGTTTTGTAGCCCCCAAAGTCTCATCAAAGCTTGGCATATACAATCACTACGGCACGGTTTTCTTTGTTTTCCAAAGTGTTTTGGTATTTCTCTTTTTTATTTTACTTATTTTGTTTTTATTGAGAATATACATAGCAAAACATACACCAATTCAGCAGTTTCTACATGTACCGTTTATTAACATTGATTACTTTCTTAGAGTTGTTCAACCATTCTTACCCCCCTTTTCTGAATTGTTCCTCTCCATTAACATAAATTCACTGCCCCCTAATGTTCCTATCTAATCTTTTGAGTTACTCTTATCAGTTGGATCCCATATAGATAGTTCTTCAAGAGCATAATACTCAAGGCAGACATTTTTTACTAGTTAAGCTCAACTATTGTTTGGTCTTAAGAAGACCGCACGGAGCAGTTTTTTTAGATGGGTGCTTGTGAAGTAATAATGCCTCACCTCCCATACCTTCTTGAAAGATTGTTACTAATCTCTACTCCCAATACAGAGAGAACGTTATTTAAATCCAAGGAACTTAAGCCAATTGCCTAGCACGTTTGGAGGAATTTCCTGGGGTCTTTTACGTGTGTTCTGATGCCCGTGTCACTTGAACCTACGTTCATCTCTGTCTACAGATCTTAGCAATTCTGAGAAGAACCAGAGCCTCCTGGGTGAGATGCTGAGAAGTAGTGTTTTTTTATCTCTTGGGCACTGTGTGAAAGCTATGACTTAATTCCTTCTGTCCGTTAGTAGAAAGTGCCCATAATACTTGGCACCTTCTTTCTTCCAAACCTTCTTCTGTGGGGTAATTGAAATTATGTTTTGGAAATATAGTTCCTTTTAAAGAGTGTAATACTATAATAGGGAGCCAGACATTTTTTTTTTGTATATTGGCCATTGAACAATATTATTTTATAAAATCCCTCAGTGCAGTGTGACCTTGCTTTCTGTTAGCCTCGGTTTTCTCATCTGTAAATTGTCAAAGACTCTCAACATTTCACAATGAGATCATATATATGCAAAAACTTGTGAACTCTATAAAGTCTTATACAGATGTAGAATTATTATTACCAGAAAACTTACCATAAAAGTGCATCTACTGTAAAGAGACACCCCAAGTGGAACCCTGAAGTCCCAGTTTGTTTCCATGTCCATTGATCCTTGGCAAACGTCATGTTGTTGTTGTTACTTGCTGTCGAGCTGACTCTAAGCCGTGGCGAGCTTATGCGTAACAGAATGAAGTGTTGCCCAGTCCCGTGCCATCTTCGTGATCATTGGTATGTTTGAATCTAATTTGCAGAGGTTTGGTTATTAGCTGTGTTGCCCTGTGCATACCACTCAGTGGCAGACTGGATGGAAACAGGGACTAATAATACTTACCTTTGTGCTACCACTCACTCAGCAAGTCTGGTACATAGTAGGAATGCAATGAATGCGTGTTGAATTAAACTGAACTGTGCAGAGGGCAGAAACCCTTGTAGTGAATGAGGCAAGGAAATGCAAGATAAAGTACCAGTTTACTTGAACTTCTCCAGGGGCACAGTGTGACAGGCAGTGTTCTGGGTCACTGCCGTGGGGTGGGTCACTTGAGGACAAGAGAGAAGAACCAGCCATTCTCCGGGGAGGAGGCAAGTGCATAGAAACTATTGTGATGGGCTAGTGTTGCCCTCTGGCCCCTCTGAAGGGAGCAAGTGAGGACACCTAGGCAGCTTGCCCTCTGCTGCCTTCTCTCACTTTCTCTTTCATCTTTTACCACCTGGAGGAAAGAAAGGCACTGAGCCTTTTAGTATTTATTGCTTATGGGCTTTTTGTCACTCTGTGAGGTAGTAGAAATTTAATGCCCTTTGGGAAAAGCATGGATTCTCCAGCCCTGTTCTTTAGGGAATGTGCAGGGGCTATAAAAGACAATCTGCAGACTTTGTCACATGGGGTGGGGGGTGGCATTTTAGGGAAAGATTTGAAGTATGTCAGCACACGCTTTTGGAAGGCAGATTTGCCTACTGAATTTGTTCTTAAACCAAAGCGTCTGTTTCGGGCATAAAAGTAAAACATCTTTGATGATGAAAATAATTGCCCTCCTAACTTGTCTATTATTCTCTTGAGCTAGTATATTCTCCTAGACCACATTTTGAGAAATAAATCATGAAAAATGCATTCTCAAATAATTTGACTTGCTTCCACCATCAATGTGCTTGTAAATGATATGACTGGTTTCTCCTGAACACTTTTGTTGTTGTTTTTTGCTTTGAAATAGGAACTACTGTTATCAGTTGAAGAATCTTGAAGCTGAACACACTCTTCACGCAAGAACAAAGGATTAAATTAAAGGTGTGGTTTACTTGTTATTGTCTGAGTTTTGGAGGATGTAGTAATACTTGTCATTCTTTCCTTTCTTCCTGTGTACTTATTTTTCTTCCATCTTCATCTTTAATCTATATCCCAAGTGTGTAAGACTCTCAGTCTCTCAAAGTGTATAAGACTACTAGTCCCTCAAAGTATCATCTACTCTGAGTAGTGATGTGAACAGACCTGGAGCTGTGGCTGCTGACTGAGCCTTCTTCTCTCTCTGGACTCAGGGAATGTACACTTAAAGAAAATCCTAGAATGCAAAAATCACATTTTAGCTGCTTCCTAGTACTTTCCTTTTCATCCCTTTTCTAGTCACTTTCTCAAAAATGTGTAGAAAGTTTTGCTTTGGTTCTAAGCTGCAAGGTTCTAAGCTGAAGAAAGAAGAGACTAGTGGAAGAAGTAAAGTTCGGGTAATTGAGATACAGAATTATTCTTTAGGAGTCCCTGGGTGGTGCAAATAGTTAAACCCTGGACTACTAGACAAAAGGTTGGTGGTTCAAATCCACCCAGAGGTGCCTTGGAACTCAGACCTGGCAAATCTGTTTCCGAAAGGTCACGGCCTTGAAAACCATATGGAGCAGTTCTACTCTGTGCACATGGGGTTGCCATGAGTCAGAATTGCCTCGACGGAAACTAGCAACAACATTATTCTTCAGGTAATTCAGGTGAAAATAACAAAAAACTAGCGAAATTTGCTGAATGTGATGGTAGATCAGCACTCAAACACTTGCACACTTTCTCACCTCTATTTGAGAGTGAAATATTCAATGACAAGCACAAATGTGTCTGGAACAAAAGCCCAGTGACTTATATATTCACCTCTTTTTCAGAGAATAGAGTATGTTTAAATGAAAATATAAAATATTGGTTTGAATGTATCACTCTCAACTCTTAGCTGATCAAAGGGTTAAAGTCTGTTTATAGTGAGTAACTCTAACCAAGAAAATTTACTTGTCATTTGCATACATGTATACATATATTTACTGGAATCAGCCAAAATAGTAAACTGCAGCCAATTGGGAAGTCAACATGTTCATTGCTGGTTAGTTGATTTGAAAATGTGTTTAATTCTTTAGAGACACCATATGAAGAATATCAAACCCGGGTACAGGCATACATATTTTTGCTTGGGGCTTGATTACTATAATGCAAGTATTTCACAACTGTTATTCAGAACCAGTGAACATTTGTAGTTGAATTAGACCTTCAGAATCTTAGAAATTAGGTAAGATATTAAAAATCATAGTCCAGTGCTTTTCAGACTCTTCTGATAGTAATAATTTTTGGTCCTTATTCCAGACCTATTGAATCTTGACTCTCCAGTGGTGGGGCCTAGGAAACTATTTATTTAAACAATATGGTATTTTAATCATCACGGAAGTTTGAAATAGACCTAATGCACTAGTCCTAGGCCATGACTATGCATCAGATTTGTCTGTGGAGGCTGTTAAAAATACAAGTGTCTGGGGAGTGGGCACCACCTAATCCATCTGTGTTTTAACAGACTTTGCAGGCAATGCCAGGGCAGATTTGGGAACCAGTGATGTAGACTGGTCTTTTACATGGTCAGGAATAGCCTCTGAAACACTCTGCTTAAACACTCTGACTCAAAAGCCAGCTATTCCCTTGTTGGAGGCTCCTAATTTTAGACATTGCTTCCATTTATTGGGCCAAATTATGACTTCTTGTAACCTCTACCAGTTTGTTCTCCAGAGGAAGAGAATAACCCTTTCAAATGTGTAGCTCATAGAGGGTGCTCAGTAAATGCCATGGCTATTTCCCTTTCCCCACATAACAGTCCTTCAAGTACGGTATGAGGTCAAGGACCCCATTAACTTGACCCATTCCTTCAAGTGTGATGACCCCATAAATCATCTCTTTTTCTTACAAAACATTTTTACTTTTAAAATTACTCTTTGTAATTTCCATACCCTTAAAATCCTCATCATCTAACCCCAGACATGCTGTAACATCTTGATTAAAATTAATTTATTTCTACACATACTTGTTGAGCATTCACTGTATTCAAGGTCTGCTTTAGACACAAGCAATACCACAACAGTGCCACGTCATGTTGGTTGTTTACTCCAGGTTAGAATTTAACTAAGACTTCAGGACTTCATATAAGTTACGATTATTATTATTACTGCTACTGCAAGTCCTCAGAAGAAAGGCCTGGTGGTCTGCTTCCATAAAGATTTACATCCAAGAAAACCCTATGGAGAAGTTCTATTTTGTAACACACGGGTTCACCATGAATCAGAATTGACTTGACAGCAACTAACAACAATGTTACAAGTAATAATAATAATAATAAAAACTGTATAGTGATATATAGTTTACAAAGTTCTTTCTACATCCCTAATCTCATAGTAGCTCAGTGAACTTGTATTATTATTATTTCCAATTTATGAATGGAAAAACAGACTCAGAGAAGTTTAGGGGATTGCTTGAAATTGCATATGTAACACTTAGCAAAGCTAGGACTCGAACCTAGGCCTTCTGACTCCAAATCTGAAGCATTTTCTATTGTCTCTAAAGCCATAATAAGCTAGGGCTTCCCTAGCAAAAATACAGCAGAGCATATGTGTGATTAACGTTTAACCTCTATTCCGGCTTCTGGAGATCTTTGTAAATCCTTATTTGATCTATCCTTATGTTGGCTCTCTTTCTTTGTTTTCAATTGATTGAACAGGTCTCTATATATGTTCTTATCTAACTTATTAAAAGCTTTGAACAGGATGTAGATAAAGACAGTACCCGTTGGCATTCTGCTGGGGAACTTTTATCCTGGTTAGCATTAACACGTTGGGAACCATTTTCAACCTGCTAGAATTTTATGTACCTGGGCCATCATTCTGCTTCCATGTCCTAATCCTGACATTCAAAAAGATCATGAAAGCCTTAGTTGAATGTCTTGCTGAAATCCTGATACATTATGTCCATGGAAAGCCCCTGGTTCACCAAAGAGAAAATGGTCACCTTTTAGCTGAGTGGACCATTTTAACTATCCCACAAATCAAGTTACTTCATCATTCAAAAGGAAACATTCAAGTGCTCTTTTAAATCTTTGAAGGGGCAGTGAGAGCCTCATCCTTCAAGATGGGAAGTCTTTCTTGATCCCCCAGGCAGATGTAGCAATACCCTTTGCTCTCTCCCAGTGTGCTTTGTTATAGGACTCACCATATTACATTGTACTTATTTACTTTTGTTTTTCACACTCAGTATTTGAACTTCTTTAGAGGAAGGACTGGATTTTATTCAGCTTTGAAATCTTTCACAGTATCTGGGACAGAGACTGGTGCATATAACAGATACACCATAAATAAATATTTATTGAATGAATGAATACGTGATTGAATATATATATGAGTGTGATATAAAGTTCTCTTGCAAAATTCTCATTAAATAAAGAACATTAACAAGAATCCCTTTTGGGCTTTGGCACTTCCTGTTGAGAATATCCAGGAGAAATGGACAAAGCCTGAATAAGAAAGTCCAACATCCATTTACCTATGAAAGGAAGAATTAATCGCTTGGCCCCCTAGATTAGCTGTAGTTTTAAGATTAATCTTAACTCTGTTTGTAGCCTATAAAACAAAACTAATTGCAGAATTCAAAGCTTTAGAGCATTTTTAGGTGACTTGATGGGAATGCGTTGAAATAAATACACACATTTAGATAAAACAACCATTTTAATAGTATTAACTCTGCCAATTAATGATAATGGAAGAGCCGTCCAATTAGCTAAATCGCTAATAGTTTTATCAAGCAGAGGTTGGTAATTTAAAGCAAACAAATTCTTTCTAATTTTATCCACTTGCACACCAAGATATTTAAAGGATAACAGGGGATCCAATAAAGAGTATTGCTCAAGAGGAGCTATATTTAAATCTCCTAATGGCTATAGCATAGAGTTACCCCAATTAGTCAGGAAACCCAAGCAGTCAGTAAATTCTTTCAAGTCTCCATAATTTGGGGTAAAAATAAATGAGATACAAAAGGGTGCTGCTTGCAGTCATTAGCATTATTGTCATGGTGTATTTAGAAGATGGAGAGTGTCTTGAGACAGTCAGGGGTGGAAACTTATCTCATACAGCTATCGTGAGCCCTCTGTTCTCCCACCCTGCTTCACTCTGGGGCATTTCTGAGGTGATTTCTGTGGAGGTCACTGCTCAGCACCCACTCCCACCACCCCAGTGCAGAAGGCCGGGGGAAAGTGGATGTGCTCAGTTCCACATGCAGCTGGGATGTCCCTTGCCAACCCTCCATAGAGAATTCAGGCATGTAAGTGGATAATTCAGGAGCATCCTCTTAGACCAGAATGATGTTAGCATTGCTTACAATCCCTATTTTATTTTCCTCAAGAAAATGGGCTTTTAAAAAAATCTGAGTTGTCTTGATATGAGAATTTCATCAGTAGAGACCTGGTCAGTTAAGGACAACTGGCAAGTCATAGACCAAAGAGGGCTTTGGTAGTCTACTTTCTGCATAAGTACAGGAAGACCCTAACATTTTCAGAATGAATGATGCTCTTTATCCCACGTTAGGGTACTGCCAACCAAGCACCATAATCAGATAGGCATACTTTAAAGACAAAAGAACAAAACTGAGACCACCTCCAAGGCATTGTCTCTGCCAGTGTTTGCAGGCAGGAACTATTCTTTGGCTGTAATGACCAGTAACCAGTTGCTGCCAAGTTGATTTCAACTAATGGTGACCCCATGTGTGTCTGAGTAGAACTATGCTTTATAAGGTTTTTCAGTGGCTGACTTTTCAGAATCAATCTACTCGATTGCCAGGGCTTTCTCCCAAGGAGCCTCTGGGTTAGCAGCTGAGTGTGTTAAGTGTTTGCACCACCCAGGGACTCTGCTGTAATAACAACTACCCCTACTATGAACCAAGCATACTATGTTAACATCTTTATATTCATTATTATATTAAGCTTTCCATCAAAAAAGTAGGCATTATTTCTGATTTATAGTTGAGTTTACTGAGGCTTAGAGTTTAAGTAGTGTATTTTTACATAAATAATGCACATCTTCTACATTTGTTTGCCAGCCACCTGTGAGGTAATTGGCATAGTGGAACTTACAAAAATACCTCACAGGTTGAGGGTGCAATTGGCATCTCAGTGCTTATGAAAATACCTCAAGGGGGGAGGCCGTGGTTGGCAAACAAATGTAGAAGGTGTGCACAACGCGCATTATTTGCATAAAATATAGTAACTTGCCTACAGACATTAGTCTTGGGGGTAGGATTCAAACTTAGGTCTCTGTAACCACAGAGACCTCGTTCTTTACCTGAGTCCTGTGCTTGATCCTGATCCCCCGGGGCTGGCACATTGTTGGTGCTCAGTGTATCTTGCAGGAGGATGATGGTCTCTATGTGTTCCAGTAGTATAGAGAACAAATGCCCGGTAGACAGCCCTGTGAGGTAAATAAGGAATGAACTGGGCCCAGCTGGGTATTTGCATCAAAGGACTTAACTGGAGTTCCCAGCTGCTCTGGAAGTGTTCCCAGGCACTGCCCCAGAGCCCAAGCAAATGTTCTTAGAGATGCCACTGGCTTTCATTTTCCAAACCATGCCACATACAACAAGTGGGTTTGGGGCTGGCCTCAAAGTTCCAACCCTGCTTTATTTCTTGGGACAGGAGGGGAAGCAGTTGTGGAAAAGAAAGGAATTGGTGATACCAAAATCTTGGCCTCAAGAATTATCTTTTTTCTAAACTTTTTACGGACTTGTCAAATCCATCCATAGAATCAATCAGTTCTCTACAAGAATCTTTAGATAAAATCTTCTCAGTGATACAAGCCACTTGGAACTTTTCTGTTCACCAAGAATTAAAAGCAAAGACTAATTGAAAAACAAATATAGCTTAGTTTCAGCCTGAGAGAAAGATGGGCTGAAAGAACACTTACAAATTTCATGACCCTCGGGACCTAAGTGTCCACTTACATTTTCTGCCTCTCAGGTTTATTGGGAAGCTGCTTTCCCACTGACAGTATGTGCTGCTGGCAGGTGGGGGAATCTGTACAATTGTTTGAAATGGAAGAAACCAGCGTGTACTGCCAACTACTGTTCTCATAGTGTACTGTATGAGGACCAGGCAGTGTTTAGTTCTATTGTACATAGGGTCACTGAGTTGGAACTGATTTTATGGAACATAACAACAACTATTTATGAGGTGGTGCATCCTCAAGGTGTGATTGTGCAAAACTTTTGTCTCTTTTGGCTTTCGTACAGTGAGATAGCCTTGTAAGTATATTTACAGGTTCCTGTGTGTTGTACGGAAGTTGCATCTCCTGTGAGAAATGTCCATGAACGAGTGAGTCCAGAGGGACACGTGTCCCACATAATATGCATCAAATATGTATTAAAATCCATATTACCTACCAAAAAGCTGTACACACTCAATGATTCAGCATGCATTTTATTAATGAAAAAACATTATATCGACAAAAAATTAAAAGCAGAAAATAATTCTGTCTTGAAAGGGCTAACCCTAACCCACATACCTAAGCACGTGGGCCAGACTGAGCCAGGTCTGATCAGTATTAGGGAGCAGTCTCAATTTCTCTCTCTTTATATTCTCTACTGTTTAATTTTGTTGTTGGTGTTAGCTGCCGTTGAGTTGGCCCTCAGTTCACAGTGACCCCAGGCACAATGAAATGAAGCACGCTGCATGGTTCTGTGCCATTCCCAGGATTGGTTTCATATCGTACTGTGGTAGTGGTGGTTCAGTGGTAGAACTTTTGCCTTCCACACAGGAGACCTGAGCTTGATTTCCTGCCAGTGCACCTCAAGGGTAGCCACCACCCATCTGTCAGTGGAGACTCTAATATGGAGACTGCCAGGTAGGAGGTTTCTGGGCAGTGCCCTCAGCAATAGCCGTGAGGGGTTGAGGGATGCAGGATTAGGCAAAGTAAGATGAACTGTGATGGAGTTGCAGCAAAGTCCTCAGCAGTTCTCACAGGGAGCTCTAGTGCTGGGGCGACTCTTCAGATATGCCTGGAAATGAGGCAAAGGGGCTGGGCCTTTGAACCCTGGCATTGGCCAGTCACTGCATGTAGGCTGCTCCTGGGGAGGGGCCATAATTCCAGGTGAGGCAGACTCCTTTCTCTGAGGGCAGTTCCTGGGGAGGGACTCGGCTGTGAGCCATCAGCAGGCAGTACTTCTCTCAGCAGGGAAACTGAGCACCTTGCTCTTGAGCGGAGAAGGGATTTGGACAATGCATCGCAGCATCCACCACAGCTATCAGCTGGGTCAGGTCACTTCATTTCCTTGGTCTTCATTATCCTTAAGTTAGAAGCCCTGGTGGCGCAATGTTAAGTGCTTAGATAGGTTGGTGGTTCAAAACCACCCAGCGACTCCAAGGCAGAAAGACCTGGTGATCTGCTCCCATAAAGATTACAGCCTAGGAAATCCTACGGGATGGTTCTACCCTGTCACTTGGGGTTGCTATGAGTCAAAATCAACTCTCTGGCACCCTACAACAAAACATCTTTAAATCAAACAATACTCTCAACCAATACTTATGAGCAACTACTTTGAGCATATTGTTCCCTTTATGTGGAATGTCCTCCCCTCACTCAGAACTACTGATGAGTTAGAACATAAAAATTCTGATAAAATACCAGCTCCCCTAAGGAGCCACCCTTAACTATCTCTAGGAACAATTATACTGTGCTATTAAAGCATTTTCCCTATCTCTGTGCCATCAAAGTGTTCGGTACATATCTCTCCTAGGACCTATCTCACTGTATTGAAATTACCATCGATTAAAAACAAAACAAGAAACCTGTTGCGGTGGAGTCTATTCCGACTCATAGTGACCCTATAGGACAGAGCAGAACTGCCCCATAGGGTTTCCAAGGAGTGCCTGGTGGATTCAAACTGCCGGCCCTTTGGTTAGCAGCCGTAGTTCTTAAGCACTATGCCATCATGGATAGGGGGCCCTATTTTACTTATATTTTTATCTTCTCTCCCCCCAACACAAAACTTTTAGTAATTGTCTTAGTTTCCCGGTGCTGCTGTAACAGAAATACTACAAGTGGGTGGATTTAAAGAACAAAAATTTACTTTCTCACAATTCTGGAGGCTAAAAGTCCAAATGGTCTCAGCCATATTGATTCTTTCTTTGTAGTAGTCCCACGTATTACTTGGTGCCTTGGCTTATAGACAATTCTCACTTTTCAGCAGTCTTTGCTGCGCTCCTGTGTGTGTTTGTGTGTGTCTGTGTCTATTTTGTTCATTTTATAACTCAGAAAAGAGTAATTTTAGAATGCACCCTTTTCAGGTATCATCTAATCAGCATAACAAAGAAGATTCTTTTCCCAGACATGATTACATCCACAGATGTAGGGTTTAGAATTCCAACACATATATTTTTGGGGGAGGGGGTGGGAAGGAGAGACACAATTTAACCCTTAATACTGATCAAGGCATTACTTAAAGTCTATTTTGTCTGATATTAACACACAGAAAAATTGAAAGTAAAAGGTTAAAAAAAAAATAACATGCAAATACTAACCAAAAGAAAAAAGGTGTAACTTATGTGTTGTTATATTTTAGATGTCTCCTGTTAATGACATTTAATTCACCTTAACTTTGTTATTATCCAGCCTGACAATGTTTATATTTTAACTGAAGCTAAATGTCACTTACACTTAATGTAATTATTGATTTATTTAGATTTTGATCAACAATGTTATTTTGTGCTTTTTATTGATCCGCCAATCTATGCTTGTTTTTCTCTCCTTCCTTGACTTCTTTTGGGTTATTATTTATTTATTTAATAATTTTTATTGTGCTTTAAGTGAAAGTTTACAAATGAAGTCAGTCTCTCACGCAAAAACCCATATACAACTTGCTACACACTCCCAATTACTCTCCCCCTAATGAGACAGCCCACTGTCCCCCTCCACTCTCTCTTTTCGTATCCATTTCGTCAGCTTCTAACCCCCTCCACCCTCTCATCTCCCCTCCAGGCAGGAGATGCCAGCATATAGACTCAAGTGTCCACCTGATCCAAGAAGCTCACTCCTCACCAGCCTCCCTCTCCAACCCATTGTCCAGTCCAATCCATGTCTCAAGAGTTGGCTTTGGGCATGGTTCCTGTACTGGGCCAACAGAAGGTTTGGGGTCCATGACCACCAGGGTCCTTCTAGTCTCAGTCAGACCATTAAGTCTGGTCTTATGAGAATTTGAGGTCTGCATCCCACTGCTCTCCTGCTCCCTCAGGGATTCTCTGTTGCGTTCCCTGTCAGGGCAGTCATTGGTTGTAGCTGGGCACCATCTAGTTTTTCTGGTCTCAGGATGATGTAGTCTCTGGTTCATGTGGCCTTTTCTGTTTCTTGGGCTCGTAATCGCCTTGTGTCCTTGGTGTTCTTCATTCTCCTTTGATCCAGGTGGGTTGAGACCAATTGATGCATCTTAGATGGCTGCTTGCTAGCGTTTAAGACCCCAGACGCCACTCTTCAAAGTGGGATGCAGAAAGGTTTCTTAATAGATTTTATTATGCCAATTTACTTAGATGTCCCCTGAAACCATGGTCCCCAGACCCCTGCGCCTGCTACGCTGGCCTTTGAAGCGTTCCGTTTATTCAGGAAACTTCTTTGCTTTTGGTTTAGTCTAGTTGTGCTGACCTTCCCTGTGTTGTGTGCTGTCTTTCCCTTCACCTAAAGTAGTTCTTATCTACTATCTAATTAGTGATTGCCCCCTCCCACCTTCCTTTCCTCCCCTTCTCGTAACCACAAAAAATATTTTCTTCTTAATTTAAACTATTTCTCAAGTTCTTATAATAGTGGTCTTATACAATATTTGTCCTTTTGCAACTGACTAATTTCACTCAGCATAATGCCTTCCAGGTTCCTCCATGTTATGAAATGTTTCACAGCTTCCTCACTGTTCTTTATCATGCATAGTATTCCATTGTGTGAATATACCATAATTTATTTACCCATTCATCTGTTGATGGACACCTTGGTTGCTTCCATCTTTTTGCTATTGTAAACAGTGCTGCAGTAAATATGGGTGTGCATATATCTGTTCGTGTAAAGGCTCTTATTTCTCTAGGATATATTCCAAGAAGTGGGATTGCTGGATCATATGGTAGTTTTGTTTCTAGCTTTTTAAGGAAGCACCAAAGTGATTTCCAAAGTGGTTGTACCATTTGACATTTCCACCAGCAGTGTATAAGTGTTCCAATCTCTCCAGAGCCTCTCCAACATTGATTATTTTGTGTTTTTTGGATTAATGCCAGCCTTGTTGGAGTGAGATGAAATCTATGGTAGTTTTGGTCTGCATTTCTCTAGTGGCTAATGAACGTGAACGTTTCCTCATGTATCTGTTAGCTACCTGAATGTCTTCTTTAGTGAAGTGTCTATTCCTATCTTTTGCCCATTTTTTAATTGGGTTATTTGTCTTTTTGCAGTTGAGTTTTTGCAGTATCATGTAGATTTTAGAGATCAGGTGCTGATCAGAAATGTCATACATAGCTAAAAACTTTTTCCCAGTCTGTAGGTAGTCTTTTTACTCTTTTGGTGAAGACTTTGGATGAGCACAGGTGTTTGATTTTTAGGAGCTCCCAATTATCTAGCTTTTCTTCTATTGTTAGTGATGTTTTATATCCTGTTTATGCCATGTGTTAGGGCTCCTAACGTTGTCCCTATTTTTTCTTCCATGATCTTTATCATTTTAGATTTTATAATTAGGTCTTTGATCCATTTTGAGTTAGTTTTTGTGCATGGAGTGAGTTATGGGTCTTGTTTCATTTTTTTGTAGATGGATATCCAGTTATGCCAGCACCATTTGTTAAAAAGACTGTCTTTTCCTCATTTAACTGTTTTGGGGTCTTTGTCAAATATCAACTGCTCATATGTGGATGGATTTATGTCTGGATTCTCAATTCTGCTCCATTGGTCCATGTATCTGTTGTTGTACCAGTACCAGGCTGTTTTGACTACTGTGGTAGTATAATAGGTTCTAAAATCGGGTAAAGTTAGGCCTCCCACTTTGTTCTTCTTTTTCAGTAATGCCTTATTTATCCCGGGCCTCTTTCCCTTCCATATGAAGTGGGTGATTTGTTTCTCCATCTCATTAAAAATGCCATTGGGATTTGGATCGGAATTGCATTAAATGTATAGATTGCTTTTGGTAGAATAGACATTTTTATAATGTTAATTCTTCCTATCCACGAGCAAGGTATGTTCTTCCACTTGTGTAAGTCTCTTTTGGTTTCTTGCAGAAGTATAATGTAGTTTTCTTTTTATAAGTCTTTTACATCTCTGGTAAGATTTATTCCTAAGTATTTTATCTTCTTAGGGGCTACTGCAAATGGCATTGATTTGGTGATTTCCTCTTTGATGTTCTTTTTGTTGGTGTAGAGGAATCCAACTGATTTTTGTATGTTTATCCTTTTTTTTTTTAATCCTGTATCCCGATACTCTGCTGAACTCTTCTATTAGTTTCAGTAGTTTTCTGGAGGATTCCTTAGGGTTTTCTGTGTATAAGATCATGTCATCTGCAAATAGAGATACTTTTACTTCTTCCTTGCCAATCTGGATGCCCTTTATTTCTTTATCTAGCCTAATTGCTCTGGCTAGGGCCTCCAACACAATATTGAATAAGAGCGGTGATAAAGTGCATCCTTGTCTGGTTCCCTATCTCAGTGGGAATGCTTTCAGGTTCTCTCCATTTAGGGTGATGTTGGCTGTTATGGCTTTGTATAAATGCCCTTCATTATGTTGAGGAATTTTCCTTCTATTCCTGTTTTGCTGAGAGTTTTTATCATGAATGAGTGTTGAACTTTGTCAAATGCCTTTTCTGTATCAGTTGATAAAATCACGTGATTCTCGACTTTTGTTTTATTTATGTGGTGGATTACATTAATTGTTTTTCTAATGTTGAACCATCCCTGCATACCTGGTATGAATCCCACTTGATCATGGTGACTTATTTGTTTCATATGTTGTTGAAGTCTATTGGCCAGAATTTTGTTGAGGATTTTTGCATCTACATTCATGAGGGATATAGGTCTATAATTTTCTTGTGGTGTCTTTACCTGGTTTTGGTATCAGGGATATGGTGGCTTCATAGAATGAGTTTGGTAGTATTCCATCCTTTTCTGTGCTCTGAAATACCTTTAGTAGTAGTGGTGTTAACTCTTCCCTGAAAGTTTGGTAGAACTCTGCAGTGAAGCTGTTCTGACCAGGGCTTTTTTTTTTTTTGTTGGGAGTTTTTTGATACCTTTTCAATCTCTTCTTTTGTTATGGGTCTCTTTAGTTATTTTACCTCTGTTGGTTTTAGTTTAGGTAGTGTAGGTAGGTAGTGTGTTTCTAGGAATTCTTCCATTTCTTCTAGGTTTTCAAATTTGGTTTTCATAGTACAGTTTTTCATAGTAATCTGATATGATTCTTTTAATTTCAGTTGGGTCTGTTGTAATGTTGCCCATTTCATTTCTTATTCAGGTTATTTGCTTCCTCTCTGTTTCTCTTTTGTCGTTTGGCCAGAGGTTTATCAATTTTTTTTGATTTTTTCAAAAAACCAGCTTTTGTTCTTGTTAATTCTTTCAATTGTTTTTCTGTTTTCTATTTCATTTAGTTCAGCTCTAATTTTTATTATTTGTTTTCTTCTGGTGCCTGTGGGTTTCTTTTGTTGCTCTCTTTCTATTTGTTCATGTTGTAGGGATAGGATAGTTTTTTGATTTTGGCCCTTTCTTCTTTTTGGATGTGTGCATTTATTGATATAAATTGGCCTCCGAGCACCACTTTTGCTGCATTCCAAAGGTTCTGATAGGAAGTGTTTTCGTTCTCATTGGATTCTCTAAATTTCTTTGTTCCATCCTTAGTGTCTTCTATAATCCAGTCTTTTTTGAGCAAGGTACTGTTCAGTTTCCAAGTGTTTGATTTCTTTTCCCTGCTTTTCCTGTTATTGATTTCCACTTTTATGGCCTTATGGTCAGAGAAAATGCTTTGTAATATTTCAATGTTTTGGATTCTGCTAAGGCTTGCTTTATGACCTAATATGTGGTCTATTCTAGAGAATGTTCCACGTGCACTAGAAAAGAAAGTATACTTGGTTGCTGTTGGGTGGAATGTTCTGTATATGTCTATGAGGTCAAGTTGGTTGATTGTGGCATTTAGATCTTCTGTGTCTTTATTGAGCTTCCTTCTGGATGTCCTGTCCTTCACCGAAAGTGGTGTGTTGAAGTCTCCTACTATTATTGTGGAGCTGTCTATCTCACTTTTCAATGCTGATAGAGTTTGTTTTATGTATCTTGCAGCCCTGCCATTGGGTGCATAAATATTTAATATGGTTATACCTTCTTGGTGTATTGTCCCTTTAATCATTATATAGTGTCCTTCCTTATCCTTTCTGATGGATTTAAATTTAAAGTCTATTTTGTCAGAAATTAATATTGCCACTCCTGCTCTTTTTTGATTGTTGTTTGCTCGATATATTTTTTTCCATCCTTTGAGTTTTAGTTTGTTTGTGTTTCTAGGTCTAAGGTGCGTCTCTTGTAGGCAGCATAAAGACGGATCTTGTTTTTTAATCCATTCTGCCACTCTCTGTCTCTTTATTGGTGCATTTAGTCCTTTTACATTCAGGGTAATTATGGACAGGTATTATGTATTTAGTGCTATCATTTTGATGTCTTTTTTTGTGTGTTGACAGTTTCTTTTTCCCACTTAATTTTATGTGCTGGGTAGATTTTCTTTATATATTGCCCTTTCCTCATATTTGTTGTTGTTGATTTTGTTTCTGCTGAGTCTGTACTTTTCCCTTGTATTTTCTTTTGATGGGTAGGATAGTTTGTCTCCTTTGTAGTTACCTTATTATTTACCCCTATTTTTCTAAAGTTAAAACTAACTTTTATTTCTTTGTTTCGCTGTATCTTCCTCTCCATATGGAAGGTGTATGACTACATTTCTTAGTCCCTCTTTATTATTTTAATGTTGTCTTCTTTTATATAATAATATTGCTGTTACCCTGTTTTGAGGGTTTTTTTTTTTTTTTTTAATGCTTTGTTTTTTTGGATTTCCCTGTCTGAGTTGATTTCTGGTTGCTCTGTACAGTGTTCTAGTCTTGGGTTGATACCTGATACTATTGATTTTTTAACCAAAGAACTCCCTTTAGTATTTCTTGTAGTTTTGATTTGTTTTTTATGAATTCCCTCAACTTGTATTTATCTGGAAGTGTCTTAATTTCACCTTCATATTTAAAAGACAGTGTTGCTGGATATATGATTCTTGGCAGGCAATTTTTTTCCTTCAATTTTTTAAATAGGTCATCCCATTGCCTTCTTGCCTGCATGGTTTCTGCCGAGTAGTCTGAGCTTATTCTTATTGGCTCTCCTTTGTAGGTGACTTTCCGTTTATCCCTCACTGCTCTTATAATTCTCTCTTTATCTTTCGTTTTGGCAATCTTGATTATAATATGTCTTGGTGACTTTCTTTTCAGTTCTACCTTATGTGGAGTTCAATGAGCATCTTGGATAGATATCTTCTCATCTTTCACAATATCAGGGAAGTTTTCTGCCAACAAATCATCGACAATTCTCTCTGTATTTTCTGTTATCCCTCCCTGTTCTGGTACTCCAATCACTCATAGGTTATTTCTCTTGGTAGAGTCCCACATGATTGTTAAGGTTTCTTCTTTTTTTTAAATTCTCTTATCTGATTTTTCTTCAAATATATTAGTGCCAAGTGATTTATCTTCGAGCTCAGAAATTCTAGCTTTTACTTGCTCAATTCTGCTCATCTGACTTTCTATTGAGTTGTCTAATTCTGTAATTTTATTGTTAATCTTCTGAATTTCTGATTGCTGTCTGTCTATGAATTTTTCCAGCTTATTAAACTTTTCATTATGTTCCTGAATAATCTTTCTAATTTCTTCAGTTGCTTTATCTGTGTGTTCCTTGGCTTGTTCTGCATATTGCCTCATTTCCTTCCTGATGTCTTGAAGGGTTCTGTATATTAAACTTTTGTATTCTTTTTCTAGTAATTCCAGGAATGCACTTTCATCCAGAAGATCCCTGGATTCTTTGTTCTGAGAGCCTGTTGAGGTGATCATGGTCTGTTTCTTTATGTGACTTAATAATGATTGTTGTCTCTGAGCCATCTATAAGTTATTGTATTAATTATGCGTGCTTACTGTGTCATAGCTGCTTGCTTTGTTTTGTTTTGGTGTACTCCTATGGGTTGCTTGAGTGAGCTAGCTTGATTATTTTCACCTTTGAAGCTCTGGTGTCCTGTCCCCAGCTGGCTAGAGCTGTTATCAGGTATATCAGCCTAGGAGTCCATTCAATTTTCTTGTATGAATTCAGCTCAGGTTTCCCGGTAGCTGATCAAGTGTGTGTACAGCCTCTGTCCTACAGTCTTAGAGGGGCAGGGTGATTGGCATGTATACCAGTATCTGATTGTAGCAGGGGTCATGCTCTGAACAAGGCAGGGGGCTGAGAACCGACCCCAGAGTGTCCCTGAGGAAAACGCATCTTTGTTCCCTAGAGTGTGCTGGTGGGTGGGTTCTGCAGAGGGACCATGGGCACCCAAAGTTTTTGGTTGTAAGGACTGGGAGGTACCAGTTATCTTTGGACCCCTTTCGTGGGTGGTTGGGTGACCTGAGTGGAGCTACCAGTCCTTAGGTCCCTGATGTGGGTAGGTGAGGACCTTGTTTAATAGGCAAAGCAATGTCAAACATCGAAAACGCACCTCTTTACCACACAGCTGAAATGGTTGGAGTTTGCCAACAAGGGCCTATTCTCCCGAAATAGGCCCACACAGGTCCATGCTGAAGGGAAAGGTGCTCAAGGTCCACAGACAGTTTATGCCTGGACAGGAGCTGTTTCTGTTCTGAGCTCCCCCGGTTAATGGAGCTAGGAAATTATCTTTTCCCCCCAGTTGCAATTTTTTTTCCTTCCCCAAGGCTGGGAGGATGGCTCTAGGTGCTCAACAGTGCCTACCTCAGGCCCAGGGATTCGCTCCCTGTAGCCGGCTTGGGGGTGAGGGGACGGGGTAAAATATACGGAAGTACTTACCTTTTGCCGAGAGAGCCCGTCTTCTCAGGTTCTGGACGTGTGAGTAGGCTGTGTGGGTGGCTGCTTCTCCCTGAGGAAACGGCGGCGGAATGCTAGGTGCAGCCCACCTCTGCTGCTCCGGGAATGGTGCTTGAGGGCTCCCCGCGATTCAGGTCCAGTAAGTCCTCTCTGCTTCTGAACGGTCTCTTCCTCTACTTGCCCCTTAGTTTTCCTTTGATGCTCAGGGCTCCCATCTTGTCACGAATATACTCCTTTCACTTGTTTTTTCGGGTCTTTGTTGTAAAGAGGGCTCGCCGGAAGCAGCTGCCTCTTCTGCCATCTTGGCTCCGCCTCTCGGATTATTATTATTTTTACTGTCCATCTTCTTTTCTCTCTGCTGGTTTGAAAATCATGACTCTATTCTTTCACAGGTTAACCTAGAAATTATAACATTCAACCATAGGTTATCCATGTCTGATGTTAATGCGTTTATTCTCCTGGAATAAATAGAAGGGCCTTAGAATACTTTACCTACATTTTCTCTGCCCCGCCGGCTTAAAAATACCTGTATGTCATTTTATTCTTGAAGGATATTTTGCTGTATGTAAAATTCTATGGTACTTATTTTTTTCTCTAAGTACACTGGAAATATATTCCCACTTTCCTCTAGTTTTCATTTTTGCTATTGAGAAATTTAACTGTTGCTCCTTTGAAAGTAAATCTGTCTTTTTTTCTTCTTTAGCTGCTTTTAAGATTTTTCCAATTTTTCTTTAGTTTGCTGTTAGTTTCACTATGGTAAGTCTTGGTGTACGTGTATGTATTTTAAAATCCTGCTTGGTGTTATTTGACTTAATTAAGTCGGTGCTTTGGAAACTGTATTCTATCATGGAAAATTCTCAGCCATTTCAGCCAAAAAATTTTCAACTATTGCATTTGTTCCATCTTTTTCTCTCTCTCTTCTTTCTAGGACTGCAATTAAACATATATTTGGCTTTTTTTTTTTTTTGTACTATGTTCTCCCTTACCTTCTCTTGTATGTTTTCTAACCTTTTGTCTCTTTGTGCTACATTCTGGTTAGTATCTTCTGACTTATCTTCCTGTTCATTACTTCTGTCTTCAGTTATGTCTAATCTGCCATAAATCATTCAATGAATTCTTGACTTGTTATTATATTTTTCATTTCTAGATTTTTTATTTGGTTCCTTTTCCGAACTATGTCAGCTTCTTCCTGCATCTCCCCCAGGCTCTTCCTGAAATTTTCAGGTTTGACTTTCTTTTTTCTTTGACCATGGTATGCATAATTTTATAATTTTATAATCTGTATCTGATAATTCCAATATATGAATTCTTTGTTGGTCTGTTTCTGTTATCTGTTATTTTGACTGGTTCTTGCTTATGGTGCCCTGTCTCATATGTGCTTGCTGTTCTTTGATTGTATGGTGTACAGTGTATTTGGTAAATTAATTTTAGGCATTCCTTGAGACATAAGGCAAGGTGTCTCTAGAAAGAATTTCAACTTGTTTCTGCCAGAGATCTGGAGACTCTACCAGTACCAAAAAAACAACCCCCCCCCCCAAAAAAACAAACCCACTGCCGTTGAGTTGA
Organism: Loxodonta africana; assembly: GCF_030014295.1. Lineage (NCBI taxonomy): Eukaryota > Metazoa > Chordata > Mammalia > Proboscidea > Elephantidae > Loxodonta > Loxodonta africana. The sequence goes on from NC_087344.1 coordinate 132,062,174, forward strand.
TTCTGACTTCTATATCTACCCTGTAAGGTTTATGAGGCTGTAAATCTCTATGAAAGCAGACTGCCACATCTTTCTCCCTTGGAGCCGCTGGTGGTTTTGAACCACCAACCTTTCAATTAGCAGTTGATTGCTTTAACCACTGCTCCACCAGGGCTCCTTGTATAGAACTATCTTAATCCAAGTTCAAGATTTAAGGTTGCCTAAAGGAGCCAGATTTGCCAGATTAGGGGAAGCAGGACTGTAATTATTTGGAAGGGCTGGTTTACTTCTGGTTTACCCTTACCCTTAAGTGATAACCTGATGGGTTCTTGCTTAAAGTAGCAGATGATTGATTTGAACTCTAAACTTTGGTGGACCCTCGGCTTTGACTCTTGTTCCTTCTGCTCAGAAAGATCTATTAAAGCATAACTCAGTTTCACAGTTATTTTTCCAGCTAGGGAAAATGGCTCTAGGGCAAAATATTTTTGAATAGAGGACCTTTCTTTCATTTTCTGTAGCATTTTCACCGGGTAACTCCTTATTTTTTGGTTAATTTCTTGATGCTTTTTGGAAGCTGTAGTTTTTTTCAAGAGTACTTTTCCAAGTTTTAATTGTTCTCAGCAGAGGGGTTGATTTGAGATAATTAGTCTACCATTATAGGAGCCCTGGTAGTGCAGTGATTAAGAGATTGCCTGCTAACCAAAAAGTCAGCAGTTTGAATCTACCACCCACTCCTTGGAAACCCTATGAGGCAGTTCTACGCTGTTGCACAGGGTTGCTGTGAGTCAAAATAGACTCGACGGCAATGTTTTTTTTTTTTTTTTGTTTACCAATATAGAAAATAGAACTCTTTGTATTTACGGTTTTTAGCACAGTTCTAGTACAGTTCAATATTTGTTGAATGAATGAATATATTAATAACCATGGACCTTAGAATCAAGTTGTATAAGCTATAGTTCCAGTCTTCAAGGAATTTATCACCTATTAGATGAAGACAAAAACACAAAACTGTAAATAATGAGTGCTCAATGGGTGATACAAAGTAAATGATACAGGCTTCCATACATACTGGTAGCAGAAATTGTACAACTTCTTTAAGAAAAAATTGGCAATGTTTATCAAAATTAAATATGCACACACCCTTTGGCCAAATAATCCCACATGTAAGAATTTGTCCGATGTATTATGTTCTGTATATTCTTGGCAAGAGCTCAAAAATGTGTATATGAGGATATTCACTGATAGCAGTATGGTTTGTAACACGAAAGACCGGAAACAATTGAAATATCCATCAACAGGGGACTGTTCAAATAAATTATGATACATCATATAATGGAATACAGTTGCTATGAGTTGGAACCGACTCGATGGCAATGGGTTTGGTTTGGTGGTTTTATGCAGCCATTAAAAAGGATGGGAGCAGACTTATATATACTGATATGGAATAATTTCTATGACATTTAAATAAAAACAAACAGGATGCTTGATAGTGTGTATAGTATGCTACAATTTGTGTAAGAGAAGGGATTATACACACACACTTGCTTAGAAAGGCATAGAATATCTCTGAAAGGCTGAAAAGGAAGCACTAACAGTGGTTATGTCTAAGGAGAAGAACTGGGGCTTGGAGTTCAGGGGCAGGAAGGAATCTTTTTACTGGGTACTTTTGTATCTTATCCTGTCCCATCCTCTATCGTCTATCTCTATTTATCTATCATGTGCATGTTTTAACAATTACATTTTTTAAAAAGTGCCAGGAAGGTAGTATACTAGAAGGCACACTATACTGGTAGTCAGTTGACCTTAGCTGTAGTCTGATTTTGTTTTGACAAAGTTCTGTGACCCTTCTAACTTGGTTTCCTCTTCTGTGAAATGAGGACACTAACCTGGATAATCTTAAAGCCTCTTTCAACTTTAACATTCCCTGGTTCCACCTTCACATATGAAGACACTTCCATTCTAGGAGCACTTTTGTTAGATAACCTGGTAGGTGAAAGTATAAGTATTAGGTGAAAGCATTGATTGCTGAGAATGCTAGCTCTCCTTTTGGTTCTCCTTCAAGTTTTACACTATGTTTTCCCTAAGACAATAAACTAAAGTAACTGATTTGTTTCCCTTCCCAGTTTGAAACTGTGATTTTTAATATAACTTCACATTTGAAATATTTCAGGTCTGGTTTTCTTTAGGATTGGGTAGGGTTACATCTCTGACAGACTGACCAAATCCATTATTCCCTATTTATTGTACAATCAAAACTTATTTTCTATGTGTTTCCACATTTTATGCTCAAGTAGATCTAAAAAAAAAGTGGTCAAAATATTTAATTAAATGGAGTAACTATACAGTCTTTTTTCCTGGTTGGTCATCTATATCAATAACAGTGGTATCTACTCCCTGGCTGTGAACCAGCATTAACAGCATTTAAATTTCAATTTAAACTATATTCAGACTAATGAATTAAAATATTTTTAAATTATGAAAGTAACTCAAGTTTATTGTTAAAGGTTCCAACAATCGAGACGTACATAAAGTAAGATCTGTAAGTTTCCTCTCCCCTACTCCAATTCCACTCCTCAGAGGTGATCACTGTTAAGTATGGAAAGTGTCTTCACACACACACACACACACACACACACACAGTTTGTACAATAATGGTATTATACTGAACACATTGTTTTGCAATTTATTTGTGTATTCAGCAATATAGTGTACTTGAGGTACATGTAGCTCTTATCTCATTTTCTAAAGGGATATAAGCTATGCAATCACACAGATGTACTATGATTTACTTACATATCTTTTTATAGATAGTTTCCATTTATATGCTGTGAGAACTTAGACACTTGGCTAGGATTTTTATAGGGTGTCCTCTTAGAATTGGGGCCTAAGCACCAGGCACCATTGTGAGCATTTTACACATATTAACTCTTTTAATTCTCATAATAATCCCATGAAGTAAATGCTATAGCTATCTTTATTTGCATATGAGAAATTTAGGCTCCAAGAGGTTAAGCAACTTATTTGAAGTTCTCACAGCTCTAACTGAAGAGCCAGGATTGGAACCCCGGCTCTCTGAGTCCTGAGTCTGTGCTGAACTCTGATGCTCTTCTGTCTCACATGATAGGTGTGTTTGGAATTTTGGTAGACACTGTCAAGTTGTCCTCTAAAACAATTTATTCAATTTATTCTATATTTGAGAGTTCATCCATTCCCTGTTTCCTTATCAAACACTATGTTCTCAATTAAAAAAAAAATTGTTTTGCCAATTTGGAGTTGGAAAAATAGTATCTTGTTATTGTTTTAATTTACAGTAAAGGAATAATTTATATAAAAGAATCTGTTATAATTTCCAGATTATCATCTAAGAGCAGTGAAGCCCACATATAGTTACTTCAAGAAATGCCGACAACATGGCAAGGACCAGACTTCCATGTTTGTTTGTTGTTGTTAACTGTAGTGGAGTCAGCTCTCACTCATGACGAGTGAGTCAGAGTAGAACTGTGCTCTGTAGGGTTCTCCATGGCTGACATTTCTGAAGTAGATCACCAGGCCCTTCTTCCGAAGTTCTTCTGGGTGGACTTGAACCTCCAACCTTTAAGTTAGCAGCCAAGCAGGGTTAAGAGTTTGCACCACCCAGACCCACCCAGTGCCGTCGACTCTGACTCATAGCGACCCTATATGACAGAGTAGAACTGCCCCATTGAGTTTCCAAGGAATGCCTGGCAGGCTCGAACTGCCAACCCTTTGCTTAGCAGCTGTAGCACTTAACCACTACGCCACTCGTAAGTTTGCTTTTTGAGGTTATTTTCTTTTGGTTAAACTTCTGACAGAGGACCTGGGTGAACAGAAAGCTTTTTAGAATTAAAACTTAAATGGCTCCTTGAGCGACCCAGGAGCTCATTTATAATTTGATTGTCAGATTCATGCAACGCTGTTTGTGAAGGGGTGTGCCCAGAGCAGTTAGAAAAGGAAAAACAGCGTTTAACACCAAGGGTTTAGCAGGGAGATCTGAGCCAACAAGTAAAAATTCTTTAAAGGTTCAATCAAGTTTATTCCCATCACATTCCTTTGGATTGCCCAACAGGCACATGCTTTGTCAATGAAAATTATTTTCAATCTCATTGATGTTTTGTTTGGCAAGAATCATTTCTTTGAACAATTTCTTATTAATCATCTACAATTTTTCATCTCTGACACACCAATACTTTCAGTAGCTGCATATTTATAAAAGAGCCAAACCTTCACCTGGTATTCAGTTTTAACCTGTTTCTTGAAAATGTAATTTGATAAGAATTACAAATCTATTTGCAACCAAATTCCAGATCTTTGACATTATAAACCAGTAACCAGTTGCCATCAAGTCAACTCCAATTCATGGCAACCCCACGTGTGTCAGAGTGGAGTTGTACTCTACAGGGTTTTCAAGTGGCTAATTTTTACAGTAGATTGCCTGGACTTTTCTTACAAGGTGGCTTGTTCTGGGTAGACTCAAACCTCCAACCTTTCGGTTAGCAGCTGAGTGTGTTAACTGTTTGCAGGAGTACTTAGGGACTCCTTCAACATTATAGAGGATAAGAAATGTGAACACAATAGAATTTTTTTATCATTGTATTTTGGGAGACCAAATTAATGTATACCAACTTTACCAATCCTTGTCATGTTAGCTTCCTCCGCCCTCCGCCTTATAACTTATAGTTTTCTGTTTCTGGGGACATAGTTTACCTTGCTGTAAATCAAATATGAATAACAACACCTAGCGTCTTGATAGGAGCCCCGGTGGCACAGTGGCTAAAGAGCTGGGCTGCTAACCAAAAGATCTGTGATTCGAACCAACGAGCTGCTCTGCAGGAGAAAGATGTGGCAGTCTGCTTCCGTAAAAATTTACAGCCTTGGAAACCCTATGTGGCAGTCCTACTCTGTCCTATAGGGTCGTTGTGAATTGGAATCAACTTGATGGCAGTGGGTTGGGTTTGGTTTTGGTTTAGTGTCTTAATGAGGTCCTGTCTTCTAGACATGTAATTCGCTGTGGTCTGAGGTGTCTTCTTGGAGGGGGTAACTCAGTTTTGGTCAAACCATCTTCTACACAGGAGTAATAAAAATACATTCAGGACTATATGGAGGGGTTTCCATGGATTCTTTTACATGCTAGGGGTGAGGTTGGATCCTGCAGGGCTGCCTCCCAGGCTGTGAGCAGTGCGTGGGCCTCCAGGGAGCATTTCACTGGGCTTTAGCTTAAGCACTGTTCGTACATGGCCATTGATTTCCTTTACCAAGAGCTGCCAATCCAGTGAAATTCACCATACCTGTAGAGGAATTCCACCCTTCCTCTACCAGGTGGCAAGCACAGCAGCTGGACTAGGTGGGAGAACTTGCTACACCAGTGATTTAGTGTGGTGGTTCTACCTGGAGCTTGTTGGAAATGTAAATGTTGGGATCTACCCTGATTCTCCCAGTGATCCGAGAACCACTGCTCTTGCTTAATATATCAGAATCATCTACTTTTTTCTCTTTACCCCTATAACATTTCCTCTGTCATGGATTCACTTTCTAAATGTCTTTGAACTGTCACATTGATAGTGGCTCATCCTCACTAGTGGTGTGCTGGTAAAAGTCTAACAACTAGCTCTGAGTGTGGGAGGTGGGTCGTTGTGATTTGTGGCTCACAATTTCTGTGATGTAAAGACCCCCATCGTGGTCGATTTCAAGCCGTTCATGTGATATTATTGACCGTGTATTTGGTAAGAGATGTGCACAATCGCTCTGGTGAGCAGGTGTGAACTGCCTTTAGCACCCTTCTGGGAGATACCAATACTTTTGTAGGCACTCGCTCAGATTTAACTCAGTGGGGACTTAGATTGGGTTAATATGCATAAATGGAGTCCTTATGTGCAGGCCACTCCTTGAATCATCGAATACTTTTTTTTTCTTTTTAACATTTTTTGTGCTTTTTTTTTACATAGCAAATTATTTTCCCAGTCAATGAATGCATATACAAATTGTTGCGTGACATTGGTTGCAGTCCCCATGATGTCTCAGCACTCTCCCTATTTCCTTCCTGGGTTCCCCATTTCCATTCATCCAGTTTCCCTGTCCCATTCTCTGTTTTCATCTTTGGTTTTGGGCAAATGTTGCCCTTTTGGTCTCGTATAGTTGATTGTTCTAAGGAGCACATTCTTCACAGGTGTTATTGTTTATTTTGAGAGTCCTGTCCATTACTTGGCTGAAAGATGGCCTCTGGGGTGTGTTCAGTTTCAGGTCAGAAGGTTGTCTTAGGACCATAGTCTTGGGGGTTCCTCCAGTCTCATTCAGACTAGTAAGTCTGGTCTTGAATTTTTTTTGAGTTTGAATTTTGTTCTACATTTTTTACCTATCTCAACTGGATCCTTTTATTTGGGTTCCAGTTAGAGTGGTCAGTAGTCGTAGCCAGGAACTCTAGCTCTTCTGGTCTCAGGTTAGAGGAGGCTGTGGTTCATGTGTGCCATTAGTCCTTTGGACTAATCACTTCCTCAAGTCTCTGGTTTTCTTCATTCTCCTTTGTTCCAGGCAGGAAGAGACCAATAGTTTCTTTTTAGATGGCCACTAGAAAGCTTTTACTCACAAGACTAAGACATAAGAGGTTATCTTTATGAACTGTGTTTCGCCAGTTGCCTTAGATGTTGCCTAAGAATTTGGTGCTTAGCCTTCAAGTCCAATAGTTCAGTCCTGACGTCTAGTAGTTTCTGTAACTGTGCCTCCTCTATGTTCTCTTATATATATGAGTATACATGCACTATTTACAATTGCATATGTAGAAATACCCACGACCATACCTACATGTGTACATGCGCATACTCCCACACGACCACTCTCACTTATTTAGCATGCATAGTTACCCACGTATCTACTCATAAATTATTGTCCTTTATGACTTTTTTGCAGAATTGTATATGTTATGGCATTTACCATGGTTGCCTTTTACTCCTGTGTGCCTCTCAGGGTGCTCCTTTGCTTTGGATACCTTGTGCTGACTTCCCCCATATTGTGTATTGCCTTCCCCTTCACCAGAATTAACACTTGTCTACTTTAGGTAGTGATTTTCCCTACCTCCCCTTCCTATCCCTGGTAACCATCAAAGAATGTTTCTTTCTGTGTGTAAATCTATTCTTAATTTTTTATAATAGTGATCTCATGCAATCTTTGTTTTGTGATTGACTTACTTCATTCAGCATAACATCCTCCAGATTCATCCATGTTGTGAGAAGTTTCATAGAGTCATTATTCTTCATAAATGCATAATATTCCACTGTGTGTATGTACCACAGTTTATTCATCCATTGATGAGCATTTAGTTTGTTTCTACCTTTTTGCTATTGTGAATAATGCTACAGTGAACATAGGTTGTGCATATGTCTACTCTTGTTATGGCTCTTACTTCTCCACGATATATACCTAAGAGTGAGGTTCCTGGATCATACGGTATTTTTATTTCTAGGTTTTTAAGGAAGCTCCATACTGTTTTCCACAGTGTTTGTACCATTTTACATTCCCACCAGCAGTGTATAAGAGTTCTGATCTCCTCATAACCTCATTAGCATTTGTTGTTTTCTATTTTTTTGATTGGCCCCATTTTTGCTGGGGTGAGATACTATCTCGTTATAGTTTTGATTTGCATATTGAATACTTTTGATCACTAAGGTGACTGAAATAATCAGTTGATATCCATTATGATGCCTGAAAAAAAATTAACATCAACGTACAAATGGTATTTTGAGGGTGCCATACAGATAATAAGATTCACGCTCACACCTGTATTTAGTACCTTTCCTTTGTATGCCCAGTCTTTGGTTAACTGTCAGTCTAAAACAAGATGGACTTTGTTTTGCTCACCTTTCTACCCTCATTAATTATACTAAGTACTGCCCAAAAGCTGTTCATTGAATTAAAAAATTGGTGACAAGTAAATCTTCTGCATCTTAAGGTTCTAAAACAGTGCAGTAAAAGAAAAAAATACCGGTTGTAGATTTACAGTGTATTGCATAGGTGCCATTATATTTGATTTGATATGATAGTTTGTGTTTTTCATGAAGTGAATAAAACATCACCTAAGAAAAGACAAACATATGTCTCTCTAACCCCTCCCCTGGGCTCATACTTCCTTATCATTGGCACATGATATTTCATTCCTATCAAATGAGAAATGTAGGAAAGATGGACATGTAAGTAGTTTTCATGCCATTGTTGTTGGTAGGTGCCATAGAGTCAGTTCTGACTCATAGAGACCTATACACAACAGAATAAAATGCTGCCGGGTCCCATGCCATCCCACAAGTATTGCTATGTTTGAGCTCATTGTTGCAGCCACTTTGTCAATCCATCTTGTTGAGGGTCTTCCTCTTTTTTATTGAACCTCTACTTTACCAAGCGTGATGTCTTTGTCCAAGGACTGATCCCTCCTGATAACATGTCCAAAGTACATGAGACAAAATCTTGCCATCCTTGCTTCTAAAGAGCATCCTGGCTATACTTCTTCCAAGACAGATTTGTTCCTTCTTCTCATAGTCTGTGGTATATTCAATATTCTTTGCCAGTGCCATAATTCAAAGGCATCAATTGTTCTTCAGTCTTCCTTATTCATTGTCCAGCATTTACATGCATATGAGGTAATTAAAAATGCCATGGCTAGGGTCAGGCACAACCTAGTCCTCAAAGTGACGTCTTTGCTTTTTAACACTTTAAAGAGATCTTTTGGAGCAGATTTGCCCAATGCAGTATGACTACTGCTTCCATGAGTGCTGATCGTGGATTCAAATAAAATGAAATCCCTGACAACTTCAGTTTTTTCTGCATTTGTCATGATGTTACTTATTGGTCCAGATTTTCGATTACTGTTAGAACAATAGGAAAGAAGTTCAAAGCACAAAAAGTTTAAAAAGCTTTCGTAGTGTCTCTTTGTTAATGGATAGACTCTAAAAAAGCTGAAACTTTCTTAGTTGAGAAATGGCTCTACTCTGGTCAGAACTCTGGCAAAAGTGTCATGTGAAGCCTAGCTTCAGTGTTTTTCTTTATTGACATTCTGTCATTTTAAATCCTGGGTTGAAATCAGTGAATCCTAAGACAATGTTTATATTTTAGGTTTTGCTAGGTTTAGTGTAAATTTTCTGCCACCTTTTGGTATTATATTAGATTTTTAAAAATTATTTATTTTATTGTTTTTTTAAGTTGAAGTTCTCTTTTGATCAGTTGACGTCCCTTTAGAAATCTTCAGAATAACTTCAACATGCCTTGAGGGCATATGTTTTTGTATTACAATAGCATGACTAGGTGGTTATTGGCAACCAGCCTAGCATAGTGAGGCATACTGTCATTACACAATTATACACATCCTGGTGTGTGAGTCTTATTACGTAATTGTTCTTCCCGTTCAAAGATGCTGCTGAAAGCAACTACATAAGTCCTGCTCGTTTTACAGGGAAAGTAAAAGTTGGAAGTCAAGAATTGCCAAGCTCATAGACATTGAGGGGCAACAGTGTCTTAGATGGGAGTGTCCCATCTCTGGATAGGATATTGGGCAACCACTCTCAGGAGGTTAAATCAGCACATTTTGGACTTCTTCCCATACCTATTCAATCTGTATGCTGAGCAAATAATCCGAGAAGCTGGACTATGTGAAGAAGAATGGGGCATCAGGACTGGAGGAAGACTCATTAACAACCAACTTGAAGCACTTACTAATGACGATCAAAGACCACAGCCTTCAGTATGGATTGCACCTCAACATAAAGAAAACAAAAATCCTCACAACTGGACCAATGAGCAACATCATGATAAACGGAGAAAAGATTGAAGTTGTCAAGGATATCATTTTACTTGGATCCACAATCAATAGCCATGGAAGCCGTAGTCAAGAAATCAAAAGATGCATTGCACTGGGTAAATCTGCTGCAAAGGACCTCTTTAAAGTGTTGAAATGCAAAGACGTCACCTTGAAGATGAAGGTGCACCTGACCCAAGCCATGGTATTTTCAATTGCATCATATGCATGTGAAAGTTGGGCAATGAATAAGGAAGACCGAAGAAGAATTGATGCATTTGAATTGTGGTGTTGGCGAAGGATATTGAATATACCATGGACTACCAAAAGAATGAAGAAATCCATCTTGGAAGAAGTACAACCAGAATGCTCCTTGGAAGCAAGAATGGCGAGACTATGTCTTACATACTTTGGACATGTTGTCAGGAAGGATCAGTTCCTGGAGAAGGACATCATGCTTGGGAGAGTACAGGGTCAGCGGAAAAGAGGAAGACCCTCAACAAGGTGGATTGACACAGTGGCTGCAACAATGAGCTCAAGCATAACAGCGATTGTAAGGATGGCACAGGACCAGGAGGTGTTTTGTTCTGTTGTGCATAGCGTCGTTATGAGTCGGAACTGACTCAACGGCACCTTACAACATCAAACATCCAACAGTGTTTTATTTATTTTATTAGCCAGCAAGCAACCATAGCTGTTATTTGTGTATTTATTTTTCCTTTAACATTTTTCATAATGTAAAATTGGGTGATACCTTAGGGAACATTCTCTGCCTCTCTAGGAGGACTTGGAAACCCTAGTCTGTGGGTCCAGGAGTGTGACATGTGTAGAGTAAGTAAAATAAAAGTCACCGATTCCAAGTAGAAACATAGGGGAGAGGGCAAGGAGAGTTGCTTCTAGTACTTAAGGCAGTCCAGGGTCAGACCATCCCTGTAGGTTTTCTTCTAATGATGGTTTTGGTTTTTGTGCACTTCTGTGGAGGGGCAATCCTGAACACTCTGCCAGGTAGTATGGAAAATTTCAACCTGCCCCATGGAGGTCATCCAACTGAGGATCCGTTTGTGTGGCTCCTTCTGAAATGTATCAGGGAGCCATATAACCCAATTTTTCTTTTTGAATGAATGAATTATTAATGAGAAAGCAACCTGCTCTCTCTTTTCTTTTATTTCAACATCTCCTAAAATCCCAAGAGAGCTCTGAATATCACTGAGTTGCTTGGCAGCTTAGTGTCAGGTCAAAATTATATGAATTTGGTTTGGAAAGAGCAGGCTGTCTTCCTGGGAATTAAGGAGTCCCCAGATACCAGTGCCTTCTCTTGAGAATACAGCTGAAAGCACACCCACTAATGTGCCTCTGTTGCAGGAGGTGTCGTGAGTCATTTAAACAAGATAACAGAGGATGGAACCAGCTTTTGATTCCGTTAAGCCTATAATTTTGTTGTGAAAACTTGGTATTAGTGAAATGGTAGACGATAAGTTCCTTGAGGACAAGGACTGTGTCTTACTAATCTTGTATCACCAGGATGAAAGCCAGGACTTGGTATACATAGGAGATGTTTAAAACGTGACGTTGTTCATGTCATGTGAATGAATGAATGTCTTCAGCATCTTTGCTCTTATTCTGGTGAACCCCCCCACAATTCCAGTGAATGGGGGGGGGGGGAAGAGACTACATTGCCAAGTCAAAGCTTTGAATCTTTGCCCTAAAATTCCAAATAGGCTTCCCTTCCAATAGAAAAGGAAAATTCTGATACTGACAAGGATGACAAGACAGGGGAAAGATAATTTGGGCACCGTGGGGGAGGAGAAGAATCAACAACCCTTCTCAAAGTCTTTGATTTTATATTTACTACTAATGTCCAGCGTAAAAATCGTTGGCTTGATTTAAGTGTTTTGTTGGCTTTGAAAGCCCCATTGCCGCCACTACCACCAGCTCACTCCGCTGTGGGCCGGAGATGCTGAAGACCATTTTTCAGCCTGATGTAATTTCTAACAGCTGAGGTATTAAAACACTGAAAAACGGGGTTTATAATGGAAATGCTGACAGACTATTAACTATAGCAGCACTGCTCTAATAAATGGAATGGCTTGTCATAATCTCTAGTTCATAAATATGCAAATACAAGACTGAGGGTTTGCTCCAAAGGATGTCTCTATAATTTTAACTGACCTTTACTGATACCAAATGAGCCTGTTGCTTCTGTTTGTGTACACTGGATATAAAGTACAGGAAATTCAGCCGCCTGTCGGCCTAAAGTATATAAAGTTTAAACTGCCAGCTCTGAAACTCTGGGCTCAGATTCTATTTCTCTTCACATTCACACTCTTTATTGACATTTTCATTTTTTTTTTTCCAGGGGGTGGGAGCAGAGTGGGGGTGAAATCAAACATTGTTCATCCCCTTTTTTCCCCTCACATTATTTCCACATGTCATAGCGCCTACCCTGCCAAAATTCATGGACTGCCTCAAGGACAAACAGGCCATCTATGCTGAATTATAAATTTGAGTTTTATCCAGTTTTCTGCTTTTGGACCAAATGGGCAGCAAATCCAGTGACTTCATATTTAATAACCTAGATGTCATTTGTCCTGTGTCTTTTAGCAGAGTCAAGAGTTGGATGGCTAGCAGTTCTGCAAATTTTTCCCCTAATTATTTTAAGCAATTCAGCCTGGTATCTGAACTATTGATGCAGAGCCAAATTGCCAGCAGGGGAGAGATCTGTCCAATCCAGGAGCTAAATGAGTCACTGAGAGTCAATCTGTTTTTCCCCTGCTGCTGGGGTTTCCTCGGGCCCTGGCCTCACTCTGCTGCAGTCACACAGCGCTGCAGGCTTGGCCCTCTTTGGCTTCCACCACCTCCCATTTCCCGCCTCAGCCCTGCTTCCCGCAGCTGTTGATGGGTTCTGACCGGCTGGCAACGGAAATCCAGAGCCTCAATCTCTCTGTAGTTGTGTCCTTGCTTTGACAGAAAATGAAGACATCTTAGCCTTGTTGGATTTACTGTTTCAGTAATACATCAGATATCTGGAAAGTAAAGGAAGGTGTATAAACAAAATGTGTTACTGGGGATCAATGTCAGCTCACTAGTTCCTGCTGCCCAGTTCCCTCAGAGTATTCTTCCACTTTTCCTAAGTGTCCAAATGGAGCCCTCGGAAACAGGATGTTTCCTTTGGTCCTAGAAAAATAAAAAAATAAAGATGGAATGTGTATTATTTTCTTAAGACTGCTGTAGCAAAATACCATAAATTGGGCGGCTTTAAAGAACAGAAATTTATTGTGTGACAGTTCTGGAAGCGAGACGTCCAAATCAGGGTATTGGCTGTGTGGATTCCTACTGAGGGCTGAGGGAGAATCTGTTGGATGCCTTTCTCCTAATTTCTGGTAGCTCCAGGCATTCCTTGTCTTGCAGCTGCAGTGTCATGTGGTACATCCTTCATCTGTCTGTGTCTCTTCTCCACTCAGATGGGATTAGGACCCATGCCACTCCAGTATGACCTCATTTTAACTTGTTGGGTGCTGTCAAGTTGATTCCAATTCATAGAGGCCCCATGTGACAGAGTGGAACCATCCCACAGGGTTTTCTTTGCTGTAATCTTTAGGGAAGCAGATCTCTAAGTCTTTCTCTTGCAGAGCTGCTGGGTGGGTTTGAACAGCCAACCTTTTGGCTAGCAGCTGGGTGTACCACCTGTTGTACCACCAGGGCTCCTTCGGATTAGTTGATAACATCTACAAAGATTCTATTCCCAGACAAGGCCACATTCACAGGTACAGGGTTAGGACTATCTTTTCAGGGGACACAATTCAATTCGTAACAGAAGGAAGTGTGGATAGGCTGAGGGTGGCAGCCAGAAGAAATCCACCAGCCTAAGCCGGATGCAGTTGGATTGGGAGGCAGAGATGGAGGGCCAGGGAGGGGCGGAACGCAGAGTGCCATGAATAACATTTTTTTTTTTTTAATTGAAACATTTCATTTCTTGCAATATTTACTAAAAAGCAAAAATCCTTGAATTCTTCCTTTTAGGGTGAGTATTCAATTACAGAAAAATATGCAGCTGATTTGAGGACCGCACATAACTGGTATTTCATGGTAAATTATTAAATTAGCTGACACAGTTCTATCTTGAACTTTGCCACGGAAGACTGACATTTTTTGTGCAGTGTGCATTGAGGACTGTGGGTAATCTAAACTGGTCTGAGCTTTTTCTCTTTGAAACTCAAACACAATCAAGGGGCAGTGTTCTCTGCAAACGCAGAGAAGAGTTAGTATGGAATTTGAGAAAACAACCACAAAAATTCTATTGTAGTAAACTGAACTGCTCTGAGAATACTTGGGAACTGGAGAACTTGGTGGTCTTTGAGAAAATAAGGAGAGAGGGGATAGATGGGTTGACTGGTTTACTACATTTTTAAAATAGAAAAATCTGGGGTTGGAGGGGGGACCCAAGATGGACAGAGAGCAAGAGTAGTTCCTTTCCTACAGGGTGGCCAGTTCTATTTATGTAGTTCCAACAAATCTCACCTGCCCTGTTTTCATGATTTTTGGTCTCCTTTTTCCAGCAAGGTGGCAAGGGCACTTAGAGAAAAGAGCCAGATTTCTGAAGCGCGGAAACATTTCTGACTGTAATCAGGCGTGTATTAGTGAATTGCTTCCCTGTGTTCTGCACGCATTCCTGCAATGGCATCAACCACTTAGATCATTTTGGTTTTGTAGTGGGTTTCCGGATTTCAAGGATCCAGGAAGTTCTGGGGAGTGCTCCCACCATTTAGTCAGAAGTAATTAACTAAAAAATAAAGGTCCCACTTTTTCTTTTCACATTTGGGAAGACAGATCACCTAATACCAAGCTTGAAACACTAGTTTTCAGATGATTTTAGTATAAAGCATCTTCCGCAGGAGGCAATAAAACGTCCCTTTTGGTACTCAGCTACAGTTACACCGCAGGAATCTCCCTGAAAAGAAATTTACATGAAAACAGTCCCATTGTTTGAGAACTTATGCAAATGCTGCACAAAGGGGCTTGCTAATGATTTAAAAAAATTAAATCTTAATCACTGCCTCAAAGATATCCTAAGAAACTTGGATACTTCTAAAGAATTCCATCGTACTTTTTTTTTTTAAATATGTACAATATAGAGTTGTTTAATTTTCTTTTCCCCTAAACTCCATACTTCTTCCCAAGCTTGCAAAGTCTTCTTTAATGAATGTCCTACAGGGCATCTAGTGCTTTTCGGTGTAAAATTTACAAGGATCACTCATTACCAGTTAAGAAAATTGAAGATAACAACCACAAAAAACTGACATAGCTCCAAGTATTTTGAACAATGTACAATGTTTCTCCCGTGGGTGTAGCTTTTAGGGACCACATGGGGATACGTTAGCAGAAGATGAAGCTCTAAGTGTCTCAATTCATGTTGATTGCCTCCCAACGCCCTGGTGCTAGAACTCTGGATGTGTCCATTACCACATGTTCAAACAATGAATCGCCTGTGCCAGGAATCTGATTTCTGTAGAAAGATATTAAGGGGTTGGATGAGGAATATTGTGTCAGACCAAATGTTGTGACACTTCTTTGATTTTTACTTTCTTTACATTATTTTGCATTTACTACCTAACATCTCTCTGGCTTTGGTACCCTCACTTTCTTTTCTTCTTTTCCTTCTAATTTAGTGTTGAAAGATGATCAAAGTATAGAGTTTCTTCTACTTCAGAGCTTGGCATTTCTGCAGGCACAAATGAGCTTGGTTTTCAAGCACCAGTCTTTGAACACAAGGAATTCCTTTAATGATCATGCCAGATGATAGACTTTGGAATCAGACACTTTTGAGTTCCAGCTCTGCCATTTGTCAGCTTTGACACTTTGGGCAAGTTATTTTAATCTCTCTAAGCCTCAGTTTTCTCTTCTGTAAATGGGGATAACAATATTAATAATAATACCTATGTCATCAGTTTAAAAAAAAATGTGCAAACTGGCATTCATATACTCTCAATATATTTGTGTGAGTACAGATACCATTGTGTTATATATCATATAAGTAAGAAAACACACAAAAATGAAAGTTACATAATGAAATTACCACATAAACAAATACTCTAATAATTCCTTCTCATCTTGCACAACTTCTGGGGTACATAACCTCACTTTGGAAGCTCATAATGCATATATTGTGTTTAGCATAGTGCCTGGCAAAATAGTAGTACTCAGTACGTGTGAGGCATTAATTACTTTCATGCCTAAGAAGAACACAACTGGAGGGCCTCCAGATACTTCTACAATGGAGGGCACTGAGTCTCATTTTGACTTCTTTGTTGACATGACTTACATAAGCAGCAGAGAATGGCTGAGCTATAAATCAGGCTCTTTCAAGATAGGGAAATCTCACTGCATCATTTTCGTTAGCATTTTCTTCAGCTAATAGATGCATTCACAACTATTTCCCACAGGACTTCCTGTTCCAACGAAGATTGGTGGCTTTCCCCATTCAGGCAGGCATTAGGAGAGTCACATCCCAAGTGACTCTTTTTTTAAAAAAAAATTTATTGTGGTTTAGGTGAAAGTTTATGAACCAAGTCAGTCTCTCATACAAAACTTATATACACCTTGCTATATACTCCTAATTGCTCTCTCCCTAATGAGACAGCACACTCCCTCCCCCACCCTCTATTTTCGTGTCCACTAGGCCAGCCTCTGACCCCCTCTGCTCTCCCATCTCCCCTCCAAACAGGAGATGCCAACATAGTCTCATGTGTCTACTTGATCCAAGAAGCTCATTCTTCACCAGTATTGTTTTCTGTCCCATAGTCCAGTCCAATCCTTGTCTGAAGAGTTGGCTTTGGGAATGGTTCTTAACTTGGGCTAACAGAAGGTCTGGGGACCATGACCTCCAGGGTCCTTCTAGTCTCAGTCAGATCATTAAGTCGAGTCTCTTTACGAGAATTTGGGGTCTGCATCCCACTGCTCTCCTGCTCCCTTGGGGGCTCTCTGTTGTGCTCCCTATCAGGACAGTCATCAGTTGTAGCTGGGTATCATCTAGCTCTTCTGGTCTCAGGCCGATACAGTCTCTGGTTTACGTGGTCCTTTCTGTCCCTTGGGCTCATAATTACCTTGTGTCTTTGGTAGTCTTCATTCTCCCTTGCTCCAGGTGGGTTGAGACCCATTGATGCTTCTTAGATGGCCGCTTGCTAGCGTTTAAGACCCCAGATGCCACTTTCCAAAGTGGGATGCAGAATGCTTTGTTAATAGATTTTATTATGCCAATTGACTTAGATGTCCCCTGAAACCATGGTCCCCAAACCCCCACCCCTGCTACGCTGGCCTTAGAAGCATTCAGTTTATTCAGGAAACTTCTATGCTTTTAGTTTAGTCCCGTTGCGCTGACCTCGCCTGTATTGTGTGTTGTCTTTCCCTCACCTAAAATAATTCTTATCTACTATCTAATTAGTGAAAACCCCTCTGCTTCCCTCCCTCTCTCCCCCATCTCATAACCATCAAAGAATATTTTCTTCTCTGTTTAAACTGTTTCTCCAGTTATTATAATCGTGGTCTTATACAATATTTTTCCTTTTGCAATTGACTAATTTCACTCAGCATAATGCCTTCTAGGTTCCTCCATGTTATAAAATGTTTCACGGATTCATCATTGATTTTTATCTATGCATAGTATTCCATTGTGTGAATATACCATGATTTATTTATCCATTCATCTGTTGATGGGTACCTTGATTGCTTCCATCTTTTTGCTATTGTAAACAATGCTGCAATGAACATGGGTGTACATGTTTCTGTTCGTGTAAAGGACTAGGATATATTCTAAGGAGTGGGATTGCTGGATCATATGGTAATTCTATTTCTAGTTTTTTAAGGAGGAGCCAAATTGATTTCCAAATTGGTAGTTCCATTCTACATTTCCACCAGCAGTGTAAAATTGTTCCAGTCTCTCCACAACCTCGCCAACATTTATTATTTTGTGTTTTTTGGATTAATGCCAGCCTCATTGGAGTGAGATGGAATCTCATTATAGTTTTGATTTGCATTTCTCTAATGGCTAATGATGGTGAGCATTTTCTCATGTATCTGTTAGCTACCTGAATGTCTTCTTTAGTGAAGTGTCTGTTCATATCCTTTGACCATTTTTTAATTGGGTTATTTGTCTTTTTGTAGTTGAGTTTTTGCAGTATCATGTAGATTTTAGAGATCAGACCCTGATCGGAAATATCATAGCTAAAAACTTTTTCCCAGCCTGTAGGTAGTCTTTTTCCTCTTTTGGTGAAGTCTTTGGATGAGCATAGGTGTTTGATTTTTAGGAGCTCCCAGTTATCTAGTTTCTCTTCTGCATTGTTAGTAATGTTTTGTATACTGTTTATGCTATGTATTAGGACTCCTAACATTGACCCTATTTTTTCTTCCATGATCTTTATCGTTTTAGATTTTATATTTAGGTCTTTGATCCATTTTGAGTTAGTTTTTGTGCATGGTGTGAGGTATAGGTCTTGTTTCATTTTTTTGCAGGTGGATATCCAGTTATGCCAGCACCGTTTGTTAAAGTCTGTCATTTCCCCATTTAACTGACTTTGGGCCTTTGTCCAATATCAACTGCTCATATGTGGATGGATTTATGTCTGGATTCTCAATTCTGTTCCATGGTCTATGTATCTGTTGTTGTACCAGTACCAGGCTGTTTTGACTACTGTGGCAGTATAATAGGTTCTAAAATCAGGTAGAGTGAAGCCTCCCACTTCGCTCTTCTTTTTCAGTAATGCTTTACTTATCCAGGGCCTCTTTCCCTTCCATAAGAAGTTGGGGATTTATTTCTCCATCTCATTAAAAAATGTCATTGGAATTTGAATCAGAATTGCATTCTATCTATAGATCGTTTTTGGTAAAATAGACATTTTTACAATGCTAAGTATTCCAATCCATGAGCAAGATATGTTTTTCCACTTATGTAGGTCTCTGTTGGTTTCTTGCAGTAGTGCCTTGTGGTTTTCTTTGTGTAGGTCTTTTATGTCTCTGGTAAGATTTTATTCCTAAGTATTTTATCTTCTTGGGGCTACTGTAAATGGTATCTACTTGGTGATTTCCTGTTCAATGTTCTTTTTGTTGGTGTAGAGGAATCCAACTGACTTTTGTATGTTTATCTTGTATCCTGATACTCTGCTGAACTCTTCTATTAGTTTCAATAGTTTTCTTGAGGATTCTTTAGGGTTTTCTGTGTATAAGATCATGTCATCTGGAAACGGAGATACTTTTACTTCTTCCTCACCAACCTGGATGCCCTTTATTTCTTTATCTAGCCTAATTGCTCTGGCTAGGACCTCCAGCACAATATTGAATAAGAGTGGTGATAAAGTGCATCCTTGTCTGGTTCCGGATCTCCAGGGGAATATGTTCAGACTCTTTTCATTTAGGGTGATGTTGGCTGTTGGCTTTGTATAAATGCCGTTTACTATGTTGAGGAATTTTCCTTCTATTCCTATTTTGCTGAGAGTTTTTATCATGAATGGATGTTGAGCTTTGTCAAATGCCTTTTCTGCAAGACATTGCCTTCTTGAGAAATGAAAACGATAACATGAGAATCTGTGGAAATGGAGAGGAGAATGGGGACAGATTCAAAATTAGAGGAAAACAGAGAAGTCTCTGTTCTTTTTCTGAGTTAGTCTTTTACTTACCATATGCAATTATGACACACTGATTTTGTGTTTTATTATTGTGGCATTGAATATAAGTCTAGAAATTTATGTAAGTACTCTTGGTATGGGTGTTTCTAAATTCACACTCTTTCATTTGTTCCTCATGGGCATTGTTATATACTGGGCATTCACCGTATGGCAGGAAATGGGCTAGGTACTACTGTGAATTGATGTCTTCTTAACAAAGAGAAGCAAACAGAGGGAATTGATGGAAACAACTGAACTAATGAGTCCAAACTCCCACTCAGAAACTGGATTTGCTAAGGAATTTGATGTGAACCAAGTAGTGATTGACCTCACACTTTTAAATTAGCATCAGCCTTCTCCTTGGAAATTTTGTTATTACTTAAAATGTAAAACCTTGAGGAAAAAAAACTTAAATATTGAAAAAATCGAGAAATTAAGAGCAGAATAGGAATTTGCTGCATTCATCTTGACAAAAGCCCATAGTCAGTATTTTAGTTCTGTTTTGGTATCTTGGATCCACTGAGGATACAGGCTCAGAGATTTCGTTTATGTGCAATCTTTTTTGTTGGCTTCATTCTTCTTGAGGCATAAAATCTTAATGTGGAGAGTGGTGGTGTATATGTGTTTGTGTTAGACATTTCTAGTTCTACCAATATTTGGTGCTCTTATTTTTGTGCACAGAGAAGACATTTCCTAGCTCCCCCAGTACTTACAGGGTGAAGACTTGTCATGTTCCAGATGACGTAACTTCCTTCAACTTGGGTCCCTGAGTAACTGTGTGGGGCTTCAGCCTGGGTCCCTGAGTAACCATATGGAGCAGAGCCTTTCACTAACCTGTGATGATCAAGTAGTGGAATGAAAAATAAACCTTTGTTTTGTTAACTCATTGGGATTTCAGGATTAATTTGTTACCTCAGATAACCCATTCTGTCTTGGCAGTTTTTTATGCTTTTGTTTTTCCTGGAAGAAGTTGCAATATCTAGATATTTCTCCAAAAGTGTCCTACTCTGAGATCTTGTGAGCGAAATATCAAAATTTGAAGCTATCAAGGGACTGAAGTGAGAGAAATTTCTGAAAACATCAAGGGAAAGAATAGGCAAGGTCTTGCTGGCCAAATTTGCATGATCAAGTGTCAGTACCACGTAGTGATTCTTCAAGGGATTTATGTAGGGAATTTAAACTGTAACAAGACCTTTACTTTATTAAAGAATGGGGAAGAGTGTCCATTCAGGCTTTTAAGGTGAGAAATAAAGGCTGACTTTTCAAAATGGGATTTTTAAGGAAGTCAAAAAATTAAGAATTTGTACCATGAAAATCTCCAGGGATGATGACCACTTAGATCTCTAACAGGTCCAGAAGAGTGAACCACAAATGGAAGCAAACAGAATTTGTCAGCAGAAGAAAGTCCCAAGGAAAAAATAACACTTTGGGCAAAAACTCTCATTAAGAGTGTATCCAAAAGCTCCTAGTGTAATATTTTTCTTCATGGAGCTAATACGCCATTATACAAGGTGAAATAATCTTAAATTGTGAACTAAGGGACCTCATGGAATAAAAACCCCAATGAGTAGAGTAGATGTAATAAATATTCTGAGTGTGAAAGATGGTGACATTTCTGAGCCCCCTAAAGGCCTGGGACCAATGGTGGCATGGTAGGATCTAAGGGTGACTTGTTGATCTGTGAGGCTCTTTTAAATGTATTTTTAAGGCTGCTTTTTCCCTAATCTTAAACACTTGACCTTTCAGTCTGATACTCCTTAGTATTATTAGATTAGATGATTAGTTATTAAATATACTGTCTCCAGTAAACAGGTAATTGTATAATGCAATGGCCCTCAGCTTTTCCAGGCCATGTGCCCATGACATTTAGAGTTAGAACACTGAGTCCTTTTGTTCTAGAATGCTTAACCCTTTCAATGGGTAGAAGAATGTACAGGGATTTCCCTGGAACTCACATTCAAGCTGACTGAAGGGCAGTCAAAACTGTTGAGTACCCCATGTTTTTGAGAGCTATATAATTCAAAGACCATAGAATTTCTATTACATTTATGCCCACATAGTACAAGTGAATAGTACATAAACCAATATTTTTCCTGTGGCAAGCTGGGTGTGATAAACACATTTTAGGTATTCATAGGGCTTTAAGTGGGGTGCTTGAGAAAGGCTTATAGTGCCATTTTGGAACTGAAAGCACATGGATAGAGAAGTTTTAGGTGTCTCTATTGCTTTTTGACAAATTTTGCCTGACACAAAGGGGAAGGGGTGAAGAGAGGAGAAAAAATGTCGGTAGGGGCAGGATCTAGCTGGTTTTGGTGCCTTAGCATTTGGCCATCACTGCGCTGGGCACTTTGCATACACAGACTCTTAATCATCATCTAAATAGAAATGTAGTTTTAGTCCTCATTTTGCATTTAAGGACCCTGAGGCTCAGAGAAGTTAAATTTGCACAAGATCAAACAGCCAGGGTAGGTGAATTGGCATTTGAACTTGGGTCTGTTTGACTTCAAAGTCCTTGCTGTTTCCTATAGTTCACATTGTCTTCCTTTTATTAAGTGCCTACTATGTGTAGACGTGGAGTCTCTGGGTGGTGCAATGCACTTGGTTTGCTAACTGATTGGTGGTTTTGATTCACTCAGAGGTACCTCAGAAGAAAGGCCTGGTGATCTGCTTCTGAAAAACCAGCCATTGAAAACTCTATGGAGCACAGTTCTTCTGACGCACATGGAGTCATCATGAATCCAAGGTGACTCGATGGCAGCTACTTTACTGGATGTGTAGATGTGGCATAACTCATTCTGATGAAAGGGGGGAAGATGGTCAGGGAAATCTGGGTTCCAAGTACCCATCTGATGTTTTTTCATTGAATGCCTACTGTATTCCCAGAAGCACACTGTGAAGAATACAAAAGAAGTATTGAGATGTAATTATCAGCCCTCAGATTAGTGCTTTCAGTCTTATTTGAGACGACCAACCAACATATATAAAACAATTACTAAATTGTGTTTTATGAATGGTAAGTCTAGTCATTCTGGATGTTCTTTTACCATCGTTGGATTCCGTGCGTTCAACACCCAACCAAAGCAATGGTTAGTGTTTTATCACAGGACAGCATACCACACCCACTCATAGACAAGGAATGCAAACCACAGAATGACCGACTCTCCCAAAGTCATGAGCTAAGCCCAAACCATGACTCAGAACTCCAGACATCAGTCATGAAGGCATTCCTTTTTTGAACTTAAAACAGATCCATAAATAAAATTCCCTACCCCGAACCCCCACTAAACAACGTGATGGACAGAAAACTCTGGAGATGCTTGCAGATATTTACAGTTAAGTTTCCAAAAATAAAAGCACAAACATTTCCCCTCACATCTATGTGTTCTGATAGCTACAGGACCAAGAAGAAATACATGTCATCCTGGGGGTACAAAATGCGCAAGGAATAGATTTTGCCCATTTTAATAAACATCATGCAACATAGTGAGCTCAGAATCCTACAGAGTCCACTTGGCATGTTTATAAAGCTCAGACCCACACTGCTGCAACAGGATGGTTTAAGGTTTGGGGAACAGGTTCCCCTATTGACAAATAGCATAATTAGGCATAATGTCTTAAGTGAACGTATTAGCTCGGGCTTTTAACAGTGTGCAAGCCTCAGCTTCCTCAACAACAACATAATCTTGTGTGGGAGCCTTCCCAAGCTGCACTTGAGCATAGGCTCTGCTCGTCCACCGCAGATAAAACTCCGAATGATTTTATTTATATCGTCCTTGTTAGTCATGCAGCCTGTGTGCAAACAAAACATTACTCTTATCTCCTTGGAAGTTTAATTCACTAGCGATTAAAAGCTAGGGCAGAAAAAGGGCCAGGCACCAGGAAGAGGTTCTTCCTAGCACAGCACACTCAAAAGGAGAGATTTGTGGGGGCAACTCTCATTGATAACAGCAATACAACATTTGTTTAATTGCTGTACAGCCTTGCTTTTAATAAATAGTTTATTCGGGTATGGATTATCCTGCTGTAATTAAATAAGATAATGCAGTCAACAATCGTCTCAAAAGTTCTCCGTTGAAACTTGCTGTCCTCAGACTCTTGCCAGATTCCATTGCTGCTTCCTGCCCTCTGCCCGCCTCCCTTGCCACGCTTGTTTTTAGGGGAGATTGCCTCTGGGCCAGGTTCATGTTGTGGCTGAGAGCTTCTAGTAGAAGCTGTGGTTGGTCCTAGTAGCTGGTAAAGGCCTTGGGACTGAGCGTGTTCTGTTAGCAACAAGGATGGACCTGACCACTTTCTTTGTCATCTGAAGGTCAGGGAACTTAAGAACAGCAAACCTGGACTGCTCTCTCAAAAAGTCATGCCCACCCACGGTTCTAAGGTGTGTGAAGTTAAGATTTATTTTTAAATCTCCTTCTCCATAAGAGGTAGAAGAGGAGGAAACCCTGGGATTTGGAGGGCGACACCCAAACAGGGAATTAGAAACAAAAATTCCCCTCTGTGCTTTGGCAGTCCCTATTGGAGCCCTGGTAGCCTAGTGGCTAAAAGCTGGGCTGCTAACCAAAAGGTCAGCAGTTTGAATCCACTAGCTTCTCCTTGGCAATTTTATGGGGCAGTTCTACTCAGTCCTGTAGGGTCATTATGAGTTGGAATTGTCTCAATAGCAATGGGCTTAGTTTTTTTTTTTTTTTATTGGAAGGGTGACAGAAGAGCTTTTACCTAACTAACCAGGGCTTCTAGGTTTAGTGCTACTTGTATTTTGCTGAACCTTTAGCAAAGAATACATCAATTCATTTGTTTCGCATTGTATAGGTCCACTTGTTACTTGATTAAATCTGTTACTTTTCAACTGCTTAGCTTTATATAGGTCAGCCTCATGCTATAAAAAGAATGTGTACTAAAAATAATAAACAGTTCTAGAAATAGGTCACATCTAAAATAAATAAGATTACTGTAGCAATAACACATCATAGGGTTAGAGCGGGACTTCAGTCACCATTTGGTGCAAACTTCGCCCACTCCTAAGTGGGTACGAAAGAGTTAAATACTGAAGCCCCAGCAAGGCAGGTAGTAAAAGTTTTAATCCCAGCTGCTGCCCTGGGGGTGAAAGGGAGAGATATTTGATAGTCCAAAGCAGAAAATAAATATAAATTACTTCTATGTAATTGGGGGGATTATTTCAAGTAGACTGCATGCGACTTGGAAATGGCTGGCTTCTTTTCCAAACCATGTTGACTTGTAAATCTCCCATCATGGTTTCAAAGTGGCACAGAGAGAAGGAGCAATTCCTGGGCTTACCAGGGCAGCTGTAACTGGCAGATTTTTGCAAAGTCAAAGCTAACCATCTTTAATACTTCCATTACTCAAATCTAGGTGGTAGTTAGTAGGAACAGAAATACAGAGAGACATTGAAATGTGGTCGACAAACACACCACCTTAAAAATCTGGACTGTAAGCACTTGTTGTTGTTAGGTGCCCCCAAGTCAGTTCCGACTCATAGCGACCCTATGCACAACAGAACGAAACACTGCCCGGTCCTGCACCATCCTTACAATCGTGTTATTCTTGAGCTCATTCTTGCAGCCTCTGTGTCAATCCACCTCGTTGAGGGTCTTCCTCTTTTCTGCTGACCCTGTACTCTGCCAAGCATGATGTCCTTCTCCAGGAACTGATCCCTCCTGACAACATGTCCAAAGTATATAAGACGCAGTCTCGCCATCCTTGCCTCTAAGGAGCATCCTGGCCGCACTTCTTCCAAAACGGATTTGTTTGTTCTTTTGGCAGCCCATGGTATGTTCAATATTCTCCGCCAACACCACAAGTCAAAGGCGTCAACTCTTCTTCGGTCTTCCTTATTCATTGTCCAGCTTTCACGTGCATATGATGCGATTGAAAATACCATGGCTTGGGTCAGGCCCACCTTAGTCTTCAGGGTGACATCTTTGCTCTTCACCACATTGAAGAGGTCCTTTGCAGCAGATTTGCCCAATGCAACGCGTCTTTTGATTTCTTGACTGCTGCTTCCATGGGTGTCGATTGTGGATCCAAGTAAAATGAAATCCTTGACAACTTCGATCTTTTCTCCGTTTATCATGATATTGCTCATTGGTCCAGTTGTGAGGATTTTTATTTTCTTTCTAGAAGAAAGACCCGGCAGTTTACTTCTGAAAAGCATTAGCCAGTGAAAACCTTATGAACAGCAGCGAAACATTGTAAGCACTTACAGGCAGGAAAATAGAAAACTCTTTGCAATTAATATAATAACCTTTATTCAAACAAGTGACTGGTTTGGTTTGAAATGGTGTGAAAAAGCATGGGAGAGGATCTGTGTGAGACACAGAAAAGGAATATTATAATTTTTTCACACAATGAACAATTTTTTCCAGTTAATTTTCATTTTTTGGTCCTAGTGCTTCCTCTTGGTGCCAGTGTGAAATGCCCAATCCTGCTTCCATGTGGCAGTCTTTCTGATATTTTTCTCCTCTTCTTAAGTGTGTAGGCTCAAGAATCAGAGAAGTCTTGTTGAGAATCATGGTTTATCCCTCTTGTCTCTCCTCTCTGACTTTGGGTAAATTTCCTGGCTTCTCTCAACCTCTATTTTCTGCTTTGTAAGATGGGAATAATAACAGTACTTACCTCACAAGCAAAATGTTGTGAGAATTAAATGAGAAAATGCACGTAAAGCACTTGGCACTTCGTTCTTTTTATGAATATGATAATAATCACACATAATAAATTATTTCTCACGTGACATGCTCTTTAATCTACTCACCATTCTACTTTTCTCTAAGTCAGCTCAGCTTGCAGAATACACAGTTGAGCAAAATACTCCAGATATGGCCTGATTGGAACCCCTAAGTGGTGCAAACAAGGGGCTCGGCTGCTAACATAAAGGTTGAAGGTTTGAGTCAGCTCGAAAGCTCCTTGGAAGAAAGTCCTGGCTGTCTGCTTCCAAAAATTCAGTCATTGAAAACTCCAAGGAGCACAGCTCTACTGTGACACACATGGGGTTGCTACGAGCCAGGTTCAACAACAACTGGCTATGGCCTGATCAGTGCAAAACGAACTATCATCTTCCTCATTCTAGGTTCTGTATGTCTGTGGACGCACCATGAGAGTATTATGTTCTTCTGTTTTTGTTTTTATTTTTTTTAGGGGGGGAGGGGTGGCTGCTCCAATCAAATTGCTGAATAAAATTTCCCTTCCTCTATTGTACTTTGGTATTTAGTTTTATACCCTTGTGTTGTACCTTACATTTATCCGTTACATGTGATCTTTTTAGTGTCAATTCTTCTTTCTAACTTGTGCAGTCCATTTGCTCATTCATTCATTCATTATAGAAACTTTTTAAAAATATATATTCATCATGGGTCAGGCGCAGTTCCAGTTATTAGTCATGCTCTTAGTTTTTTTATTTCAACAGAATTTCAAGAGCACAATCTCTCCTCCAAACTGCTGTGTGAAGTGTTGGATGATACAGGGCTAAGGGTACAGGACTCTGGGTGGCACAAATGTTGTGTTAGACTACTAACCTAAAGGTTGACGGTTCAAACTCACTCAGCAGAACCACGGGATAAAGGCCTGGTGATCTATTCCATAAAGATTACAACCAAGAAAATCCTATGGGGGCAGTTCTACTTTGTAACACATGGGGTCACCATGAGTTGGAATCAACTTGACAGCAACGGATTTGATTCCTTTTTTTGGTTAAGAGTACAGGCTTAAGGAATGTCTTTAGAAGTTTCTCAAGGCTGAGCAGCACTTAGGGCGCTGTAGTTAAATCATTAGGAATCACCTAATTATGGTATCACTTGGCAAAAATTATTTTTCAACTTGACCAGCAGGAAGTCTTTGAGACCTTCTCAGAATCCTCATTCATGTCAAGATCCACTGTATCTGTCTGGTCACCTAACTTGATACTCTCCTCAAAATAAGAAAATTAATCTGACATGATTTTTTTTTTTTTTTTTCCTAAGTGAAATTAGGCTGGCTTGTTTTCTAAAGGGCTCAGAGGACATCTTTTTGTAACCCATTCTGGGATTTTGAAAATTTTAAATGCAAACAGAACACTGTTCCCGAAGCACAACAACTGTCCTTTGCTATCTGTGATGTTCATCCCCACCACGTGAAGCACGGCGAGGGCGCAGGTGAGAGTGTTGTGAGGTTTTAGCTGGGTGAAAAAGTCTTTCCTGGAGCTCTGCCATTACCTCTAGTGTAGGACATTTGCTTTGTATTTTACTTAGCTATTTTATTTCTCTCCTACTGGGTTCTGTGTGGTAAGGGCCACGGTTTTATTCATCTCATGTAATTCTTATCACAGTACCTCACACATCATAGGTGATCCATAATTGCTTTTTAAGTTAATGGACTCAAGGTTTTTTTTTTTTTTTTTTTTTAATAAGTCTAATGCCAATTTAGGAAAAGTTACTATACCCTTCAGACCAGGAATATGGCAAATGGAGATGTCTCTGGGTTTTAAGGCATCCCTAGAAAATTTTAGGGTGGCTCAGGAGAAATGCCCCCTTAAACTGTATGAAATCGTGAAACGATTAGAAACAGGGTTTAATGAATGAGAAGCAATAAAATGATTTTCTCAAAATACTGAAAAGTTGATATTTTTTATTTTTTCCTTTCTCATTATTAGGATTTTGTAATTATAGGGGAAATTTTGCTTGTTAAAACATCATTGTCCCATTCTGATCTTCGTAAGAACCTACCCTTTCCTTTAAGTTATTCTGGATAAGAGGTTGCTTCTAGGGACTTCTCAAAGGTAAAGATTATTTCTTTATATTTGTGTCCCTAGTGTCTAGCTCAGTGCTGAGCAGAGAGGAGGGACTAAATTAATGTTTATTAAATGAATAAATAATATTTGTGAAAGTGCTTTGTAGACTGTGAAGCCTTGTACAAATGAAGAGATTGGTGATGATGATTGTGTATGAGGCTCAGAAATTAAAGTGGAACTCTTGAGTTACATACTTCATATACAGATGGTATTAATATTATTAGTACATATATATAAAAATCAAACCAGTTGCCATTGTATTAATTCTGACTCATGGTGACCATATGTGTGCAAAGTAGAACTGCTCCAAAGGGTTTTCAAGGCTGTGACCTTTTGAAAGCACATCACCAGGCCTTTCTTCTGAGGTGCCTCTAGGTGGGTTCAAAACACCAACCTTTTGCCTGGTAGTTGAGCACTTAACCATTTGTGCCACCTAGGGATACCATATGTATAAAAATAGCCACGTTAAATAGTGGCTGCATTTTTCTTTTTTTTAAATAAGCAAGGTAGTGAAGCTCCAAGCCACTTTTAAAAATCTAAATCAAAATGTGCTTGCGTATTTTTAATTACTGCTTGCTTCATTTGCTTGCATGACTTTTGTGAGCAAATATATATTCGTATTCTTAATACTATTGTCCTTAGTTAGCCCATCTCTTCCCATCTGACCATCTTTAGTTGCCCTTGTAGTCTTGTCTTAGCTTTTCCAACTATTAAAATGCTTTCAAGGAAGCATTTTATAAAATCAGTTTCTTTGAAAGCACTTGAGCCAGAAGTCAAATGGCATGATGTAAACCAATAGTCCTTCAATGAAGAAATGAAAAGCCTCAATAATGACAAATAAGGAATCTAACCTATTGACATCAATTTGGTTACTCTGTATTGATTCCTACAAAAACCTTATGAAAGAAAGGACCACATATACTCTACTGATCAGATTACAAGTATACTTCTTAGCAAAGACAGAAATGCTGTGGCAATACAAGTGTTTCCCTTAAAGTGTTGCCTGATTCAAGTGTTTTCCCTGATTCAGGTGGTCTGGCAGGCAGTAGAGAACGCACAGACTCCATGGCTATGCCTAAGTGATTGACTGGGCATGACCTAGAGCTGCAGCAGGTGAGTCCAGCGTGCCAAGGCCAGATGATAATGACCTGAAAAAAAACTAGTCCTGCTACTTACTCAGGGACATGATTAGAACGGTTTAAGAAGACATAGAAATTCCAGATTTCCCACATATTTTTCGGTTTCTTACTTAGGTCTTTGGAACCCTGGTGGCGCAGTGGTTAAGAGTGTGGCTGTTAACCAAAAGGTTGGCATTTCGAATCCACCAGGCCCTCCTTGGAAACCATATGGGGCAGTTCTACTCTGTCCTATAGAGTCACTGTGAGTCGGAATTGACTCGACAGCAATGGGTTTGTTTTGGGTTTTTGTTACTTAGGGCTGCAGGGTCTTTAGAGTCTAAGTTTGATTTTCAGCTGTTCCGCTCATTTTCCTGTGAGCCGGTAGAAGTGGTGGGTTGGTTGAGGCCTCAGAGGCTCTCTGATCTGAGCTAAATCTGCTGGGAGTCCTCTCCTGATCAGTCAAGGCAGTGCTACATAAGCCAACTTCCAATGGGCTCAGCTTGAGGGACCTGACAACTATCACACTGTGTAGCCCTCATCCGTCTGGGCAGTTGCAAATCCAGAATTCCTAGATGAAGGGGTTTAAGGTGACTCTCTGGAGGGGAGGGTGGAGCAGGGGTCTGGTCTTGAAGCTGCTTTGCATAACAAACACAAAGTTTTTATTTAGCTTGAATGTTTATTTTTGTGTACTTTGGAGAGGGGAAGATGGAGATTATGGAGAGGGATGCTAAGGAAACTCAAGCCACCCCCAGATACTGCCTGTAACATCTAGGTTTTTAAACACAGTAAAATCTCCCAGTGTTAGATCGAGCTTGGGATCCTTCTTCTGGGGGTCAGAACTTGCCTTTCAAGGCTGTCTTTTTCAAAATGGTGTTCTACTGAATCACAATATCAGGAGTAGGGGTGAGGAGGAAACACGAACCTGCATTTTTATGCACTGTGAGTGGAGCTCCTGCGTAGTAAAGTTTAGAGCCACTGCTTAAGAAAAGATCTTAAAGCCCACCTCACCCTTCTGGTGTATGGAACTACTTCTTCATCTCACATTCTTCAGCTTTTGGTTTTGATTTCTTTCTGTCCCCTCACAATATTTTAGGATATGAATGCCGTTCCTGGATTACTTTCCCCATTGTGATTAGGAAGTGTTTATATTTCCTAATAAGCCAGATTGTTAAAGAGCGCCCCTCAAAACATTTCATATTCTGTGTATTAGGGAGATCATTTGCATTTATAACACACAGCCTTGGTGGTTTTCTTGGGCAAGAAGAAAAATATATTGACAATAATGCTAATGCCATAGATTTGAAAAATGCTCTACAATTCAGAGTTAAATTAAATTACCCAATTAAATTCATAGCAAATTCATAGTTAAATCACATTATCCCATGAATTTTTACGACTTGCTGTCATGACGGGTAATATTATTCCCATTTACTGATGAGGCAATTGAGGATCAGAGAAGACAATGACTTACCTTAGGTCAGCTGACTAGTAAATGAAGAATTGGACCTGGAGTCAAAGAAGACTCCTAGTCCACTGATCCTGACACATTCCATCAGGTGGCCTCCTAAGTGGCTCTCGTGCACATACTGTGTAAGTCCTTATAGCAGATTTGTTGTTGTCACATCTCCTGGTATCTGACTTTTGTGATTCCCTTGGTTATATCTCCGTTTAAATTTTCATGGACCTGTACGTGTTGAGTGATAATCTTCTCTTACGAAAGATACTTCTGCGTTGGTCTAGTTCCTTACTTGTCTCCCACTTTTACCCTGGGTCTCAGCATCTTTGAAATGACTCACACCTGTATTCCTTCAGGGAGCATATGAATTTAGGAATTAAAAAAAAAAAGCAATTCTTTTTCTCATATCTATGTATGCTACATTGGGCATGTTATCAGGAGGGACCAGTCCCTGGAGAAGGACAGCATGCTTGGTAAAGTAGAGGGCCAGTGGAAAAGAGAAAGGCCCTCGACGAGACAGATTGACACAGTGGCTGCAACGATGGGCTCATACATCGGAGCCATTGTGAGGATGGTCTCGGACTGGGCAGTGTTTTGTTCTACTGTACACAGGGTCACTGTGAGTCGGAACTAACTTGGTGGCACTTAACAACAAGTATGCTACATTTACAGACACAGCTGTGCATATGCTTTTCAGATTTTATACTGCTTCATTTTGACGATCTTGATTTAATCTCTGTGGGAGCGTGTTCCTTCTCTGAAGTCATCAAATTTAAGAAGTTTGGGACCTTGGAGGTCCATACTAGAGTTCTGTGATGACAGGCACAAGGTATTGACTTAGCCTCTGCTTGTGCCCTTCCTGTGACAGGTACACACTATCAGGAGATGTGGCCCATAAATAACTAGACCACTCTCGTTATTGCATAATTCTTCTTTTATGTTGGGCTGAACATTTCCATCCCTATATTCCACTCCTTGGTCCTTGTTTTGGTCTCTTAAGCAACACAAATGTCTTGTCCTTTCGTCATGTGAGAATTTTCAAATATTTGAGCCCGTTGCCATGTAGAGCTATCATGATAGAATTGGGACTCAATTGTATATGACGCTGAAGCCGAGAAGATAGGTGAGGCCAGACGTGTAGGGTGAGAGGGCAAGAGGGCCATGGAATAAACAATGTTTGCAGAGTAGGCATGCAAAGAAGGACCTGGGGATGATACTGAGAGGAGAATGAAGGGTGAGAAGAGTTAAATAAGAGAAGAGTTCTGTTCTTCCTTATTTTGAGTTCTCAGTTCCTTAATTTTGAGTTCCTTTTGGTCAAAGTTGCCTTTAGTGTTGAAGCTCTCTCCTTTCCTTGTCCCTACGGACCAAGGCAAGAAGGTGCTGGTTTCAGATCTGAAAATCGATCATTAAAACATTCAAAGTAGAGTCAAACGGTCTACATTAATGTCTCTGAATTAGGGTTCAGCCTCAGAGTTTTTCAAAATATCCGCTTCAGCCTCAGAGTTTTTCAAATTATCCACTTCGTCGACACAGGCTATGAATTCTATTTCAGAAGAGATTCATGTGTGGTACTACCACACATTTTGAAAACAAACAAACTAGCAAAGGAACAAACAAAAACAAAAGCCCACCCAACTCCTCAGGTGTTTCTGATGTGCACGTTGATTGAGATGCACTAATTCGGATAAAAATAAAAATGAATATTTTTTTTCCTACATGTTTGGAAATGATGCCAGACACAGATTTCAAACTTCATGGAAAATTGACTGAAATTTTCTCTTTTTTGAGGGAATGTTTTGGAATTCAGTAAACACAGCATAAGTTTCTTATTATCTTATTACTATTAATAACAATTTTGAAAATGAAAGATACCCTGAGAGCCTTTTGGACAATGGCTTCTCCTGTACAGCAGTCGATTTTGAATGGGGCTGTGTCTTAGGTATATAGTGCTGCTACAACAGAAATAACACAACTGTATGGCTTTAACAAAGACATATTTATTTTTCTCACAGTCTAGTAGGCTAGAAGTCCAAATTCAGGGCATCAGCTCCAGGGGAAGGCTTTCTCTCTCTGTCAGCTCTGGAGGAAGGTTCTTGTCATCAAACTTCCCTGGTCAAGGAGCTTCTCAGAGCAGGGACCCCAAGTCCAAAGGATGCACTCTGCTCCCAGCACTGCTTTCTTGGTGGTATGAGGTCCACCTGTCTCTTTGTTTGCTTCTTTCTTTTATATATCAAAAGAGATTGACTTAAGACACAACCTAATACTGTAGATTGAGTCCTGCCTCATTAACATAACTGCCTGTAACCCCACCTCATTAACATCATAAAAGTAGGATTTACAACACATAGGAAAATCACATCAGATGACAAAATGGTCGACAATCACACAATACTGGGAATCACAGACAGCCAAGTTGACACACATTTTTGAGGGACACAATTCAATCCTTAACAGGCTGACTCTACCCATTTCCACATTTCAGGATCCCGGTGTGAAACTACATATCAGAGCTTACAACAGTCAATCACATTGACCATCACGTTATTTTTTGTGACTTGGGAGGATACCCTGGTTTTCTCAAATGCTTTATCTGATGAGAATTAGAAGCTATTTATATGTAATAAAGAACTATCGCTCACTGGAAAGTATACTCTTTATTCCTGTGGAAGAAAACTTATGACCTTGAACTTGATAAAAGTCTATCATTTTCACAAGCTTAAATAAAACAAGTCTTCTGCGTCTCCCCTCCTGCCTTAGTAGGATCCAGAATGAGCAACTGGAGGAGATCACACTGGAAAGGAGGCATCATAGGCTGAAATGAAACAGGGTGTGCCAGAGTAATCAAATTCTTTATAAAAAAATAGTAAGTTTTGTCACTTTAACTTAGATGTTCCAAGGAAACTCTAACATGCTCTTTATTAAAATTTTTGGAACTTAAGAAAAAATTCATTTTTTGAGGGGTTTGAGTAGCTAGGTAGAGCTATCATGCAAAGCCAGTTGCTGTCTAGTTGACTCCAACTCACAGTGACCTCGTATGTGTCAGAGTAGGGTTTTCAGCGGCTGATTTTTCAGAAGTCGATTGCCAGGCCTTTCTTTCAGTGCACCTCTGAGTGGACCCAAACCTCTAGCCTTTTGGTTAGCAGTCAAATGCATTAACCACTTCTACCACCCAAGGACTCCTATGCCTAAAACATCACAGTAGGGAGATGTGTGTGTGTGTGTGTAATGGCGGGGGGATGACCTGTCCTGAAATTTGCCACGTTTGCCTGATTCATACTAACTTGACTGGTTTGTGAACTTGAGGGATGAGGAAAATACACTCCCCTGCCCCAAATTATATTTTATCTGGGTGCTGTGGTGTCTGACATCCCACCTCTAACAATTCATTCCACCGGCTTTTTTTCCCTTTCTTAAAATGGAAATTATGTTCGTTTGTACAAAACACAAAACTAACTCACGAAGGCAAATAATCTAAGGTAGCTACTTGGTCAGCTTTGTCTTCCGATGAGAAAAAAAGGTCTAGTGGAGCTGGGAGAACCTTGGAAGTGCATTGGTGGGAATGAAGGGGAGGCTGGCCAAGGAGGTGAGGGAAAGAGCAGAGAGGAGGTGAGACTCAACATTTTGCCCCCTTTGGAATTTTGAATGGGGCTGACTCTACCCACTCAGTACTACTTGGAAACAAAACAAAAACCTATCTTTGAGAGCTCCTTCAATCTACTGCACTATTACAATAGTTGAACTAGCTAGGACTTAAATGCTGGAGTACAGAAGGGTGATTAGCACGGCAGCCATAAGTGCTGGCTGTAAATCATGATTTATTTGGGCAAAGAAGCCCAGTCATTAACATTTGAGGAGCACCTTTCAAAACTGAAATGCAGAAGGCAGAAAACGGCGTCGGTTTTTTATACCATTTCCCCCCTTTTCGAAGTAAGTCAGAGAGCTTGAGTTATGAAGCATTAAAAGATCATTTTGTTCCCGCATTCAATTTTCTTCTTTTCACTTAGAAAAAAACCTTTTCGGCCAAGGACCATTTGAGGTGGCCCTGGTTCCTCCACGCTTAACTCACAGGCCCCTTATTCTGCGGGACCTGCATTTCAGTCATGCGTGTCTCAGGAGGGAAATGGTTCTAGGGGCCTCACTTTAGGCTGCCAGGAGCCTCTGGCATGCTACCAAACTGCCAAGCTCGTCTACATAAGCCAGGTTCTTTGCTTTGGTGTAGGAAAGTAATGCCATTGTAGGTCAACACCCAATGTCTTGGCGAAGTTGGCAAGTGCGTGGGCAACCCCAAGCACTGCTGAAGGTGGGGAAACTGGGCTGCCATTTGCATGTTACCTTAAGAATTGAGCCTTCATTAAAATAAGTCATGCAGGTTGCATCCTGGTTAGTGAGAAGGGTACAGAGCCTGAGGACATGCTGAAATTCCCTCCTCTAGCTGATGCGATGATGCTGCTAAGGACACTTGGAAGGGGGTTCTGGCCAAAGAAGCCAGTTATTGGTTCCCCAGATAACACTGGGTTTAGACACCTGACTTGACTAAAAGCGAGTGGGAGGCTGTTTTCCCTGTTCGTGCATTTGCTTTCATGTCACTACAGGAACATTCAGCCCACAAATTTCTGATATCTAATCAGGTGCATCGGTCTGTTGTGGAGATGAGAGGGGAGGAACGCCCCTCTGACTCAGATTTTGCACCAACAAAACTCAGCCTTGTTGGCAGAGGCAGGGCAGAGCACCCGCGGCTGCTCGGAGCAGATCGTTCCCTGACAATTTGCAGGGCAGTGCAAAGGGGGTGAGGGGCTTTTATGTCAGGATAAGCAGTGCAAGGGCTTCAGTTTGATATGCTAACTAAAATTAAAATGTCAGTATTTACACATGACCTTCAAGGCTCTTACACTCTTGCTTTCTTAGTGTTCAGTACAGACTGCATTTCCTTTAGTCCGTTACCAACAGCTTGGAAATTCGGTTAGAGGACATAACCCAAATGTTCTCCAAATGTTGCTTCCAAATGGTCAGCTCTGAAAGGGCTGTTTTAAGGCGTGCAACCTTTCTGTACTATGAGCAGGCTGCTGCTCTGCCTACCTAAATGCAAAGGAATCGTCTGAAGATTAAAATCACTGATGAGAAAGATCATGCCACACGGCATACTTTAGTTTGTTGATAACTAAAGCACAAGAGGCCTTTCTCCAGGCTTCTTGAAGCCTTACTTTTGTGTTTTGCACATTCAACCCCTGCTTGTGTGCTGACACAAACAAATAAACGCGATCATAACAGTTGAAATGTAGTTAGAAACACAATTGAGAACATCTGTATTGTAAGCAGAAATAAATTAGAAATACTGAAGTGTTCTGTCGCTGTGAAAACGAAGGAATAAAAAAATAACCCACAGTACCTGGATTAAGCGGTTATAAATAATGTATAAAGCAAAAATCTCATTACCCCCTGTGTAAACTCCCCCCCAATGAAATATATTTTATGAATGTAGTAACACAGTAATAACCAAAGCATTTGTTTTTCCCCACAAACTTTCCATTTCAAAACTGTGAGATTGTGTGGATTTACAAGATCTGGCCAAAACATCCCTGGTTCACCGGTTTTGTTCTCTTCCTTGTGACCTTTAGCTCCAGGACTCCATCGGGCAGCTCAGCACTCTACAATTTATCAGAATGCTGTTGAGCACACTTGAAAGTTTCCCAAATACAACCCCAAATACAAAAAGCAAACACAGGTGAAACACAAATCCTGTCAGTCCTCAAGGAAAAGGTCTTGAAGAGTACTTACTGCAGGAGCCCCACAGAGGACTTGCTGTACCCGCACCTGTCAGCAGCACCTGGGTGGCCCCCTGAGTTAAGGCTCTGGTGATGGCATCAATCATACTGATGATGCCACTGTAAGTACGTTGGCATACTGCTTCAGTAGTGCCAGCTGCCTGGTTAATTTTACGTGTCAACTTGGCTAGGCCATGGTGCCCAGTTGTTCGGTCAGACACTAGTCTAGATGTTGCTGTGATGGGATTTTGCAGATGAGATTAACATTCACTTTCAGCTGACTCGAAGTGAAGAAGATGTCCCTGCATAATGTGGGCAGGCCTTATCTAACAGGAGCCACCCTGTGCCTAATCCTCTCGTACCTCAAATACCCAATGATTCCTTCTGAACTTTTAATTAACTAATTAACTA
Source organism: Loxodonta africana (assembly GCF_030014295.1). Taxonomy (NCBI): domain Eukaryota; kingdom Metazoa; phylum Chordata; class Mammalia; order Proboscidea; family Elephantidae; genus Loxodonta; species Loxodonta africana. Next base: position 132,099,119 of record NC_087344.1, read on the forward strand.
ACATGTATCTGACTCTCCTCATTTCCCTGGAATGGTTCCTAAGTAACCACAGATATCAACACTGATAACTGCCTGAATCATAGCCTGACGACCGAGTAGGTACTGCTGTTACCTGTATGACCTGTGTCCATATTTTATTTCTACTCAGCCCATTGAGATAGCAGTGGCGGCCAAGCAGCGAAGTTGTTAGGTGCCATTGAGTCGGTTCTGACTCATAGTGACCCTATGTACAACAGAACAAAACATTGCCTGGTCCAAGCAGCTAAATAGAATGATCCAATTAGATGCCCTTCCATTATGAGGTCATATGTGGACTCGTTTTTGGAATCAGTTCAGAAAGTTTGGACTCGTAAAAATTTATCCATGTGATTTTGGTATACAGTATGGAATAGTGGGGATAATCACTCAGCTGGGAGTCAGAAGACTTGCTCTTAAATCCCATCTCCCCAGACACTACCTGGGTGACTTTGGACTAATCAACTCCTGAGCTTCAGTCGTCTAGAAAATAGGGATCATACTATCTCATACTTTATCTTTTAGTCAGACTTAAATAAACCAAAAAACAAAACAAAACAAAACCGTTGCTGTCGAGTCTACTCTGACTCATAGCGACTCTATAGTGACCCTATAGGACAGAGGAGAACTGCCCCATAGGGTTTCCAAGGGGTGCCTGGTGGATTTGAACTGCCAACATTTTGGTTAGCAGCCATAGCTCTTAACCACTACGCCGTCAGGGTTTCTGAGACTTAAACAAGGTAATGCAAATGAAGGACGTTTCTATAGCTTAAGGCATTATTGAGTGGTATGGTGTTACCATTATGAGAAGGTAATGTGTGTGCTACCTACCTTGCAATGTAGTTGTGAGGACCAAATTAAATAAAATCTGTGAAGAAGTCTTTGAAAAGTATAAAGAGCACAACGATGCCAAGAGCATCACTATATTGTGAATGTAATGGCTACAGTCACTCCAGCCAGGATTAAATGTGGTCACTAGATCTCAATTTACCACAGCGGCACTGTCCTCTAGGCTATAAGAGGGTGCAGAAACTGGAGACTCTAGATCAGGTGTTATCTTTGCCACTGTCCTTTTATCCTCCGTACCTCAGTTAATCATTTTGAGATCTTTGTCTCATTTCTTTTACTTCTAATATGAAGAAACAACAGTCACGTTCTTCTGTTTGTTGGGAAAACATAATTAAAATGGATTTCAAAAATGCTTTGAAGGACAAAGTTACATGAAAGACACAAACCGTGCATGCGCTTTTCTAGCAATGAATAGGCACACCTCCACATACCCCCAGGAGCTCAAGCTGATAATGTTAACAACAAGAACCTATTGAATCAGGACAAGGTGATGGTTCTGCTCCTATGACAATCTAGGTCTCAGAGTCTGGTATCTGGGCAGGGTATAAGGAGCAGATTGCATTTTCAGGCGAAAGGTTAAGCTTGAATGTTTTGGACGGGAGGTGGTTGGATGCATTTTTGAAAGTCCTTGAAATTACCTGATAGTTTTTGTGTCCTTGTGATGGTTGTAGCTTACTCCAGGTTATGAATAAATTTAGCAACACAAAAGAGGTCATTTAAAAGTCTCTGCCTCAGATGCTTGTTTCCTCTGGTGCCCCTTGTAGCTTTCTCCTCTCCTTCAGTAATTTGGCAGCCTGGGAGGCTGCGCTTCTGATCATTTTCAGTTTAAGAATAGTGGTAAGTGGTTTTAGAAATGTTTTGAAACATTTTTAGAGAATTGTGGAAAGATGGAGATTTCCAGGAAAACTTTAGTAAAAGTTAAGGGATGCATTTTTTTTTTAAATGTATTCTTTGGTTTTAAAAAATCTTACTTTGGACTAATTTTAGACTTACAGAAAATTTGCAAAAATAGTTCTGAGTTCCCTATATTCCTCACCCTGCTTCCCCTTATGTTGACATCTCATATCATAATGATAAAATTATCAAGAGTTGGAAATTAACATTGGTAAATTATTAACTAAACTCCAAATCTCATTCAAAATTCACTAATTTTCCTGCAAATGTCCTTTTTTTTTTTTTCCCCTCTTCCAGAATCCTAGCCAGGTTCCCACGTTACATTTAGTCGTTATTTCCCGAGTCATCTCCGGTCCATATTAGTTCCTCCGTCTTTCCTTGTCTTTCAGGACCTTGGCACTCTTGCAGAATCCTGATCAGTTATTTTGGAAGATGTGCATCAGTTTTAGTTTGTGCAATGTTTTCCCATGATTGGAGCCATGTTATATATTTTTAGCAAGAATACCATGAAAGTGATGTCCTTTTCAGTGCATTAAATCATGGGATTGATAATGTCAATATGTCTTATTATCGTGATTATCTTGATCACTTGTATAAATTGGTGTCTACTGGTTTCTCCACTGTAAAGTTACTGCCTTTTTCTTTACTACTTAATCACGTTATGATTTTCATGTTTTTTGAATTAATATTTGTGATATTGTTCTGTAGTTTTATTTCTTTGTACTGACTTTATCAGTTTAGGTATCCATATTGTATTTGCGTCATAAAAAGAATAGGGAAGTTTTCCTTCATTTTCAATGCTTTGGAGCAGCTTATAGAGCATTGGGACTACCTGGTATTCGAAGGTTTCACAGAATTCCCCTGTGAAACCATTCCACTCTTCCTGGTGACTTTTTTGAGGGATATTTCTTCAATAACATTATTTCTTTTATGCAAATTGGTCTGTTTAAGATTTCTAACTCTAACGAGGTAAATATTGGTAAACTATATTTCCCTAGTCACCACTCCTCTGTCAGCTGATCATAGTATGGTGGCTTGCATGTTGCTATTATGCTGGAACCTATGCCACTAGTTTTTCAAGTACAGTAGTATCATCCATGGTGGACAGCTTTCAGTGGTGCTTCCAGACTAAGACAGACAAGGAACAAGGGCCTGGCAATCTACTTCTAAAAAAAATTGGCCAATGAAAACCTTATGAATAGCAGTGAAGCATTGATATAGCATTGGAAGATGAGTTTCTCGGGTTGGAAGTCACTCAAAATACGACTAGGGAAGAGCTACCACCTCAAGGTAGAGTTGATTTTAATGATGTGAATGGAGTAAAGCTTTTGGGACCTTAATTCACTGATGTGGCATTACTCAAAAGGAGAAGAAATAGCTGTAAATATCCATTAATAATCAGGATGTGGAATGTAAAAAGTATGAATCCAAGAAAATTGGAAATGGTCAAAATGAAACGGGGTGCATAAGCATCAATATCCTAGGCATTAGTGAGCTGAAATGGGCTGGTATTAGCCATTTTGAATCAGACAATCATATGATCTACTATGCCAGGAATGACAAACTGAAGAGAAATGGCATTGCATTCATCATCGAAAACATTTCAAGACCTACCCTGAAGTACAATGCTGTCAGTGATAGGATAATATCCATACACCTACAAGGAAGACAAGTTAATACAACTGTTATTCAATTATTCAGTCTGAAATTGATAAAGCATGCAATCAAGATGCATTGATTATTACAGGTGGTTGGAATGCAAAAGTGGGAAACAAAGAAGAAGGATCAGTAGTTGGAAAATATGACCTTGGTGATAGAAATGATGAGATTGAATGATAGAATTTTTCAAGACCAATCACTTATTCATTGGCAATACCTCTTTTCAACAACATAAATGGTGTCTATACACATGGAAGCCCTGGTGGCATAGTGGTTAAGTGCCACGGCTACTAACCAAAAGGTCGGCGGTTCAAATCCACGAGGTGCTCCTTGGAAACCTGACAGAGCAATTCTACTCTGTCCTATAGGGTTGCTATGAGCCAGAATTGACTTGACGGCAATGGGTTTGGGTTTTTTTTGCTTATACACATGGACCTCACCTAATGAAATGTACAGGGGTCAAATTGACTACATCTGTGGAAAGAGACGATGGAGAAACTCAATATCATTAGTCAGAGCAAGGCCAGGAGCTTACTGTGGAACAAACCATCAATTGCTCATATGCAAGTTCAAGTCGAAGCTGAAGAAAATTAAAACAAGTCCACAAGAGCCAAAGTATAATCTCAAGTATATCCCACCTAATTTAGAGCTGTCTCAGGAATAGATTTGATACTTTGAACACTAATGACCAAAGACCAGATGAGTTGTGGGATGACATCAAGGACATCATGCATGAAGAAAGCAAGAGGTCGTTAAAAAAACAGGAAAGAAAGACAAGACCAAAATGGATGTCAGAAGAGACTCTGAAACTTGCTCTTGAAAGTGAAGTAGCTAAAGTGAACGGAAGAAATGATGAAGCAAAAGAGCTGAACAGTACATTTCAAAGGGTAACTCAAGAAGACAAAATAAAGTATTAAAATGCAAAGACCTGGAGTTAGAAAACCAAAAGGGAAGAACATGCTTAGGATTTCTCAAGCTGAAAGAACTGAAGGAAAAATTCAAGCCTTGAGTTGCAATATTGAAGAATTGTATGGGCAAAATGTTGAACAACACAGGAAGCACCAAAAGAAGATGGAAGGAATACACAAAGTCACTGTACCAAAATGAATTAGTCAATGTTTAATCATTTCAGAAGGTAGCATATGATCAAGAACTGATGGTTTTGAAGGAAGATGTCCAATCTGCACTGAAGGCTTTGGCAAAAAACAAGGCTCAAGGAATCGATGGAATACCAATTGAGATGTTTCAACAAATGGATGCAACACTGGAAGAGCTAACTGGTCCATGCCAAGAAATTTGAAAGATAGCTACCTGGCCAACTGACTGGAAAAGATCCATATTTATGCCTGTTCCAAAGAAAGGTTATTCAACAGAATGTGGAAATTATGAAACAGTATCATTAATATTACATACCATTAAAATTTTGCTGGAGACAATTCAAAAGCACTTGCAGCATTACATTGACAGGGAACTGCCAGAAATTCAAGCTGAATTCAGACAAGGATGTGGAAAGAAGGATATCGTTGTTGATGTCCCGTGATTCATGACTGAAAGCAGAGAATACCAGAAAGATGTTTACCTATGTTTTATTTTCTGTGCAAAGGCATTCAACTGTGCGGATCATAACAAATTGTGGATAACATTGTGAAGAGTGGGAATTCTAGAATACTTAATTGTGCTCATGCAGAACCTGTACATAGACCAAGAGGCAGTCATTTGAACAGAACAAGGGGATACTGCATGGTTTAAAATCAGGAAAGGTGTGTGTCAGGGTTTATCTTAGGCTGGGTTCCCTACAGAAGCAAAACCAGTAAGGCATATAAATATGTATATATCTAGAGAGAGAGAAATTTATATCAAGGAAATGGCTCACGCGGTTGTAGAGGCTGGAATGCTCCAAGTCCATGGGTCAGGATAAAGGCTTCTCCTGATGCACATAGCCACAGGGCCTGGTGAATCCAAGATCAGTAGGTTGGAAAGCAGGGCTCTTGATCACAGGCTTTGAAGATTGATGAATCCCCAAGATCAGCAGGCAAGACCGCAGGTAAGCTGCTGGCTCAAGTCCCAAGAACTGGAGGTCAGATGAAGAGGAGCCAGCTGCAAGATCCAGAATGAGCAAAAACCCATAAGCCTTGCCAGAATATCCACTTATATTTGATGCAGACCACATGCCCAAAGAAACTCCTTTTCAACTGATTGGCTGGTCACAGCAGATCCCATCACGGAGGTGATCACATAATATCAAATCTCATCATGGGAGTGATCATACCATCATACAACTATCAAACCACACAGCCAAGTTGACATACAACCTTAACCATCACAGGGTTGTATCTTTTCACCATACTTATTCAGTTTGTATGCTGAGCAAGTAATCTGAGAAGCTGGACTACATGAAGAAGAGCTCAGCATCAGGATTGGATTCATTAACAATCTGCGATATATGCAGATGACACAACCTTTCTTGCTGTGAAAATGAAGAAAACGTGAAGTACTTACTGATGAAGATCAAAGACCACAGCCTTCAGTATGCATTACACCTCAATGTAAAGAAAACAAAAATCCTCACCACTGGACCAATAAGCAACATCATGATAAATGGAAAAAATATTGAAGATGTCAAAGATTTCATTTACTTGGATCCACAATCAATGCCCATGGAAGCAGCAGTCAAGAAATTGAATGACATACTGCACTTGTCGAATCTGCTGCAAAAGACCTCTGTAAAGTGGTTAAAAAAAAAAGAGAGATATTGCTTTGGGTACTAAGGTGTGTCTGATCCAAGCCATGGTATTTTCAATCATCTCATATCACGGGAAAGCTGGACAATGAATAAGGAAAATGAATTGATGCATTTGAACTATGATATTGGCAATGAATATTCAATATACCATGGACTGCCAGAAGAACAAACAGTTCTATTTTGGAAGAAGTACAGCCAGAGTGCTCCTTAGAAGCAAGGTTGGTGAGATTTTGTCTCATGTACTTTCAACATGTTATCAAGAGGCATCAGTCCCTGAAGAAGGACATCATGTTTGGTAAAGTAGAGGGCCAGGAAAAAAGAGGAAGACCCTCAATGAGATGGACTGACACAGTGGCTGCAACAATGGGATCAAGCATAAAAACGATTGTGAAGATGGCACAGGACCAGGCAGTGTTTCATTCTGTTGTACAAAGGGTTGTAATGAGTTGGAACTGAGTCGACAGCACCTAACACCACCATATTTCCCTAGAAAATTATCCATTTCATCTTGGTTTTTGAATTTATTTGCAAATTAGTGTTTTGTGATTGAAAAAATTTCTTGCTTAGTTATTTTTCACTTATCAATTTTTATTTTGTATATGTGCATTTTTCTTTTTTTTCTTGATCATGTTAGTTAGTGGTTTATGTGTTTTGTTAGCTTTTCCCTAAAATCAGAAATCTGATGCTTCGACATCCACCTAATGTCTGCATAGGAATGAGATTTTTCTATTATCCTATATTTTCTGTCCCCTCTCCTCCCATTTTAAAAAAATGGCCATAGTATTTCTGCTTTGTTACAATACATATCAGTTATATGCCAGTCTTTCATTCCCATCCTCACCTTTTGTCTTAGTATTATATATATTTAGCATATCTTAAAATGCCTACTCTCAGTCTTTTTGTTAAAAAATTTCCAGCCGCTGTTTGGTTGGATGAAGTTTACTCTCTAGTAAAATTCTCAACAAGGGCTTATGGTGCTGAATTTCATACATTCTTGGAGATTTAAAATTGGTATTTGATAAAGGACAGCTTGGCTGGATATAAAATCTTTGATTTGCAGTTTCTTTCATTGAGCTTTAAAAAAATTGCTCCGTTGTTGCCTTCTTGTATGTTGGTTTTTAAAAGTCTAACGACAGTTTAATTTTTTTTGTCTTCATAAGTTTTGTTCTTTTTGACTGAAGGGCTTGGAGATTTTGTCTTTATTGTTGAGATGTAATAGTGTTACTAGAAAATGTCTCAGTATTGTACACTCTGGGTTAATTTTCCCAGTCACCCAATGCAATTTTTCAAGGTGTAAATTCAGGTCTTTTTCTGCTTCTAAAGGAAATCTTTCTGGAAAGATTTCTTGGATTATAGTTCTAAAGAGTAGTTGTGTTCCATTTGTTTTCTTTGTCTTCTTCAGGGACTCCAATAATGTGAATATTATTCCTTCTTTGCCTGTTTTCTTTTTCTGCTATTTTCTCTCTGATCCACTTGGTTTCATTCTCTTGGTTGCTTTCCTGCCTTTCTTTGATGCCCTTTATTATATTTTCAGTTGAGCCTATTTTCCTTTGGGCACCTTATAATTTCTTCTATTTCTTTTTTATTTCTGTGATAATTTTGTCTTTTTCTTTTTTTCATTTCTTTCCTGAGTTCAATCAACTCTTTTTTTAAAATTTACCTCCTGTTATTTGTCTATTTCTGTTCTTAGTGTTTGGATTTCTAACCCAGGTGGTTTTTCATATCCTAACTGCCTGTTAATTTAATTTAATTTGTTGTGTAGATTTAAAGTTTTCACCTGCTTCATACTTTTGGGGGGGAAGTTCCTCAGTTGATCTGTATGAAAATTTGTTCTGCAATAGTTCTTTTTGGATTTTACCTTCTTTTTGTTCATAGTTGTGATATTGGAGTGTCTTAGATGTTACCTAGATTAATGGCAGCCTTTTCTTTTAGTCTAGTAAAATCCAGGAATTTTAGCAGGTTTTTGTTTGTTTTCGTGGTGGAGGAGGGGTTGTGAACCTTCCAATTTTGTTGATCTATTTTGTCTTGCAAGACTCTAAATTTTTATCTTTTTCTTTTTTTCTGCTTCACCACCCAATTACTAAAGGACCCTCTTCCTTGTTTTTGCTTTTTTTTGTCTCCCAGAAACTATGTCTTTGAAAGACTGATCCTTTAATGATGTCTGTCCTTGTAAGTTATGAGCTTGGCCCTTTAAGGAGCTGCCTGCTGTTTAATGGCATGTCCTTTTAAATCCTCTTCCTCAAGTCCTGCTCTAATCTGCCCAATTTAGGGTGGATTTAATCTTTCTGGTGCTCTCCCCAACTTTCCCTAAGGTCCCCTTGCCTGTGCCTCTCCTGTCTTTTTAGCAGTTTTTTTTTTTTTTTTGGCCTGCCTTACCCTGCAGCAAAGCTCTGTGGAGGGGCAGGAGAGTGTGGGATTTGCTTCTTTTTCTCTTTCTACACGTAGGTTTTTAATTAATTTATTTATTTTACTACTCTTGGTTTTTTCTGCAACTAATGTTGAGAGTGTGGGTTTGGGTAGAAATTTCATAGTTTTGAAGTTACTGTGTATTGTTTGGTGGAGAATGGGCAGGAGAAATTACTTACTACACAGCTGTCTTCAGGTACCTGAAAGTCCTCAAAGAATGCATGCCAGTGTGTTAAAAGAGCGATCTCATCTGTAACAATGGTTTTACTTACCGCCTATACAATCAGTGCCTCCAGCATATAGATTTTTAACCCAGATTCTTTCTAAGCCTCACACACAGCTATAGTCATACAAACTCAAACTCACCGTATTCAAAACTCAACTATTTTCTTCTTCCTGAAACTTGATTTTACCTTTCCACTGACACATATTCTGTTTCTTGGTGAAAAGTCTATTTTCTACTTGACTCAAACCAGGAATTTGGAAGTCATCTATAGTCATCTTCCTCACCCCCACACCCAACTGGTACTTAATAAATGGCTATTGGATGAATGCCTACACAAACTTTGACAGGAGATAAAGAAGAAATGAAGTTTCTATCCCTTAACATTATCTAGTGAGGGCTAAAGGAAGTGTCCTTTGCTATTCAGGTGTTGATCTTGTTAGTGGTGGGGATAACTACCACAGAATGCTTCTAATTTAATAAGTAGCTTGTAGGAATGACAAACTTCTTAGGAGAGTCCAAGATCTTTGAGGCAGGAACTATATCTTATTCATTTGGGAGTGTTTCACATATTTGGCAGAAAACCTAATAAAGGTCATTAAAAATATTTTAAATAAATGAATGATAAGATGAACGAACGACTATGCTATCGCCTGTGATAATAGCATACATCTATGCAAAGAAAAAGTGGCCTAAAATATTACTAAATTTAAGCAAGCCAATTCAAAACCCTACTGGCATTGGGGATATTACAAAAATGAATGATTTGGTCACTTGGGAACTGGGGCAAACTGGGGAATCTAAAGCAGAACTCTTAGTCATTTTTCTGTGTGTGTGCTATGACCCTGTGGCATCTGGAAAAACCTGTAGATCCTTCTCAAAACAATGCTGTAAAATGCATAAAATGAAATACATAGGATTAGCGAAGAAACCAATTACACTGAAATATAATTCTTAAAAAAGCACACAAATGTGTGACATAGTAATATATGTGCATCTTTGTCAATGTATTAAATGACAGAATGTAGCAGCCAGACCAACGAATGCCATATTTTCAAAGAGAGGTGAATACTTGCAATTTCCTAAGATATCTGCAGCCCTTATAATGTGATATGAAATTATCTGTAATTTCTGTTGGTGACACGGCTAAAAAAAAAAATAAAGGCAGTGCTAATATCACTGTAGTTTGTTGCCTATATTCTTAATTTTAAAAAAAATTGATAAATTTTAGTTAAACCCGGTGCCAAATTTTACGATGGTACTGGGCTTGGGCATTAGCAAAAATCAAAATACAATTTTTTCCCATTCAAATTCATAGCTGCCTGAATTCTATTCACACATTACCCATCCATGAACTCCAGGTTAAGAACCCCTGGGAGCCCTGGTGACTCCGTGGTTAAGAGCTCGACTGCTAACAAGAAGGTCAGCAGGCAATTCGAATCCACCAGCGGCTCCTTGGAAACTCTATGGGGGCAGTTCTACTCTGTCCTGTAGGGTCACTATGAATGGGAATCGACTCGATGGCAATGGGTCTGGTTTTTTTGGTTTGGTTTAAAAGATGCGGCTGCTACTAGTTCAATCTGAATGTAGCTGGGCAGATTTGGGCACCTAGTAGCCTCAAACCTCAGTGTTTTGTGACTTCTGACCTAAGCCCCTACGAAATCATAGGTTCTGCATCTAATGTTCCCTCTAAAAGTTGCCCTTATGGCAAAAGAAGATTGGAATGTGCCAGCCAAGTTGCCCCTTGAGAGGTAGAAAGGCCTGTTTTTGCCTAAGGCAAAAATGGACTTACATTTTGCAAAGTTAGAGATGATATCCATAAGCCATTCTCTTCAGACACCATTCTAAAGGCGCTCTCAGAGGCTTGAGGCAGGGCAGAGGAGGGTGCAGAATGCGATGGAAGAGGGCTGGAACCTGGAAAACAAATTCTACAACCTATAGATAATAAACGAAAAGGGTAGGAACTTCCTACTGGCTGATAGAAAGAAAATGTCACAAACATGAAAACATAATAAAGCTGGATTTGAGTCCTTGGTGCCTTCCCTTCATGATTAATGATTGGTCTCAAATAGGATGGGTAAGGGAAAGTGAAGTTCCTCTTGAAGTAGCTTTAAAAATGCCACAGCTTCAAAAAATTATTGTAACATCAATTTAAGGAAAAAAAAAAAACTCTGCTAAAATGTAAAGGTCAAGAAAGATTTGGGTGTTTTTAAATGCTGTCTTGAAGAAATTCTTATAAAGGTTAAGATGTCATGTAGTTTCAGAGTTATGGGCCTAGGAGGGGGGTCCTGGACAAAAGCAGTGCTACCCCGGGGCCCTCGGTGACTGTGACCCACGCCAACAGTGGGCAGCAGGCAGCTGGCGGATCACAGCATGTCACCGTGTCACTGGGGGAAACCAGGCACTGCTCTCAGAGCCTTTAAAGCCTCGGGAGCATTCACTTCCAGAGCTCTGTTCTGACTACACTCAGGCCATAAGATTATCTGCCCTCTACACTCCCAAACAGCAAGCCCTCTCCTGCTTCCCATAGCACTCAAAGCATCCCTTAAAACCACCTAGGTGAGAGAATTCTGAGCTCCTGCTGTCTGGCTCTGGCCTACTCTCACTCTGCCCTGAACTACTCAGTCCTTCAGCATGAAGTTTCTATGGAGAGAGTCACCCATGGTTTTAAAATTTATGAAACATGGGGGCAACCCTTGTCCTCCATGGCTTCATGCTAAGTGGTCTGGGAGAGGGGCCTATTTGGTCTCCAGTACTCTAGGTTTGAGCTTCTAATGGACCTCCAGCATCTTCTTGTCGTTGATCCTCTCCTGAGAATACAGAGTAGAGTGCCTACCCACCAGTGTGACTGAGAAGGGCTTCACCTCAAGGGGCTTGTGGAGTCGCCTGGTCATTGTACAGCAGTGATTCTCAACCACTCCGCAATGGCATTACACCGAAACCACTTGGAAGTTATCAGATTACACCTTCAAATATGGTTTGTGGATCAGCAATTTCAGCATTCTTGGGGAGCCTGTTAGAAATGCAGAATCTTGGGCCTCTCCCCAGACTTACTGAACCAGAATCTGCATTTTAACAAGATTCCCTGGTGAATCGTATGGCCATTGAAGTCTGAGAAGCACTGGTTAGAGGTACCATCCGCACAAGTGTGTGCACACGTATGAATACACATACAGAGGCAAACTCTCCCATTGGTGGGACCACTGCTGAAGTGATACACTAACTGATCATAATCCTGCAAAAACAAAAGGGTGGAAAATATTGCTATAGAGGGCTCCAACCTGCCCTACCCAAAGAAAACACAAAACAAAACAAACAAGCTCATTGCCATGAGTCGATTCCGACTAATAAGGATCCTATAGGACAGAGTAGAGCCGCCCATGGGGTTTCCGAGGCTGTAAAGCTAATTTACAGAAGCAGACTGCCACAGCTTTCTCCCAAACCTGCCATGCCAATACCAATGAAAAGCAGCAAGAGCCTAATGTTATACTGGCTGTGGGTAGTTGTCTTAGGAGAGCTTTACCTGAATGACGTGGGTACCTTGAAGAGCATGCTAACTCATTTGACACCACAGACCACCTGTCCCCAAAAGACGCTTTGTGGCACTAATTGATCTTTTTTAGCAGGGTTGGACTCGCAGGTGTAAGTAAGCTACATTTTTGCAAAACAGAATTTGCAGGGCATTGGGAAGTGAGTCTCAAAGTGCAACTGAAGAGGCTTGTGAGCTGAGTTTGAAATCTACCATCAAAGAGTCAGTCGTTGGGGTTCGCTTAGAATTTCTTGTTGAATATGCCAGCCTCCCTATTACTGCCGAGGCCACTTGCACTATCATGGAATGCCTTCCCATTCTTCTCCTCTTGTGTCTGACCTAAACTGTCCTCCAGAGCAAGTTCAATTACCTTGATGCCTCCTACTTGTGACTGCTTTTTATTTCAGGAGTCTCTGAGGTGGTACAAATGATTAAGTCGATCAGCTACTAATTGAAAGGTTGGTTGGTGCTTTGAATCTACCCAGAAGCATCTGAGAAGAAAATTCTGGTGATCTACTTGCAAAAAATCAGCCATTAAAATGATGGCCTGCACTTCTACCCTGAAACACACAGGGTCACAGTGAGCTGGAATCAGCTCGAGGGCAGCTGATTTGTTTTTTTTGCTTTCTCTTCTTATATATGATTGTACTTATTTTAGATTCCATTAATTGGCACTGAAAATATACTCATATCTCGCTCTTTCATATAGCCTGTCTTTCCAACTAGATTTTTAAGCCCATCAAGGGCAAAAACTATCTTTTTTTTAATTCCAGCTTTCAGCCCAGGACACTATATCCCGGAGTAGCCCAATAAATTTAGAAAATAATAATAATAATCAGTTATTAATGGTTCTGTTCACCAGTGCTTCCCAGATGCTGGGCATTTCACACATGTCAGCACATGTGAGCCTCACGATTACCCTGGGTGGTTCTTGTTATCCCCATTCTAAGAGGAGACCTCGATGGAGTCCACAGAAGAGTATGCAGGCTCATGTTGGCCAGTGCAGGGCCAGATCCACATTTGCCTGTAATGGCTGTGTCCTCTTCATTAATATTGCTATGGGAAAGAGATTCCTCTCTGATGCCTGCTGAGAGCAAGTCAAATCTGGGTGCTGGGAAGGCAAGGCTGACTGGGGAGAGATGGAGGGCGAGGTCCAGATGAGCAGTAATTATACATATGATATCAGGAAATTTGTTTACTTCTCTGCAACCCAGCTTCTCTATCTCGAAAATGGAAGTAGTTACTCCTAACTCACTAGATAACAGAAAAGTTAAACAGTATGATGTCACCTTTGTCAACTGCCATCAAGTTGGCCCTGAACTGACGGTCCCCCATGCACGATGGAATAAAACACTGCCCAGTCTTGTACCATTCCCATGATCAGCTGGGGATCAGATCCCTGTGGTTCATACGGTTTTCACTGGCTGATTTTCTAAGGTAGATCACCAGGCCTTTCTTCCTAGTCTGTCTTTAGTCTGAAAGGTTCACTAAAACCTGTTCAGCACCACAGCAACACGGAAACCTCCACTTGGGGGGTGGCTATGCTTTAGGTGTGTTGGCCAGTATCTTCGTCATCTAGTGCTGCTATAACAGAAATATCACAAGTGCATGGCTTCAACAAAGAGAAATTTATGCTCTCGCAGTCTAGTAGACTGCAAGTCCAAATTCGGGGCGTCAGCTCCAGGGGAAGGCTTTCTCTTTTGGCTCTGGAGGAAGGTCCTTGTCATCAATCTTCTGTTGGTTGAGGAGTTTCTCAGAACAGGGACCCTGGGTCCAAAGGGCGTGCTATGCTCCTGGTGGTTCTTTCTTGGTGGGATGAGGTCCCCTTACTCTCTGCTTGCTTCTCTTTCCTTTTATCTTTTCTAAGATAAAAGGTGGCGGAGACCACACACCTGGGAAACTCCTTTTACATGGGATCCGGGATGTGACTTGAGCAAGGGTGTTACATCCCAGCCTAATCCTTTTCAACATAACCCAATCTTCCTTCATTAACCACAGGCAGAGATTAGGATTTACAACATACAGGAAAATTATATCAATCACAAAATGGAGAACAAGGACACGATACTGGGAATCATGGCCTAACCAAAAAGTGACACATATTTTTTGGGGACACAATTTGGTCCTTGACAGCCAGAAAATGAACCTCGTCTCCTGTATGGAAGGTGAGAATTCTAACACTGAATCACCATTGCCCCAAACAATATAATAGAGTTCAAGAAATACTCAAGAAAGAGACAGGGCCCTGCATGTAAAAGTCGACCTCACTGGAGGTTCCTGGGATTTGGAGAATTAGACACTCTAAGAAGAAAGGCCAGCTTCAGGGCCTTGCATTTTTTTCCTGTTTCTTTTCTTTTTTTTCTGATTTCTTAACGGAATGGTAGCAGATCTTCTCTAGGGTGGCTTTCCCACCATAAATGAGCCTGCAAAGGTCTATTTCTCACCTATGATGTTTGAAAGAGCAGTTCTGTTCCTTACCTTCAGAACATGGGAGCTAGAAATTGCTCATTATGAACCTACTCATGAGAAAACAATTGATGCTAAAGGGGGCTAGGGTACTTCTTTGACATTCACTACAAAAATCTTTGGTTTTGCACAAATTAAAAAAAAAAATTCTGGATTCAGAAAAAGTGGACCTAATGTGATTCTTTCCAATCAATAGTCAATGAGGGATTTTAACTCATGAACACAATTAACATGATTACTATGACCCCTATGGAGTTATTGCGTTTTATTGCTCTTTGAGTGAACCGGATTTCCATATTTAGAAGGGAAAGCAAATGATATCAGGAGTCTTGTGTAGCTACATAGAATTCTTTCCCAAATGTCTAATGTTTTTCAAAGGACCCTTTCTGATCATAATCTAAATCAATATCAGTATATATACAGATATATTACTTGCCACTCCATTGAAAACAATTGTTAAGAGAACAAAGTTAAGGTGTTCAATACTTCTACCAGAGCTGCTCCTACTGCACACAAGTCCTCTTTGAGCTGGTCATGGTGACTGAAATTCTCACCATTTGACCAATTCTTACCATTAGAACAATTTACTTGGGTTAAGGCTTGTTTCTAGAAGGAACCTATTAAAAATATAGGTTACTTGGGCCTGCTAACACGTTTCTCACAACCACCATTATTCTAGCTGCATGAATTACTTTATCAGATTAATTAGCTGTCACCTATCAGACAATATGGCTCTGAGGAAATAAGGCATATTTTAATGGACATCAGTGTATGAAATATGAAGTAGTTCTATGGGGGACAGACTTGCTCGGGGGCCCTATGCTGGGAGTCTGGGAAGCTAAAAAGGGAAAGACATTTATTAAGAAGGAGGAGCAGAGGAGAAACACGTGAGAAGAACATCAAAACCAAAATTCCTTTACAGTTTTGCCCCAGGTCACCCAGTCTTGTTTTCTGTTTAAAATATTTTTAATATGCAAGTGACCAATAGAATCTCTTCTTTGGCTCGTGTCCCCCCAAAATAGGTCCTACTTTTATCAAAGTTAAAGTGGAGTGATTCTCCCACCCATCTCTTCTGGCAATCTGCATTAATAGCTGGTTCTCTCCTTCCAGTTCACACAGCAAAGCAGCATTTTTTTCGTGTGTCTAGTTGGAGTCATGTGACTGAGTGCCGGGCACTAGAATGTGGATGGCCCTGAAACATTTTACATGGACTTCTACTCTGTCTCTCCCTCCCTCCTCAAGTGGATGGAAGATAAATAATGCAAGGCGCAAGAGAATGGAAGAAACCCCTTATCAGTAGGAGCCGGGATCCCTGATTCACCACTCAGGGAAGAGCCACCCAGTAAGATGTTCAACCAGGAACACCCACCTCGGAACAAAACTTTGTTGTGCTAAGCCACTGAGATTTGGGAATCTTTTATTATAGCATAGAGTATTATTTACCCTGACTACTATAACTTCCACCACCTGTCTGTCATTTTGTTGTATTGTGGTGGCTTACGTGTTGCTGTGATGGTGGAAGCTATGCCACTAGTATTTCAAATACCAGCAGGGTCACACATGGTGGACAGGATTCAGTAGATCTTCCCAACTAAGACAGACTTAGGAAAAAAGTCCTGGCGATCTACTTCTGAAAACCCTATGGTTCACAACAGAAAATTGTCTGATATGTTGTTCTTAGGTGCCATCAGGTCGGTTCTGACTCGTAGTGACCCTATGCACAACAGAACAAAACACTGCCTGGTACTGAGCAATCCTTACAATCGTTGTTATGCTTGAGCTCATTATTGCAGCCACTGTGTCAATGCACCTCGTTGAGGGTCTTCCTCATTTTTGCTGACCCTGTACTCTGCCAAGCATGATGTCCTTCTGCAGGGACTGATCCCTCCTGACAACATGTCCAAAGTATGTAAGATGCAGTCTTGCCATCCTTGCTTGTAAGGAGCATTCTGGTTGTACTTCTTCTAAGACAGATTTGTTTATTCTTTTGGCAGTCCATGGTATATTCAATATTCTTCGCCAACGCTACAATTCAAAGGTGTCAATTCTTTGGTCTTCCTTATTCATTGTCCAGCTTTCACATGCATATGATGCGATTGAAAATACCATGGCTTGGGTCAGACGCACCTTAGTCTTCAAGGTGACATCTTTGCTCTTCAACACTTTGAAGAGGTCCTTTGCAGCAGATTTCCCAATACAATGCATCTTTTGATTTCTTGACTACGGCTTCCATGGCTGTTGATTGTGGATCCAAGTAAAATGAAATCCTTGACAACATCAATCTTTTCTCCGTTTATCATGATGTTACTGACTGGCCCAGTAGTGAGGATTTTTGTTTTCTTTATGTTAAGGTACAATCCATACTGAAGGCTGTGCTCTTCGATCTTCATTATTAAGTGCTTCAGGTCCTCTTCACTTTCAGCAAGCTAGGTTTTGTCATCTGCATAACGCAGGTTGTTAATGAGTCTTCCTCCAATCCTGATGCCCTGTTCTTCTTCATATAGTCCAGCTTCTTGGATTATTTGCTCAGCATACAGATTGAATATGTATGGTGAAAGAATACAGCCCCGAAGCACACCTTTCCTGACTTTAAACCAATCAGTATCCACTTGTTCTGTCCGAACAACTGCCTCTTGATCTATGTAAAGGTTCTTCATGAGCACAATTAAGTGTTCTGGAATTCCCATTCTTCACAATGTTATCCATAGTTTGTTATGATCCACACAGTTGAATGCCTTTACATAGTTAATAAAACACAGGTAAACATCCTTTCAGCCAGGACCCACCTGACATCAGCAATGATATCCCTGGTTCCACATCCTCTTCTGAAACCAGCCTGAATTTCTGGCAGTTCCCTGTCGATATACTGCTGCAGCTGTATTTGAATGATCTTCAGCAAAATTTTGCTAGCATGTGATATTAATATTGTTCTATAATTTCCACATTTGGTTGGATCACCTTTCTTGGGAATAGGCATATATATGGATCTCTTCCACTCAGTTGGCCAGGTAGCTGTCTTCCATATTTCTTGGCATAGACAAGTGAGCACCTCCAGCGCTGCATCTGTTTGTTGAAACATCTCAATTGATATTCCATCAATTCCTGGAGCCTTGTTTTTCACCAATGCCTTCAGAGCATCTTGGACTTCTTCCTTCAGTACCATCGGTTCCTGATCATATGCCACCTCTTGAAATGGTTGAACATCGACTAATTCTTTTTGGTATAATGACTCTGTGTATTCCTTCCATCTTCTTTTGATGCTTCCTGCGTCGTTTAATATTTTCCCCATAGAATCCTTCACTATTGCAACTTGAGGCTTGAATCTTTTCTTCAGTTCTTTCAGCTTGAGAAACGCCGAGCATGTTCTTCCCTTTTGGTTTTCCATCTCCAGCTCTTTGCACATGTCTTTATGATACTTTACTTTGTCTCCTCGAGATACCCTTTGAAATCTTCTGTTCAGTTCTTTTACTTCATCAATTCTTCCTTTTGCTTTTGCTGCTCAACGTTCAAGGGCAAGTTTCAGAGTCTCCTCTGACATCCATCTTGGTCTTTTCTTTCTTTCCTGTCTTTTCAATGACCTCTTGCTTTCTTCATGGATGATGTCCTTGATGTCATTCCACAACTCGTCTGGTCTTTGGTCACTAGTGTTCAATGCGTCAAATCTATTCTTGAGATGGTCTCTAAATTCAGGTGGGATGTACTCAAGGTCATATTTTGGCTCTCGTGGACTTGCTCTGATTTTCTTCAGCTTCAGCGTGAACTTGCATAGGAGCAATTGATGGTCTGTTCCACAGTCGGCCCCTGGCCTTGTTCTGACTAATGATATTGAGCTTTTCCATTGTCTCTTTCCACAGATGTAGTCAATTTGATTTCTGTGTGTTCCATCTGGCAAGGTCCATGTGTATAGTCGCCATTTATGATGGTGAAAGAAGGTATTTGCAATGAAGAAATCGTTGGTCTTGCAAAATTCTATCATTCGATCTCTGTCATTGTTTCTATCACCAAGGCCATATTTTCCAACTACTGATCCTTCTTCTTTGATTTCAACTTTCGCATTCCAGTCGCCAGTAATTATCAATGCATCTTGATTGCATGTTGGATCAATTTCAGACTGCAGCAGCTGATAAAAATCTTCTATTTCTTCATCTTTGGCCCTGGTGGTTGGTCCGTGAATTTGAATAATAGTCGTTTTACCTGGTCTTCCTTGTAGGCGTATGGATATTATCCTATCACTGACAGCATTGTACTTCAGGATAGATCTTGAAATGTTGTCTTTGATGATGAATGCAACACCATTCCTCTTCAAGTTGTCATTCCCAGCATAGTAGACTATATGATTGTCCAATTCAAAATGGCCAATACCAGTCCATTTCAACTCGCTAATGCCTAAAAAAAAAAAAAAAAAAAAAAAATGCCTAGGATATCGATATTTATGCATTCCATTTCATTTTTGACGATTTCCAATTTTCCTAGATTCATACTTCGTACATTCCAGGTTCCAATTATTAATGGATGTTTGCAGCTGTTTCTTCTCATTTTCAGTTGTGCCACATCAGAAAATGAAGGTCCCGAAAGCTTTACTCCATCCACGTCATTAAGGTCAACTCTACTTTGAGGAGGTAGCTCTTCCCCAGTCATCTTTTGAGTGCCTTCCAACCTGGGGGACTCATCTTCCAGCACTATGTCAGACAATGTTCCACTGCTATTTGTAAGGTTTTCACTGGCTAATGCTTTTCAGAAGTAGACTGCCGGGTCCTTCTTCCTAGTCTGTCTTAGTATGGAAGCTCAGCTGAAACCTGTCCTCCATGGGTGACCCTGCTGGTATCTGAATACTGGGGGCATAGCTTCCAGCATCACAGCAACAGGCAAGCCGCCACAGTACGACAAACTGACAGACATGTGAGGGATTGTCTGACATAGTCCTGGAAAATGAGCCCCCAGGTTGGAAGACACTCAGAACACAGTGTGGCTGCAACAAATTGTCGTGAAGATGGTGGAGGACCAGGCAGTGTTTCATTCTGTTGTACATGGGTCACATGAGTGGGAGCCGATTCAATGACAACTAACAACAAACAACAACTATAACTTACAATCTGTATTGATGTTTGTCATCACTAGATTGCAGGATACTTAAATCTCTTGAGTAAATCTGGTGAGTTTAACTTCAGAGTTAAAATGATTTAAAAAAAAAAGAATATAAATATCAGCAGCTCTCATTTGCCAAAGACTTTTTATTGAACACTAAGTGCTTTGCATTTTTGTTTAATCCTCACAACAATCTTTTGAGGTATTAGCCCCATTCTACAGATAAGGAAAGAGAATTAAAAAGTTCATTAGAGAACTTGCTTTAGGTCATGTGGCTAATGAGCAGTGGTGCTGTGATAGTGACCTGAGCCATTCAGTGTCCACACCGACCTCTTAACCAATGTGTGATTATATTCTTACAGTTACTCAGGGGGAAACAGGATCAGGCCATGAAACGAACGACACAGCAAGGTCACACTGTGAACTGAGGAAAAGTCCTGGCCTTAAAGAGGAAAAAAATTTTCGTATCTCTCTGCCCACAAAATTGTTGAGAGAACATTTCCTTTATCTCCATTCCATACCTAAAAAATACTGAATTGATTTTCTGTGATTTCCCTTTTCTGCCCTCCATTGAAAGCCTTGATTATGCCCCAGTTTTCTGCAAAGAGAAAATTCTCACTGCTGAGTTACAAATTCTGCAGATGAGGAGGTTATAACAAGGTTTCGACCGTGGGGCATTTATTCCTCCATTGGTACACGCATGTAACCCTCATCAGGGGGACGCTTTTCTTAGAGGAAAAAACATTCAGTTTCTAAAGCGGCAAAACAAGGGGAAAGGCGGACACAATGTGTGAGAGAAACATGTGCCCTGGAGAGAGGGGCGGAGAAAGAACGAAGCTAAGTAGATGTAGTTTATTGATTGTTCCTGTGTATAGGGAATGTCAAATTTCAAGTTTTCTTTGTTTAACAGAGAATGCACAGTTTTGCCTTTCTGATCAGTACCGTGATTTTTGCTAGTTGAAATCAGAGAGAGAATGTGTGTTGAAGGGGCTTCACAAACGTAGGGTGCATCACACATGAAAGATATTATGAATATAGCCTGAATTAATAGAAAACCTGCACCTGGTGCTGGGCTGGATGGTCTGCCAGGAGCCCACAGTCTGATAAGAAGGGGCAAGTGGAAGTACGTGGTGGTTAAGAGCACAGCCATGGAGGCAGAGTCTGGGGTTAATATTTCAGTGCTGCCCTTACTAGTTGTCCAATACTTGGGTTAAGTTATTTAATTTTCCTAAGTTCCAGATCTGTACTTGGTAAAATAGGATAATGTATTTCTCTCATCAGGTTTTGAGAACGACACAGGATAATACATGTACGCATTCATTAAATGTCACTTGTTTTGAGGATGATAATGGCACAAAAGACAAAAACAAGGGAAACAATAATCAAATTGTATTTATTTATATGCTTTTCTTATATAAGTTAGCATCAGTTTTATGGATGGGAAGGGTAGAAACAAAATCAGACTGGAAGGAACCCTAGGGAGCCTTGGCCAGGCAACGACACAGACAGCTGGTAGATAGGGCTCCCTGCAGGAGTTGGGACTTGAGTGGTGAGGTGGTAGATGGAAAACCGCGAGTGAATCCGGTAAAATTTGAGTGAGGCTCAGTGTCATTTGAGATGTGGTTCAGGCCTCAGAAAGCACCTGCTTATCAGAGAGGGATTGAGGTTTCCACAGAACGAGACTGGAAGCAGACATGGGCATGTAGAAGATGAAGCTCCATGTAGGGAGGGACGGAGAGACGATTCTGAGACTAGTCTTGGGCAGATCAGCTGACGGTTTAGGGAGATACTGGATCACTCTGGGAGTCTCTGGGTGGTGCAACTAGTTAGCACATTTGGCTGCTAACCAAATGTTGGAGTTTTGAGTCTACTCAGAGGCAACTTAGAAGAAAGGCCTAACCATCTACTTCCGAAAAATCAGCCATTGAAAACCCCATGGAATACCGTTCTACTCTGACGCATGTGGGGTCACCATGGGTTGAAATTGACTTGATGGCCACTATTTGGATTACCCTGGCCGATCCTTCACAATCCAGTTATTTCATACCCATTATATCCTAGAAACCAGTCATAGTTACTAGAGTTCAGCAACAAAAGTGTCTGTGTTGTTTATTCTGGAATTTGACTTATCCGTTCAGTATTCTACAAGTTCCCCACCAGTCTTCTAAAGAATATCACTTCTCTGAGGAACAGAATGCTCTGCTTCTGATACTAAAAGTAAGGTGTCTGTTTTTGAAGCGACATAGATTCAAATAGTGATAATTCTTTGTGGAAAATAAAAACATCTTTATTTGAGTAAACAAAAATAGCACAATTGAAATGATTTCCCACCTGCCAAACAAAACTGTTGCCTTTTGTAAGCCTTGTTCCATATACGAGGGTGGTAAAAGCTCAGCCCTGCAAAAAGGGAATTGTGATGTATTCAGCCGGTGCGAGCCACTGTGCCTGGCAACAGGAGCTCACCTCTCGCCATTATGTTCCACCTCAGTCGAAAGAGTCATCCTGCATCTGCTGAACTGACAGGCCAAGCTGCTTGGCAAAAGGTGTCAGTTTTCTTCTCAAACAGTCATGTTTTCCCTGGGAGTTAATTTGTGTGGATTCATGCCAGCCAAGTTGGGCCTAAAGTCAAGGTAAAACTTCAGAGATGCTGTCATGGAGCTCAGGTTAAACCGGAAGTATTTATTGCAGCTTCCTTTTCAGTCATATATTTCTTGTCCTGAAGAAGGGCTGGGATTTTCCACCATTAAGAGTGCATTTGTATCTTGGGAGGCTGGTAGTGAGGCAGGTAGCTTTCTTTTTCTTCTCTTGCACTCTTTAGAGATCTGGCAAAGCTGACCCACCAACGTTTCACAGAACCAGCCAAAGGGAGAACTGGAAAAGACTTGAAGGGTTGTGCACCCTCTCGCTTGTACTATTTTCACTCTTCTCAACTCTGGGGGCTCCCCAGACCTATCCAGGGACTTCCGGGGACCTGCCTCCTGGCTTCCTGAACCCTCCACTTTGACACTACACCTAGGCCCACCATAAGTTTTAAAAAGTAGCAATAGCAACAATAACAATCACAACAGTTGCCATTGGTTGACTCTTTTTTATGTGCCTGACTTTTTGCTAAGACTTTTAATTACATTATCTTGTATGACTTTCCTCAACAACTATATGGAGTGGCTAAATATTTGGCAGATAGTCTTGGTGCCCATCTCTCATCCCTTGGCCTACCCCAAGAGGACTCCCACAGATAGGCTGGCATGACAGCTGTGTCCCTCTCCCTGAGGGTATTCTCTGGCCTCCATAAGAAGGTGCTCAACCCAGCTGAGGGTTAGGTTAGAACTGTCAAGGGGTCCACATCCCAAGAATGACCCTCAACGGATAAGCCATGGGAGTTTCTGGTAAATTCCCCAGCTTCCTCTCCCCTTGTTGGATAATTCTGAGGTGGTTCCCCACAGTCTTCCAGAGGGTCTCCAAAGGAATCGAAAGCAGTTGCCTACAGAGGTTGTTGCTGTTAGGTGCCGTCGAGTTGGTTCCAACTCACAGAGACCCTCTGTAGAACAGAATGAAATGGTCCTCTGCCATCTTCACAATAGTAGGTATGTTTGAGTCCATTTCTACAGCCATTGTGTCACTCTACCTCATTGAGGGTCTTTTTCACTGCACTTCTGCTTTACCAAGTATGATGTCCTTCTCCAGGGATTGGTCCCTCTTGATAACACGTCCAAAGTGAGATGAAGTCTAAGAAGCAACCTGGCTGTACTTATTTCAAGACAGATTTGTTCATTCTTTTGTCAGTCCATGGTATACTCAATATTCTTTGCCGAAACCATAATTCAAATGTGTCAATTCTTCTTCGGTCTTCCTTACTCATTGTTCAGCTTTCATATGCATATGAAAAAAAAAAAGCATATGAGGCGACTGAAAATACCATGGCTTGGGTCAGGTGCACCTTAGTCCTCAAGATGACATTTTTGCTTTTCAACACTTTTAAGAGGTCTTTTGCAGCATATTTGCCCAGTGCAGTGTGTCTTTTGATTTCTTGACTGCCGCTTCCATGGGCATGAAATCTTTGACAACTTCAATCTTTTCTCTGTTTATCATGGTGTGGCTTATTGGTCCAGCTGTGAAGATTTTTGTTTTCTTTATGTTGAGGTATAATCCATACTGAAGCCTGTAGCCTTTTTTGAAATTGTGCTTTAGATGAAGGCTTACAGAGAAAATTAGTTTCTCATTAAAAAATTAATATACATATTGTTTTTTGACATTGGTTGCCAACCCCACATTGTGTCAACACTCTCCCCTTCTTGAGCTTGGGTTCCGCATTTCCTTTTGTCCAGTTTTCCTGTCCCCTCCTGCCTTCTTGTCCTTGTCCCTGGGCTGGTGTATCCATTTAGTCTAGTACACACGGTTAAGCTACATGAATTATTGTTTGTTTTATGGGCCTGCCTAACCTTTGGCTGAAAGGTGAACCTCAGGAGTGATATTGGCACTGAGTTAAAAGGGTGTCCAGGGGCCATATTGTTGGACTTTCCCCAGTCTCTGTCAGTCCAGTAAGTCTAGTCTTTTTTTGTGCATTTGAATTTTGTTCTACGTTTTTCTCCAGCTCTGTTGGGGACCCTCTATTGTGATCCCTGTCAGGACGGTTGGTGTGAAGGCTGTAGTCTTTGATCTTTATCAGTAAGTGCTTCAAGTCCTTTTCACTTTCAGCAAGCAAGGTTGTGTCATCTGCATATTGCAGGTTGTTAATGAATCTTCCTCTGATCCTCACGCCTCGTTCTTCTTCATATAATCCCACTTTTCAAATTATTTGTTCAGCATATAGCATCAAATATGGTGAAAGGATAAAACCTGGGCACACACTTTTCCTGGTTTTAAACCATGCAGTATCCCCTTGTTATGCTTGAGCAACTGCCTTTTTTCTCCCCTCCTACAGAGGTAATTCCTTCATTAAAATAACTTTTATTGGTTTTTCTCTCTTCTCCTTCTCACTTCCCTATTTCCTCTCAGTGGTTACTGAGATTACCACCCAAATTTGGTCCCAATCCTTATCTCAGGATTTGCCTAAGGGGAAATCCAAACCAAGATACTACATTATCATTCTCATAAAAAAAACAAACAAAAAAACCCAAACCCATTGCCATCAAGTAGATTCCAACTCATAACGACCCTATAGGACAGAGTAGAACTGCCCCATAAGGTTTCCAAGGGGCATCTGGTAGATTCGAACTGCCGACCTTTTGGTTAGCAGCCATAGTTCTTAACCACTACATCACCAGGAGGCTTAGCAAGATTGACCTGCCTGATGACTTGTCACTGCTGAATGGCTGGGCAGGATTTGAACCAGGACTATCTGACTCTAGATCCCATATTCTTATCATTATTATTTGGCTTCCATCAGAAATGGTCTGGGCTTATTTTTCTAACTAATTAATTAATATGTAGCTTCTTTTCAAAAAGGACTTGAGGCTTTAGAACATAACCTTATATTCTCCTCCTATCAAAACATATTTGTCCTGCATCTCATTTCACTGAAACTCAGATTCAGCTAACAATGTAATTGTTGTTGTTGTTGTCAGGTGCCATCAAGTCAGTTCTGAGTCATAGCGACCCTATGCACAAAAGAATGAGACAGTGACTGGTTCTGTGCAATCCTCACACTTGTTGCTATGCTTGAGCCCATTGTTGCAGCCACTGTGTCAATCCATCTTGTTGAGTGTCTTCCTCTTTTTCCTTGACCATCTACTTTACCAAGTATGATGTCCTTCTCCAGGAACTGATCCCCTCTCATAACATGTTGAAAGCATGTGAAACGTAGTCTCGCCATCCTTGCTTCTAAGGGGCATTCTGGTTGTACTTCTTCCAAGACAGATTTGTTTGTTCTTTTGGCAGCTCACAGTATAGTCTTCACCAACACCACAATTCAAAGGCTTCAAGTTTTCTTCCGTCTTCCTTATTCATTGTCCAGCTTTCACGTGCATATGAGGTGATTGAAAATACCGTGGCTTGCGTCAGGGGCCCCTTAGTCCTCAATGTGACATTTTTGCTTTTCAAAACTTTAAAGCGGTCTTTTGAGCAGTTTTGCCCAATGAAAGTGTTGTTTTATTTCCTGACTGCTGCTTCCGTGGGTGTTGTTTGCAGAGCCAAGTAAATGAAATCCTCGACAACTTTAATCTCTTCAAGGCAATCTAGGCTTTACTATTAGGCATCTTAAAACCCTTCCAGCCTCTACCCATTACCCAATTTCAAAACTGCTTCCCCATTTTAGGTATCTGTTAGAGCAGCACCCCACTCCCAGTACCAAATTCTGTCTTAGTTATCTGGTGCTGCTGTAACAGAAATACCACAAGTGGGTGGCTTCAGCAAACAGAAAATTATTTTCTCACAGTTTAGGAGCCTAGAAGCCTGAATTCGGGGTGTTAGCTCTAGGGAAAGGCTTTCTCTCTCTGTTGGCTCTGGAGGAAGGTCCTTGTCTCTTTGAGCTTCTGCTCCTGGGCAACCTTCATTTGGCTTGGCATCAACTCTTCTGTCTTAAAAGAGATTGACTTGAGATACATCCCGCACTAATCCCGCCTCTTTTACATAACAAAAACAACCCATTTTCAAATGGGGTTATTACCACAGTCATAGAGGTTAGGATTTACAACACATATTTTAGGGGGACACAATTCAATGCATAACACCTACTCTACCCACTGTCTCTGACATTCTGTCTAATCATCATCGGAATATCTCTTAAATTAGAAGGTAAAGTTCAACCCTGAAAATGTGTGCTGGCCTGGCTCTTTCTGAGTGAGAAAAACATGCAGCCCTCTCTTTAACTTTGTGCCTCACCAGATGACACAGAATACCTGTTTATGTGCCTTGGTTTCCCAGCCTGGAAAAGGAAGATAACACTTACTCTGACATGTTTTTCAGGGAGTGATATGAAGATAAATGTGATAATGGTCTATAAAATCCTCTGAATTCTTAAAATGAAAGTCACTATGTAAATAGAACACAGTCTTATGATTAAACTTTAATGCAGTAGCTCTCCGGCCTATAAAGATAGTGCAGAGTGGCTGGTGGGTAGGAGAGTTGGGTTGTCCACTCAGAGCTTTGCCCCTGCAAATGCACCATCCAGCATCTTAGAAATGCCCATTCCTTCTGCAGGTTGAATTTAGTTTTTTCGTCTAAGAGGCTAGTTCTGCAGTTATGTTTTTGCCCTTCTAATTGTTCAGATATAGGGTCAGGTTTTAGAGAACACATGTGCACAAACATACATGTGCCACCTAATGGATGACCCAACTCCTGCAGGGCCTGGAGGGTTGGACATTTAAAAATAAATCTTACTCTGAAAGCAATATTCTTGAACCTCTGCATGTTTGTGTGTGGCCTAAGATGCAATCAGGCATCACTTATTTTCAAAACAACAAACTATACAGTTTTCTATTTGTGACAGAATTGGGAGCTAGTTGATTTCTCAGCAAAAGCAAAACATAACAACTATAGAAAAACACTACCTTTTCCTTCCCAAATTAATTCTCTCAGTTTATGCTCCTAACTCCATAAAAATGTGGTTTAGCTTTTGAAATTTTTATTAATATTTATTATGCCCTTTTGGTGCCCTTGAACCTCACAGAAACAGAGCCTGGATAGAAATACCTAGCTTTTAGATGGATTGCAGTATTGCCAACCCAAACCATGAACTTTAAAGTATATATAAAATTTGGCTTTGCTTTGTTTCTCCTGTCTCTTGATGCAAAAGTTTACATTTTAAATGCAAATTTTAATAGATTTTATTTTAATTTCAAAAGTAATGCATGCTTATATATAAAAAAAATACCGATGTGCATAAAGAAACAAAGGAAAAAACCTCTCTTTCCTGACCCATTTCTAAAACCCCAGTGCCAAGAAGTAAACCAGGAAGTAACTTAAAACCTTTAAGTTAGAGCTCGGCTAGTTTGAGGGACTGAAATTGTCTTAAGAACCTAGGAACCAGTTGTATTTCTCTTTTATTTCTAAATGTAAAAGTAATAAAAAATTATAGAAACATTTAAAAATACAGTAAATTAAATATAGAACATAAAACCACCCATTAGTCTACTACCAAGAGATAAGCAATTTTTAACATTGTAGTGTATTTATTCCAGAATTTTCTTCCATACACACTGAATATGCAGGGTATCTGGCTTCCCCCACCCTAACCTCAGCATTATACTGAGACAATTTTCCAATGTCAAAAAACAGTCTCCAAAAAGCAGTTCTGAATGACTGTGAAACATTCCATTTTAGTAGTTGGATCTTAAATTATTTCCAAATAACAAGATAGAGATGGGGTGGGGTACGCTTATCCCCCTCACCTAAGTTTCCATAGGGGGGCAGGGGGCTTCCCCTTCACTATATAGGAAGGTGATTTGTAAGTGGTACACTTGTCTGTTGCCTCTCTGGATCCCCTCCCTCCTTTTTTCCTCAATCAGAGTAACTCTGGCTGGTGATATGGAAGAAGGTATTGACTCCACCACAATCCCATGAAGTACTGCAGCTTTGTGATTCAGCCCTTTCTTTTCCTTGGAGCTGCTGGTCCCCAGGATACAGCCAGGTTCTGTGTCCTCATGACTCACTTACTTGGGCCCGTTCTCGCTGCTGTAGAGGCAGGCCTGAAACTGGAGGGATGGTTGTTGGGGTGGGGGTGGTGGTGAATTCTCAAGAAAAGGTAGATTGTGGCCACAAGTCTAGTTTAATCATCCGTTAGGATTATGTACAGATGGCCATCAGTTTGACTCCTGTGTTGGTCTGTTAACTGGTTTGTAATACAGGTTGAGGGACAGACTGAATGGAGAGAAGTATACTTAATTATACCTCCTATTGTTATTGCAGTTAGATGTGGTTGAGTCTATTGTGATTCATGGCCACTCTTTATGACAGAATAGAGCTGCCACATAGGGTTTTCTTGGCTATGATCTTTATGGGAGCAGATTGCCGGGTCTTTTTCCTTAGTAGCTGAGCACTTAACCTTTGTGCCACCAGGGCTCCAATACTGCAACTAATATTACTGTGTATCAGAAATGAAACCCATTGCCATCGAGTTGATTCTGACTCATGGTGACCCTATAACCAAAAAAACCAAACCCGCTGCCGTCGAGTCAATTCCGACTCATAGCAACCCTATAGGACAGAGTAGAACTGCCCCATATGGCCTCCAAGGTGCACCTGGTGAATTCAAACTGCCAACCTTTTGGTTAGCAGCCGTAGCTCTTAACCACTATGCTACCAGGGTTTCCATAGTTTTTGGTTTTTTGGCTCTGAGTGACCTTATATTTATTCGGTGTTTACTCTGTGCCAGGCTTCGCTTTCTCATATAACTCTCTCAGCAACTCTGTGAGGCGGTGTTGTTATTATTCCCATCGTATAGATAATTAGCCTGAGGCATGGTGACATCCCTAGCAAGTAGTATAGCTGGAATTTGTTCCCATGCCCCTTACTACTTCCCTCTGTTGCCTTCCATCTACATCATAAGTAACACTAGGAACTCTTTTGTACATAAATTATTTGTAGCTTGAGATTGTAAACTTACCTGACTCTGCTTCCTATTATGGAATAAATATTCATCATTATTAAAAAAAAATTTTATTGTAGTTATTAAATGCCTTTTAATACTATTTATAGTGACTTTTTTTGGAATGTAGGAGCTTTATGTTTTTCCTTAATGACTTATTCCACCTTGGCTTTTCTGCTCAGAATATCCTTACCCACGCAAGAGATTTTCACCTATATTTTATTCTAGCTTCCTGTGGATTTATTTTAGAAGTCTAACTTTTACCATCTGGAAATTATTTGACATAAGAAAGCCATTCCAAGTTTTTTTTTTTTCTTTTTTTAAATAGGAAAAAATTAGTTGCATCAGTGCCATCTTTTCGCCACTGATTTATGATGCATATAGCTGTTTTGGTCTCTTCTCCTTGTACTGTCTGCTGATTTCTCTGTAGTTTCACCCCGTTTTTCTGTTTAAGTTTTTACTGTAGCTTTATTGTACATTTTAATATTTAGAAGGATAAGTCCCATCATCTTAGATGTATTTTTAGAAATTTGTTTGCTATCATATTGTGATATTCTTCCAGATATGTTTTAAAATTATTTTATTAAGCCTTTGCCCTAAAACCTTTTTGGGACTTTGATTAAAATGTAGGTGTATTTGCAACTCAATTTAGAAATGAGTAATATCTTTACAAAATTCCCTTTCCATCTAGGAACATCTGCTTGCTTGATTGATATTTAATTGATGGCTTTTTATTTTATGTACAAAGAGTTTTTATTGTTTCTTTTGTTGGGTAGATACCTTGGATAATCCGTTTAAGGAAAACCTCTTAGTCCAACTCGATGAAGCCTATATACTTCCTGTGGAGTCCCAGGGCAGTGCAAATGGTTAACGTGCTGGGCTGCTGTCGTGGATTGAATTGCATTCCCCCAAATATCTGTCAACTTGGTTAGGCCGTGATTCCTAGTACTGTGTAATTGTCCACCATTTTGTCATTGGATGAAATTTTCCTGTGTTGTAAATCCTATCACTATGATGATAATAAAATGGATTAGCAGCGGTTATACTGATGAGATCTACAAGATTAAAGCCAATCTCTTTTGAGATATAAAAGAGAGAAGCGAGCAGAGAGACAAAGGAATCTCATACCACCAAGAAAGCAGCGCTGAGAGCAGAGCGCATCCTTTGGACCTGAGGTTCCTCCTCTGAGATGCTCCCAGACCAAGGGAAGACTGATGACAAGAACCTTCTTCCAGAGCCAAAAAAGAAAGCCTTCCCTTGGAGCTGATACCCTGAATTTGGACTTCTAGCTTACTAAAAACTAGACTGTGAGAAAATAAATTTCTCTTTGTTAAAGCCATCCATTTGTGGTATTTCTGTAACTGCAGCACTAAATAACCAAGACAGCTGCTTACTGAAATATTGGAGGTTCCAGGACAACCAAAGGTGCCTTGGAAGAAAGGCCTGGCAGTCTACTCCCAAAAATCAGCCATTGAGAACTCTATGAAGCACGGTTCTACTCTGAAACATGGGGTTACTATTAGTCAGAGTTGACTCTATGGCATAAAGAAAAAATATTCTTCATGTACTGACAGAAACACTGGTGGCGTATATTGAGGCCATATTTCTGGAATAGACTGTGGTAGCTTCAGCAGACACTGTAAGAGCAGAAACCCTGGCTGAATATTTGTGGGTGGCTCCAGCAGAGCTCCTTTGTAGAATTAAAGATCCCTGGTGGCACAATAGGTAAATGCTCAGCTGCTAATCAAAAGGCTAGCTGTTTGAACCCACTCAGTTGCTCCGCAAAAAAGACCTGGCAATCTGCTCCCCTAAGATTTAAAAAAAACAAAGTAGAACTGCCCTATAGGGTTTCCAAGGAGTGGCTGGCTGGTGGATTGGAACTACCGACCTTTTGGTTAGCAGCCAAGCTCTTTTCCACTGTGCCACCAGAGCTCCCCCATAAGATTATAAACAGCCTAGGAAACCCTGTGAGGGAAGCTCTGCTCTGCCTGTAGGATCACTGAGTTGAAATTGGCTCAATGGCACACACCACCACCACCACCCGTGGTGCTGCCTTTGACCCATCTTGCTTTCATGAAGGCAAAAGACAACTTATTTTTTAATATTTTCCTTTGACTGTCTCAGTAAGGTGCTGAATTTATCTTCAGGTAGATGGTACTCTTTCATGTTCAGGTTTTCTTTTTATTATCTTATATTTTTAGAGGCTAGTGGGTTTTGTTTTTTTTTTTTAGTGGGGAGGAAATGTTATAAAAATAGTTATAATGATTTAATGTTGTTTAAAATAATTGGACATTGCTGGCATATGAAAAAGTTTTTTTTTATATTTATTGATCTCATTCATTTTAAAGTTTTTCCTTTGGTTCTCTTGAATTGTCTTGTGGATAACTGTCATTTTAAAATAATGATAAGTTTTGTTTCTTACAATTCTTACATATGTTTCACTTTTTATTTAATTGACTGGAACATCCAGAATAATGTTAAATAATAGCAGTTATAGTGGACAGACATCCTTATTTTGTTTCTAATTTTAATGGGAATACCTGCAGCGTTTTGATGTAAAACATGATGTTGCTTATTGGTTTAAGATAGACTTTTAAATTAGATAGACATTTAAAAAATACTATTTCTGTTTATAAAAATGTTTTTCTTTTTAACAACCAAGACTAGGTGTTGAATTTTATTATGTTGGTTTCCTTCTTTGCCCTACTTGTATTTTCAAACGTTAAACCATCCTTGCATTTTTAGAATAATGCCTACTTAAAGATGTGCTGGGAGACAATTATCCATGGGTCTCTCATGTTTCTGCATGTCCTGTAAGCAGAGGCACTGACTGACCTTTGATTTGGAGTATCTTTTCAAGGGTAGTTATAGTGTCTCCCATTGGAACAAAGGGCAGGTTTGCTTACAGCCTTGGAAGTTGTAGTGTCTCCCCCTGCAGCAAATAGCAGGCTTGTTTACTGTCCAGTATAATAATGTCTCCTTCTGGAGCAATGGGCAGATGCTTATGCCCATCATTAAAGATTCCAGTTTCCTGAACTCAAGGTTTCTGTCCCATAATGCAATCCACTCAATGGACAGGTATCTATCTGGCCCATATCACATCACCCCCTGAGACATGAGGGGCAAGGGGAACTGACACGCATACTGACACTCATGTTGCTGCTTGTGCCAGGAGTGATAAAATCTTTTGTCTCTGACCTAAAAGTCTTGTGTCTTCTGCCACGTACAACTGTGGTAGGCTAACTAAACTTGGAAGTAGGCTAAAAATCACAGACCCTTCACAGTTTGTACCATGACCTATTATTGTTCAGTTCCCAGATTCTGTACTCCCAAGTAGTATTGGTTTGTAATTTTTTCCATGCCATCTTTATTAGGTTGTTATGACTATGTTAACCATGAAAGGAATTTGAAAGTTTTCTGTTTTTGTATTGAAACTGCATATATGATTGCAAATAATCTATTCCTTTAAAACTTGCAAAGACTTGATGTGAAATAGTTTTGGCTTAGAAACTTTATTGCAATTAACTGTTTTTTCCATTTTTTCCCATTAACATAGATCTCTTCAGGTTCACTACTTATTTGAGTCAATTTTAGCAGTTCATATTTTCCTATAAAATCAGTGGATTTTGAAAATTTACTAGAATGTGATCTATGTTTTAGAATGTTGAGAATGTCTCTCACATCTACAGTTTTATCTCATTTCTCATTTATGTATTTGTGGTTTTAAGCTCTCTCTTTTTAATTTCTTTTTTTTTTTTCTGGGCTTACCAGATCATTATATCTTTTAGTATTTATTTTCATTACTTTTTGCTTTTATTTTTATTTATTTTCTCCTGCTTTCAAAAGATATTTTTTGTTTATTTTCTAACTTCTTAAATTTAATCAAGCTTAATTCTTTTATTTGTGGTTTTTCTGCTTTGATAGAGTAAGCATATAAAATCAGCTTTTTCCTCTCAATAGTTTTGGTTTCACCTTTTAAGATTTTCTATGTAATGTTCTTATCATTATTATTTTCTAAATAATTTGTAATTACAATTTTGATCTCTAATCCAAGTGTTACCTTTGTATGTTTTCTAATTTACAAATAGTTTCCTTTGTTTAAATTCTTGTTACTATTTTCAAGTTTATTTAATTATACTTTTATAAAATGTGCCTAGAGTTTTTTTTTTCTTCCTATTATGTAATTAACTTCTAAAAATATTCCACAGATGATTAAAAAGTAGATGTATTCAGCAAGAGTACAAACTTTAAGTTATATAAATTATATGAACTAAAAAATTATTACTTACATCTGCTTTATTTTAGGCCTACTAAGAAAAAAGGGAAACCCTGGTGGCGTAGTGGTTAAGAGCTACAGTTACTAACCATAAAGGTCAGCACTTCAAATCCACCAGGCACTCCTTGGAAACCCTATGGGGCAGTTCTACTCTGTCCTCTAGGGTCGCTGTGAGTCGGAATGACTCGACGACAACGGGTTTTGTGTTTTTTAAATTTATTGAGGATTGAAAGTGCTGTTTCGAGGCCTCACTTGTGTGTCTGCCTATTTCTCCCCATATATTCAACAGTTTGTGTTTTATATAGTTTAGCGCTGTGCTACATAATCGTTCATGCTTTTTATGTTTTTATTGTGGACTCTACCATTTCAAACTCATGCTAAATTGACTTTGTTTTGTCTAGTGCCTTTTGCCTACTTGTTGTGCTATTAATATTTTTAATTTACATTTTCTTTGTAGACCTTTGCCAATCTTTTTACTTTTAATCTCTACGTATAATTTTTCATCGTATACAGCATGTAGCTGGATCTTGTTTTTTAACCTAATTGGAGGGTCTTGGTTTTTTAGTAAAGAACTCTAATCTACGTATATTTATTTTCACAATGAACATTTTTGCCTTTGCTTTTTTCATCTTGTTTTATGCTTTCTCCCTGCTTCTTTGCAGTTGCCGTTTCCCTTCTTTTTTGATGTATGAATTAGGTTTTGTTATTTTTCCTCTT
Organism: Loxodonta africana; assembly: GCF_030014295.1. Taxonomy (NCBI): domain Eukaryota; kingdom Metazoa; phylum Chordata; class Mammalia; order Proboscidea; family Elephantidae; genus Loxodonta; species Loxodonta africana. The sequence goes on from NC_087344.1 coordinate 132,133,504, forward strand.
ATGCTTGGAAAGTTTGCCTGTGTTTCTGTGAAATTTTAAGTAACACCTGTGATCTGTAATCATGCCAAGAATGGAATAGAATCTATTGTTCTCTCACTTTGTTAGATGAGAAAATTGGCCTATACCAACCATTTTCTTATTGCCCAGCTTTATGGAAAATAATTTTGTTTTCAGATATTAGACCTTTGAGACCTTTGCTTAACTTCAAGTGCTAACCAAGACTGTTAAAATTATAGAAAATGTTGTAGAGTTTTAGATCTTCAATACCATCTAATCCAAATGCATCGTTATAATAATGGGACCAAGAAAGCCTCAGAGAGCTTGAGTGTCTTGTTCCAGGCTCTGTAACTAGTTAGTGGCAATATCAGGGCTAGAGCTCAGGTCTTTTGATCCCACAACCAGTATTCTTTCTACTCTATAATGTGCTTTACTAGTAGAAGTTGGACAGTGAGAAAACCTGAAGTTATTTGTGGTTGGGAGCAAAGTGGATAGAGAAAATCTGAGGGTCAGAAAAAGGAATGACTGAGGAAGAGAGCGATACTTGATTTAGAAAAGGAACTGATTCACTGCTTCACACTTATAAAGAGATATAAAATACATGCTTTCCCTGCGAACCTCTGTTAGCTCAGAATGAGACTGGTGCAGTGAAGAGAAGTTCTAATGTGGTTATAAGTCTTAGAAGAGGATTTTGGTTGAGATTTTTTGGGTTGTCTGGCTGCTCCTGTGTTCTGGATTTTCCTTCTGTTTATTGAGTTTTAGTAAGAAGTCATCTGGTGAAATATTTTGGGCTTAGTTTGGTATTTGACATCTAAAACAGGCTGGTTCAAGAGAGAGCACCCAGCCACCAAATGAAATTCAAAAACAAGGAAGATATTAACTAAATTGTAATCAAAACAGAGTCTCACTTTAGTGTTTCCTGAGTGACATGAAGATGTTGGTAAATTTTCTTACACTCCAAATTGTAACTTTTTGGGATATTGGCCCAGGAAAGTTCTGGCATGGGGAAGTAGGCCAGTTTTTTCTCCCAACATCAAGGATTTCCAAACTCAGCCCCGTAGGTGTTATAAAATATATTCTAAGGAGGTAAGAAGAGCGGTGCTGATGCTGATCAAATTATCTATAACTCATCTTCCATAAACATGATAGACCCTGTGATGTCTGTGCTTTCATATGACCCTCTGGGCACAGTAATGAGGCAGCTGGTCACCTACTCAGGACCATGTAGGACACCCAGTTTTTCACTGAATCTTTTTTCCATACCAAAACCCAAAACCAAACCAGTGGCCATCAAGTCAATTCTGACTCATGGCAACCTCATGTGTGTCAGAGTAGAACTGTGCTCCCCAGAATTTTCAATGGCTGATTTTTCAGAAGTGGGTTGCCAGGCCTTTCTTCCAAGTTACCTCTAGGTGGACTCAAATTGCTAATCTTTCAGTGAGCAGCTGAGTGTGTTAACATTTTTCACCATCCAGGGACTTCTGTACAGAATGCAATAAATTCCTCACATTTGCTGATGTAGTATTAAGACTAGAAGATCTAATAGACAGGCATGCTGGGTCCTTGTAATTTTTGAAACCCTGGTGGTGTAGTGCTTAAGTGCTATGGCTGCTAACCAAAAGGTCGGCAGTTTGAATCCACCAGGCGCTCCTTGGAAATTCTATGGGGAAATTCTCTGTCCTATAGGATTGCTATGAGTCAGAATTGACTCAATGGTAATGGGTTTTATAGGTGAGGCTGTTAAGGTGTTTTTAAGGGCTATATAGCTCTTATCCATTGCACCCCTTTTCTTGACATACCTCTTTCTGCCAAGGAGTGTGGTGTGTTTTGCAGATTGTAATTAAATAATTGTCAAACACTCCACAAACAGTGCTATTAGCCCCTATTTGAAGATAGCACTCAAAAAAAAATTATTGAAGATCACACACCAAATATCTCTTTAATTTGAAAATGATCCATTCGCATTTGAATGAGCTTTGAGTTTTAGAAATGATGAAACTGGCCATGTAAGATCTGCAGCCTTTTACAAATAGTATCACTAGTCATTTGGTAAATATTTTTGTTTACCCTTATGGTCTGGGTGATATTTATGCTAAAAAAAAAAAAAGACTCATTATTCTCTGGCTGATGGCATCCTTTCCAGCCTGGCTTCAGCTGAGCTTGACAATGGTCAACAGGTATAACTCATTTCTTGGTATTGGGTGTCCTTGCATTTGTTTTTTGGAATCCCTTCAATCCATGTTGCTCCTTCGTGTTCAACTTTATTAACTGTTAAGAATCATATCACGATCCTGGCTTAGCAAATCTAGCTACTGAAGCATAGGTTTTGAGCTTCTGTACTGACCATGTTGCTGGGCAGTATTGACCATACTTTGTCTTTCTTGAGTTTGAATTATTCTCAGCTTAAGTGTGATGCCATTACTGGGCAGATCAATTCTATTGTTTTCTAAAACTTTACTTAAGTTTTAAAACTGATGCCATCGTGATACTATGCCTTTTTGTACAGGAAAACCACTTGTGAAGTTTTTTTCTTTTTTTTCCTCCCATCTGTCATCATATGATGATCTATGGCCAAGAGAGTCAAATTTGGTACATTTCACTTCTGCCTTAACAATTAACTTGCTCCATGGGGCAGAGGTTTTGATGCAGGCTTTGGTTATCCTTGTGCTCTCAAAGCATAGTGATTTCGCTGACCCTGCAAAGTGGCCTAAAGCAGGGATATCCAAGGTTGACTGTTCACATGAAAAATCTGGAATGTTCACAAAATACACATTTTCAAGCTTCATCCAGACCAACTGAATTAGAATCTTGAGGGTCCTAGGATCCGAATTGTGAAACAGATCTTTAAGCAGTACCACTATTGCTGAATCCCTTGTGGGAAAAGCCATTGGTCTAAAGACTCTCGAACGTTGTGTGTGTGTCTGTTTGCGTATGTGTTGTTAGCTGCCCTTGAGTCAGCTCTGGTTCTTGGGGACCTTATGTATAACAGCAGGCAATTTTGCCTGGTCCTGTGCCATTTTCATGATTGTTGGTATGTTTTGACTCTATGGTTGTGGCTATTGTGTCAGTCCATCTCACTGAGGTTTTCCCTCATTTTTGTTGGCCCATCTACCTTACTAAACATTATGTCCTTTTCTAGCGATTGTTCTTTCCTGATGATGTGTCTAAATTAAGCAAGCTGACATGTGTATGAGTATTATGTACTAAACGGTAGTACCTTAGAATTAGAAGAAATCCTTGGACCTCGCCTCTCATTTTATAGGCTAGGATGTGGAGCTCCTAGCAGGTGAATTTCCACGTCTAAGTGTATGCATATAGTCAGTGGAGCATTGTGAAAAACAAAACAAAACCAAAGTCAACTGTCCTGATTCTTAGCCCAGACTCATTTTCTGTAAATTTATACTGTTTAAATATTTTCAGAAAACTCTAGCATTTACAAGTTACATATCTTACCCCAGGAAACTTGCAATATCACTTTTTTAAGTGCTGTATACCCTTGAGTATTAAAGTGTAAAATAGAATTTGAGGAGGAATGGGTTAGTTGTACATTGCAGCTTTACCACATTAGTGCTGGCAAATGTTAACTGATTCTTCGAAGAGTCACTTGTGGTGCAGGCTGACATCAGCATAGGCTGGCGTACTGACCCAGGTGGAGGAACAGAGTGAAACGAGCACGTTTTGGAATCGTATAGGCCTAGGACCAAATGCTGATTCAGCTGTATCATTCTGGGTGAACCTAGGCCTCAATTTCTGCATCTATAAAATAGGTATGATACTTTCCTTTCATGGTTGTTGGTAGGTTAAATAAAATAACGTATGTCTGATGCCTGGCACATAGTAACAAATTATAATTCACCTCATTTATTGAATGTTCATTAAATGCCAGGCACCTGACAGATATTAAAACTCTATTCTACCCCATAAGTGGGTGTTGTAATTATCCCATGTTACAGTTGGGAATCTGAGATCAGAGCTACTCAGTAACCTGCCTGGGGTCTCAGAGTTATTTAATAGCTAAGACTGGAGTTCTGCTTGTCGTAAAAGCCCTAGGCTTTGTGACTTTACTAATTGTTGCTTTGTTAGGTGCATTCAAGTTGTTTCCAACTCATAGCGACCCTATGTACAATAAAAAGAAACACTGCCAGGTCCTGTGGAATCCTCACAATTGTGATGCTTGATCCCATTGTTGCAGCCACTGTGTCAATCCATCTTATTAAGGATCTTCTTTTTCACTAACCCTCTACTTTACCAAGCATGGTGTCCTTCTCCAGGGACTGATCCCTTCTGATAACATGTCCAAAGTATGTGAGACATAGCCTCACCATCCTTGCTTCCAAGGAGCGTTCTGGTTGTACTTCTTCCAAGGCAGATTTATTCCTTCTTTTGGTAGTTCATGGTATATTCAGTATTCTTCTCTAGCACCACAATTCAAAGGGGCCAATTCTTCAGTCTTCCTTATTCATTGTTCAGTTTTCACATGCATATAAGACGATTGAAAACACCATGGCTTGGGTCAGGCACACCTTAGTCTTCGAGGTGACATCTAAAGGGGACTTTGCCCAATGCAATGCATCTTTTGATTCCTTGACTGCTGCCTCCATGAGTGTTGATTGTGGATCCAAGTAAAATGAAATCCTTGATAACTTCAATATTTTCTCCGTTTATCAGGATGTCGCTTATTGGTCCAGTTGTAAGGATTTCTGTTTTCTTTGAGGTGTAATCCATACTGAAGGCTATGGTCTTTGATCTTCATCAGTAAGTGCTTCAAGTCCTCTTCACTTTCGGCAAGCCAGGTTTTGTCATTTGCATAACTCAGGTTGTTAATGAGTCTTCCTCCAATCCTGAAGCCCTGTTCTTCTTCATATAGTCCAGCTTCTTGGATTATTTGCTCAGCATACAGATGAAATAGGTATGGTGAAAGGATAGAACCCTGACGCACACCTTTCCTGACTTTAAACCATGACGTATCCCCTTGTTCTGTTTGAAAGACTGCCTCTTGATCTATGTACAGGTTCCTCATGAGCACATTTAAGTGTTCTGGAATTCCCATTCTTTGCAATGTTATCCATAATTTTGTATGATTCACACAGATGAATGTCTTTGCATAGTTAATAAAAACACAGGTAAATTACAATATGCTATCCTTGGAAACTCTGTGGGGCAGTTCTACTCTGTCCTATAGGGTCGCTATGAGTCGGAATCGACTCGACGGCACTGGTTTTTTTTTAATCTTTCAATAAAAGATAGTTGTCATTATTGCCCTCATCCTCAACTAGGAGCCAGTATAACTCAGTGGTCAAACACTTGGCTCAGGAGCCTGACTCAAGATTTAATCCAGCTCCTTCCCTTCCGGCTATGTAACCTTGAGCAACCTTCTGAACTTTCATATTTCTTAGCTGAAATCTTGTTCATAGGGTTATTGTGAGGCTAGCCAGTAAGGTCTCAATCCTTTTAGCTATTATTGTTGTTGCTGCTGCTGCTGCTGGTATTATTTCTATGCTTTGTACACACTCAGTCTAATATGCTAAATGAGAGTGAATGCTGAGTCTTGTCTTGGCCATATTTTGGAAACTGTACAAAAAGATTTTTAGCACTTCTCTTGAAGTTAAGGTGCTATTTCAGTAAAGGTGTTCATTGAAGGGCAATGGAAGCAAAGGTTGGTTACAGCTTGGAGGTTCATCCCTCCAGAGTTTTGTCCTCTAGCAGATAAGTTCTAACTGCCCTGCAAAAACTTCTGAAGCGCCATATGTCAAAGGGGAAGGTGGATGAATATCTGAACAGCAACTTACTTTCTCACTTGTGATGTGCTTGGCAAGTGTGCTTGCAGAAAGAGAGGCTCAAACGGTTTTATGGAGTTTGAGGCATTGATGGCAGAAGGCAAGGCAGAGGCAATCAACTTGACATGATAGCTGAGGAATTGGGCCATTCATTGTGCACTGTCCATTCCCACCAAAGAATTTAGGATTTAAAAGCAGACATTGTGGTTCAAATTCACCAGCTGCTCTTTCGAAACCCTGTGGGGCAGTTCTGCTCTTTTCCTATAGAGTCGCTATGAGTCTGAATCAACTCAACGGCAAGGGGTTTGGTTTTCTTTTTTCTTTTAAGTCTAGGAAATGACCTTTTAAAGACCATCTTTACATAGTCTAGCTTTCTGAGGTGGAAGAACTGTCATTAAAAACTTGAAACATCACTTGCTATTTTTTAGTTCAGTAACCTGAAGTTTGACAAGTTTTTCACAGTCTCAGTTTTCCTAACAAAAGTAACGCATACATCTGCTCCTAGGCCTTTATAACACTTTATTCTTTGTAACAGAAGAAAGTATTTTAATGCCCCTTTACTTCTCTCCTTTATGCATACTGTACTCCTCACCATGCACCAGAATGAGGCAGAACCATAGCCCGGGGGCAGAGTTTCTGTCTCAAGCTTGCTGTTTCCTGCACTCTCCCACCTTGCTCCAACAGTTCCATGCAGGATTGAATTGACTAATACCAGTTATACTTTCTTGAATTAAAATATATTCCTTACATGCCAACATTGTGCTAAAATGTATCTTTATATTTTTATTAGCATGCATTGCTTTAATTCAGTACTGAATAAAGACTACATTTATAGGACAGAAATTTTACATGCGTGTAAATACCTGGGTGTATACAGAAGAATCAATATGTGATGAGCTGAACTTACAAAATTGGTAAAAGCTGAGCGACTATTTGAATTGCAAAAGAAACCTTCATTTTGTTGAAATGTGTCTTTAAAGTAATAATAATGTCTTACGTTTGCATAGTGGGAAAGTCTTTGTGGATGCCTTTCAAATAGATTATCTCATTTCCTCCTCTCTACATTCTTGTGACCTAAGTGGGGCAGTGACTACTACCTGCATACTTCCTGGATGAGAAAAATAGAAAGCACCCTTAGCGCATTTGAAATGTAATTGCCTTTAAGAAAAGTCAACTCATCTCCATTTTGAGGTACAATCCATTGTGAAAAGTAAGCCTATCTGTATTTACTAATACATATTCCTGGCCAATGCACCCCAAGCACAGCCACTGCTCATCTGTCATTGAAGGCTTGCATGTTGCTATAATGCTGAAGAGGCTTCAGTGGAGCTTCCAGTCTAAGATGGACTAGGAAGAACGTCCTGGTGATTTACTTCTGAAAATCAGCCAATGAAAACCTTATGGATCACAATGGTTCAGTCTGCAATCAATCATGGGAATGATGCAGGACTAGGCAGCATTTTGTTCCATTGTGCATGGGGTCACCATGAGTCAGGCCAACTCAATAGCAGCTAACAAAACAACAACATGGACAATTAGTGTCTTGGTTGTTTCTTGTTGTGTAACAAATTACTCCAAAACTTAGTGGTTTAAACAACACAATTTTATTACATTTCATTACTTTTTTAGTAAAAAAGTTGAATAGGGCTCAGCTGGCTGATTCCTCTGCTCCACCAACTGATTATTTGGCAGATGAGCTGGTATGGAGGTTCCAAGATGGCTTCATTCACAAAATTATGGCTTATTGGGAACAACTGGAAGGCTGGGCTTGTCTGGAACTGTCAATTAGAGCACCTACATGTGATGCCTCCAAAATGGTCTCAGGGTAGTCAGTGACTCGGGCTCACAAAGACAGTACTCCAACAGGCCTTAAGTATCTTAAGAACTGGGCCCAACAACCTGCCCAACATCACTTCTGCCATGTTCTGATCAGATTCTGATCAGATCAAAGCAAATTACTGAGCCCGCCCAAATTCGACTGAGGTCACTCAGTGTCTTCAACTGGTGGATGGGCTTGTCTGGAGGATCCAAGATGGTTCCACTCACATGTCAGCCACCATGGGAGATTTGACAAAAAAGTGGGGCTCAGCTGGAACTACTGACTGGAGTACCTATACATGGACTTTCTAGTGGAGAGGAGTTATAGACCCTACTTTTCAGTGAAAGTCATATCAAAAAATTTGTGACTATTAATTATTTCATTCCTTCTACTCACCCAGTCTACACTTTGGCCATTAATTATTTACATTTCTTCCCCAAGCAAAAATACATTCACCCTCTGCCAAGACTCCCAAATTGCTCATCTCATAACAGCATTAGGCCCCAGGCAGCATCGGACTTGGGTTCAAAATCTAGGACCCTGTCATATAAATTAGGACCAGGTAAGGATGAGGCTCCTCAGCTGTGGTTCTTTAAGTGTGGTTCATCTCAATCTGAAAACCTGTAGACAAAATAAACAAGTTATCTGCCCCCTATACATACAAAATACAATGCTGAGGCAGAGTTAAAATAAATGTGACAGATAAATTCTCATTCAAAAAGACAGAGAATGGAAAGCGCAGAGTAGTCCCTGGTCTATAGCACTTCTGAAATCTTGCTGGTCATGTGTTTACTTTCTTTGATTAGGGCTCAGCCTTGCTTCCTGGGAATTATGCCCCTTGGCTTTTGGATCTTCCTTCTGGGCTCTTGGTTCTACACTTCGGATATCCCTGTCTTTTCTTTAAGAATGACTTGTATTTGCAACCAAGTTACCTTCTCAGACTGCTTCCTGCACACAGCAGTTTAAGGGTTCAAAATCATTTTTAATATTGTACTATCTTTGTACCTTTCTATCAAATTGGGATGATTACATTAAAAACTTTGTGGGTTTCCTGCATGTCAAATTGTAATTCACTCCTTTAGGAAAACAAAAAACCATAGCCACGTTTTCCCACAATAGGTCCTTTTCTACCTTGGGATAAAAGTCAGGATGCCATGAAACAATGTTTTTAAAATTTTCAAAAGCTTTTTTTCTGTACCATTTATAACATCTAATGCGATCACCTTAGATATCATTCTTAGAGACCCTTTTGACCATCAGGGAGGGTCTAAGAGGCATGCCCTTAAAATTCTTGGAAGATTAAGAAGGCAGACCCTTAGATATTTGAGGTTTCAGCAAAAAGTCTTAGAGCCACAGCCTTGAGACGTTTACCCTGAAATCATGCTTTACTCTTAGTGTCCTGGATTTGATATTTGTATTGAGGCCATTTCTTACTTTCAAAGTCTTTTACTGCCTGGAAAAATTGGGAGTGAAAAACTGTTGTCCTGGGTCCTTTATAATTCCTCTAAACTCTACTTGAAAACTACACAGTTCACTTTTTAGCTTATCTCTCTCTATCTATACGTCTTATCATAATACCTAAAATAAACCAGTTGACACCTTTGCATTCTTTCTGGAAATTTCAGCCAAATCTAGCAATTCGTTAGGTCTTTTTCTATTGTTTACATTAACATAGGCAACATTATTGCCAACAGTAATGCCAACATTTCTGCCACTACATAGACAGGCTTGTTTTTTCTCCAGCCTTTGATAGCAATTACTGTAATATCTTCTAAGTAGTCACCAACAGCCTCCTTCTAGCTTTAACTAACAGTGTCCTTGAGGCCTCTCCAGCTTCTGCCCACTGCTGATCCCAAAGACACTGTCACATTTTTCAGGTGTTCGTTTTGGCAGCACCCCACTTTCAAGCGTCTAATTCTATGCAGCTATTGCTGCATAATAAGTTACCCCAAAATTTAGTGGCTAAAATAACAACCATTTTATTATATCCTGTGATTTTATTGCTTAGGAATTTAGGCATGTCTCAGCTCGGTGATTCTTCTACTACAGGTGGAATCGACTGAGGTCACTCAGTGTCTTCAACTGGTGGATGGGCTTGTCTGGAGGATCCAAAATGGCTCCACTCACATGTCAGCCACCATGGGAGATTTGACAAAAAAGTGGGGCTCAGCTGGAACTACTGACTGGAGTACGTATACATGGACTCTCTAGCGTGGTAGTTTCAGTGTAGTAGGTCTTCTTGCTCAGTAACTGAGCATTCCTACAGAAAGTGTTCTAATGCACAAAAAGTGGAAGTTGCCAGGTCGTTTTAAGGTGTAGGCTTGGAAGCTGGCCTATATTCATTTCTGCTGTATTCTGTTGTCTAAACAGTTACAGGGTCTGCCTAGATTGAAGGGAACAGGATGGAGACCATCTCTCCATGGAATGAGTGTCAAAGAATTTTAGTAGTAGTACAAAAAATGATGTTCAGTTCTTATTTGACTCAATGGATCGACTCAGGATTAGAGATTAAACTTTTGAGGCTCTGATTCTATTTCTCCCATTGCTTGGCTATATTTGAGCTGAGGTAAATAACTTTTGGGTTTCAGTTTCCATCATACCTAAAATGGGGATGATAATAACTATTGGCACCTACTAGCTCAGACGGATGTTGTGCCTGTTAAAAAAAATAAGTATTCAAAAAGAGCTCCTTAAAATGCTGTAGGAAGTAGAATAATAAATTACCATAACTAATTGGACCATTACAAATCCACTACATTTTTCTATTTAATGAGAAAATTGGGTCTCTGCCTTATGTAGGATCATTAGTGGCACATAGAAACTCTGACACACACTCAACACCCATAGTTTAGACACACAAGTCCACAGCCTATGTTCATTATGTCTTTTTTTGTGTGCCAGGTAATGTGCGTTTTCTCATGTAATCTTTGCAACACCACTTAGAGGTAGATACCATTAATAATATCTTAATCATGTATTCTGAATTACTTTTGTTCTGGAGTTTAAATTCTCACACATCTTTTGCATATTATGCATAAACCAAAAACCAAACCCAGTGCCATCGAGTCGATTCTGACTCATAGCAACCCTATAGGACGGAGTAGAACTGCCCCCTATAGAGTTTCCAAGGAGCACCTGGCAGATTCAAACTGCCAACCCTTTGGTTAGCAGCCATAGCATTTAGCCACTATGCCATCAGGGTTTACGTCTTAAAAGAAACTAATGAAAACTTTAGTAGAGTCTGTAGGGGTTTTGTTTAAATTCTATGGAAATCTTCCCTTTTTATCTTATACGAATATTCTTGCACAATGAAATAAAAGCAGATTTATGAAGATATCAAAATGATATAAGTAAAGCGAGAGAGAGAGAAAAAAAAAAGCATCAGAGGAATTAGCAGAAGCTAGTTTGAGTTAAAGAAGCCAGAAGAAAGACGGGTGGTTGGTATTGTGGGATGCAAGATGGGCTGGAAGCCAGGGCTCCTGGCCCTGCTATGCTATTAGCTAGGAACTAGATGTGCAACCTGACAAAATTTATTCTTTCCTCTAGACCAATGTTTCCTTTTGTGTCAAATGGGAAGATGGAACTAGATGAATGCTAAAGCCCTTCTCAACTTTAACATTCTCCTTTTCTAAAAAAAGGGTGAATCACTAAATACACATGAGTACATCTCTTTATCAAAGAAGTGAAGATACAGACTAGAGGATAAGTTTAGAAAATGGAAAAAAAAGAAAAGACGGATGTATGGAATTTTGACTTGGAAAATTATAATATGTAGATGACCATAGAGATGAAAAAACAAGCCAGTGAATGAGAGGAATCAAGATAAAAAATAATACTGAGCCCAGGCACCAAGAGTATAATTTGCAAAAAATTTCCATTCATTCTGTTAACAAGTGTTTGCTGAGCATGTTATGTGCCAGGCCTTATTCTAGGTATTTAGGACAGAGCAGTTAATAAAAATGCTCTGCCCTCATGGATCTTATATGTTAGGTTCAGGAATGTTGTTGTTGTGTGTTGTCCAGTCAATTCTGACTCATAGTGACCCTATAGGACAGAGTAGAAATGTCCCGTAGAGTTTCCTAGGCTGTGATCTTTATGGGAGGAGATCACCAAGTCTTTTCTCCGCAGAATCACTGGTGGGTTCCAACTGCTAATCTTCTGGTGCCATTGCACCACCAGAGCTCCTTAATAAACAAGTTAAGTGAGTAAAATATATATATATGGTATGTAGAGAGAGAGAGGGAGAGAGAATCGTAAGTGGTGAGCAGAAGAATAGAGCGGCAAAAGGGGTAGAAGGTGTTGGATGGAATATGCAATATCAGGTAAGATGGCCTGAAGATGACCTCACTGAGTAAAACATCTGAAGAAAGGGAATGAGTTGTGATGACTTTGATTCCTATGTCACTGAGAAAATGAAAGCAATCAGAAAAGCATTCCAGGCAGACAGAACAGCAAGTACAAAGATGCTGAGATGGAAGCATGCCTGATATGTTCAAGGAATAACAAAGAAGTTGGGGAGCTGGAACGGAGGAAATGCGGAAACTAGTAGGAGGGGAAATCAGAGGGAAGATGTTGAGCAGAAAGTGCCATTTGGCATGTTTTAATGAAATAATTTTGGTTGCTATGTTGAGAATAGAGAGGGTCAAGGACAGAAGCTGAGGAACAGTTAAGAGGCTGCTAGACTAATTCAGGCAAGAGATGATGATTCATACTAGAATGGTAGCAGTGGAAGCAATGAGAAGTGAGGAGATTCTAGATATATTTTGAAAGTAGGACCAACAAAATTTGCTGGATGGTTAGAATACGAGGGATGAGAAAAGAGGCATCAAGGAAACTCCAAGGGGTTTTGAACTAAGAGTTGGCAACTGCTGAGATGAGAAAAACCATGGGAGGAGCAATTTTGAGATGGTGGAGGCTGTTAGGAGTTTAGTTTCAGACATGCCAACTGGTAGATTTCTATTAGGTATCCAATCCATGGATGCCATGGATACATGAGCATGAATTTCAGGGGAGAGAACCAGGCTATAAGTATAAATGCATTAAAACCATGAGATTAGATGAGCTTCCCAGCACAGTAAGCATAGAAAGAATAGAGAAAATGTCCAAGGACAGAGCTTGAGAACTCCAACAAAGAGATAAGGAGAAAATATCAGGGGTGACCAGAGAAACAGGAATGAAACCAAACAAGCAGAGAGTCTTGGAAGCTCAGTGAAAAAAGTGTTTCAAAGAGGAGAGAATGATAAATTGTGCCCATTGCTACTGATTGGTTGAGTGAGATGACGACTGGGAAATGACCACTGGCATTAGCCAAGGAGAAGTCTTTGGGACCTTGATAAGAGTAATGTCTTCAGAATGGTGCAGGAGAAAGTTTGATTGGAGTGGGTTTGAGAAAGAATGCTGAAGAGAAATTGGAGACTGTGTAGACACTCTTTCAAAGAGTTTTGCTATAAAGGAAATGTGAGAAAGGGAAATACCTTCAGAGGAATTGGAGTAAAGAAAAATTTTAAAAATGTATATGAGAAAATAACATGTTTGAATGTTGAAGAGAATGATCAAATATGGGGGCGGGGGGAACCAAAAAACTGATGATATAGAAGAGAGAAGAGAAAATTGCTGGAGCAAGGTCCTTTAGTAAATGAGTGGGGATGGGATCTAGTGGCAAGTAAGGGGTTGGTCTTGGCTAGGAGCATGGGAAGATCATTCAAAGTCCTAGGAGAGATTGAGTAAATGGGCGCAGATGCAGGTAAGGAGGTAGATGTGGTGGAGGAAGCTGAGCGAAGCTCACTTTTGATTGCTTTCATTTCCTCAGTGAAGTAGGAAGCAAAGTGATTGGCCCAGAGTAATGATAACAGTGCTGTTTGGAGTCTTGAGGACAGTGGAGCAGGTATGAAACAGCTGTCCAGGGAAGTAGGAGGGTAATATAGTAGAGAAACATAGTATGATTGCTGGAGGGTATCAAGGACCTATTCAAGAAGAATACGGAACTCTTTGGTTACCTGACCACAGGAGAAACATGTGGCAGTCTTCTTCTGTAAAGATTTAGTGCCTTGGAAACCCCATGGGGGGAGTCCTATGCCGTCCTCTAGGGTCACTATGAGTCAGAATCGACTGTACGGCAGTTGGTGGATTTTGGTTTCCTAAAGTTCTCTTTGACTGGTACTTTTCGAACTAGTGTTCTTAAAGCAAGATATTCCTTTTAGCGGCAACTGAGAGGAGAGGAAGCCAGTAAGTGAATTAGTGTCCCAAGATACAGCTAACAGAACATCACTACTTCTAGAATGCTAATATCTCCCTAGAATTTCTTTGCCTAATGCCCTTCTCCATGGAATGGAGAAGCACATACAATGGTGTAACCATATAAGGCTCTCAAAGCTTCTGCACGGAAGTGGTATTGTCACTTTTGCTCATTGGCCAAAGCAAGTCACATGGCCAACCTTGATGTCAACGTGATGGGGAAATATTCATTTCTTTTTGGAAGGAGAACAAATAATTTGGAACAATAATATAATTGACCACAACCTGTTCCATGTGGTGTTGTTGTTAGGTGCTGTAGAGTCGGTTCAAACTTATAGTGACCCTCTGTACAACAGAATGAAACACTGACTGGTCCTGTGCCATCCTCACAATCATTGCTATGCTTGAGCCCCATTGTTGCAGTCACTGTGTCAGCCCATCTCCTTGAGGGTCTTCCTCTTTTTCACTGACCCTCTACTTTACCAAGCATGATGTCCTTCTCCAGGAACTGATCCCTCCTGATAACATGTCCAAAGTATGTGAGATCAAGTATCGCCAAACTGGCTTCTAAGGAGCACTCTGTCTGTACTTCTTCCATGACAGATTTGATTGTTCTCCTGGAAGTCCATGGTATATTCAGTGTTTTTCACCAACACAATAATTCAAAGACATTAAATCTTCTCCAGTCTTCCTTATTCATTGTTCAGCTTTCGCATGCATATAAAGTGATTGAAAATACCATGGCTTGGGCCAGGCGTGCCTTGGTCCTAAAGGTGACATATTTGCTTTTCAACAACTTAAACAGGCCTTTTCCATGTGTGGTAGGAGAAATCATTCTCAAGCAACACAATGCAGTAAATTACCTCTTCCAAAGCACAATTGACATTTAGCCCCTGGAGTAACCTCAGGGTGATTTGATGCTTGGTATGAATTTCTGGGTACAATTTGATGTCTGGCCTTGTGGATTGGGTTATTTTGTTTTAGAATTTAGAAAACATCTTACCCTTAGGGAGGCAGGTCCTGTATTTCATCACATACATTATAGGTACTATAATATTAAAAGTAGCCATGCCAAGTTTTGCAAAATACATCTCATAAGCTTGGAGAAAGAGCCCCTTCACAGACCTGTCTTTGGAGACCTCTTTCGTTCCACATACTCAAGACCAGTTTTATAATAACAAAAATATAATATAATAGGGGAAAGCTCTTGGCTGGCAACTCAGTAAAATAAAAATCCAGGTATGGTAGAATGTTCCACACCTATTCCTTTTCTAGCAGAAGGGACTTTATTGCCTGAGGAAGAGTTGGGATATTTCTCCAAGACACTGCACAACCACACCCTAGGACTTGAGACTTTCCATGCCAAGTCTGGTGCCCTGAACTTATCAAAGAGTTGGTCTGAGCGATTGGCTAGGAATGGCCTCAAAGAGATGAGAAGCTTGAGACCAGCAATGAAAGTGTCATGGCTGACAGGGTTGCCTGCTATGTTGGTTTAAATGTTTCCAAGATCAGCTGCTGTTTCTTTGCTTTCATTTTAGCAAGTCTTTTTCTCTTTATTTATGAATATGCAATTCTGACAGCTGACAAGGACATTCCAAGAACTTCGCCAGAACCCAAATTGTGCACACCTCTGGGAATTTCTCCTCGTAGATTTGTCCAATGACTCTGCTCTGGAGAAAACACCCCGGTAATGCATTCCCGGTAGTAGCTCAGTTCCCATCAACTCACCACTGGTGCCCTCATTAGGGTATTTTTCTTTCTTTAAGGATTTTTTTTTTTTTTGCAGTCCATCTCGAGCTCCCACCACAGTGAATTTAGTGTCCTTGAAGGGGACTGGGTAGCTATCTCCTGAGATTACCTTTGGTTTATTTTTAGAGCAGACAGTTTGGAAAATTTACTTTCCTTTGTTGACTGTATTAGTGTTGTCTTAATTCTGACTTGGAGGCTCTGGACTTCTCTCTTTGATTTGAGGAGTAGGTAATCCATGCCTTCCTCCTAATGATGGAGAAATCATGATACAACAAGGATAAAAGATTTGCTAAGAGTTACCCAGACATCTAGTTGCAAGGGTTTTTTTTTTTTTGGTCTTTCGGTCTCAGGTCTGTAAGATGTTTAACTGTGTAAAATTGCAAGTTATTCTGACTAAATTAGACAGATTGCAGGTTAAAACCCCACTCCCTAAATCCCAATTGATCCCCTGAGCCACTCACACTCCCTAACAGTGTTATTATTACTATCAAGCTACATGCTCAAAAATTATTTCCCTTGGGAACACTTACCTAACCCAGACAAAAAGAGATTACTATTTTTTTTTAAACTCACTCAATACCCTTTGTCCCAGCTTTCTTGTTTGTTTTTTCTTTCCTTTTTATGTCTCATTCAAAATTATATTGAAAACCCACGATCTCCCTGGTTCCTTGTCTACTATGAGGTTGAACCTTATGAAATTGCCAAAACTAAGCTGTTTTTAACCCATAAAGGTGGCGATTCATATGGTTTAACCTACCTATGATGTAGTAAACTGTGAAAATTCTCATACAGAAAAAAAAGCAAATTACTGCCCATAAGTTAATGACAGCTCGTTAATAATATGGAATAGAGTCAAATGTGTATCCAAGCTTTAATCCAATCTTTTGTAAAATGGAGGTAAATCAGCATATTAAATGAGAATTTTAATTTGGAAGAGCCTTCCAACTTCTGATAGGAAAAAAAGCCATGTGACTGAGGTATACACATGTGAAATAGCTGTGGTCCTTGTTTGGCTTGTTTGACTCTTTCAGGTCTTTGGGAAACGTTTACCCTACACACTTCTCTCTCTGTCTCTGTCTCTGCCGCCCCTTCCTCCCTCACCTCTCATGGTCAGACTTGTGAAAGAGCACTTTCTCCACATTGTACCTCTTAGTCTTTGTGTAACACACCATATCTGATTTCTGTCCCCTACACTCCACTAAACCTGTTTTTGCCAAGGTCACTAATGACCTTTGATTGAGAGATTCACTGGGCCCTTCTCTGTCTTTATCTTGCCTGAGCTCCCTGTAAGATTTCACAGGATGGACCATGATTTGCGTCTTAATATTTCATCTCTTCCTCTGGCTTTCATCATCTCTGTTTCTCTTAATTTAAAAATGTGACCCCCAAACCAGATCATTAGCCTTTTGAGGGAACAGTGTCTGTGTCTTATTTAGCTCTTTATTTGGCTTAGTGCAGGCACTGCTAGGAACTTATGTATGAGTGAATGAAGAATGAATGAGTGAAATTATAAACAACAAACGGTTGCTGGCGGGTCCACTCTGACTCATGGCAACCCCATGTGTTTCAGAGCAGAACTGTGTACCACAGGGTTTTCAATGGCTGATTTTTCAGAAGTAGATCCCCAGGCCTTTCTTCTAAGGCACCCATGAATATCCTGGAACCTCCAACCTTTTGGTTGGTTGCTGAGTGAGTTACCTGTTTGCACCATGCAGAGACTTCTTAGTGAAATTATAGCACTGTGTTAATGGTTAGTCATTGCCTATAATTGGTTTCTCTTTGGTTTAATTCCCACTTCCAGCAAATTTCCTGCCCCACCTACTGCCATGTATATTTTAAATAATGTGTAGCTAGCAGGATACCACATTCTTCATGTTTCCATCACAGAAATCCTACTAGATAGTTGGGGGCAAGGAAGGTAGGACTGAGGTTCCTGCTGGTTCCTTCTCGTATAACTACCTGTAATTCTGAGCAGTTACAAATATACTGGGACATGAGTCATGTTCTTTCTTTCTTTTTTTTTTTTAACTCTTAGGAAAAAAGATTCATGTCCTTTGTTTTTCCTCTCCAAGATATATCACTTAGAGATCCAATAAAGTGCATCCAGCAAATAGTCACTTGTTGCTCACTTAGACATATGACCTGACAAAAAGATGGGGGAAAAAAAAAAATACAAGACTCGAAGAGAACAAAAGAAATGAACCAATAGAAAATGTGACACACACTTTATGCATGTTTAATTTCTCTTGTTTTGGCTAGAAAACAGCTGCAGGTGTCCTCTAATTATAACCCCATTTTCACAAATATCAACTGTCATATCTAATCTGCTATACTCACCATATAGCCTACTGTTACAGCACATTTTTTCATTACAAATTTAGTAGCCGAGTTTCAAATGCTTAAGCTAACATTCAAGCTAGTCAATTAATGCATTATTTACAAGTTAAATGTTATTAAAAACAGGTTCTTAATTTGCTAATGATTTAGTAGACCCAAGGCAATATTCCAATTAAAAAAAAATTTTTTTTAATTGAAAATAGAAGAACATTTAGAACAGTTGTGGTGCAGAAGGATGTCAGGGGTATTTTGGCCTCTCCCACCAATTTCTGAGTTTCTTTTCTGCTTTCTTCTTTACTGTATGTTGTTTTCGATGCCTCTATTAAGTAGTTGTGGCGCGATCAAGAAGAAAAGCTTGTGAAAAATACAATAGTGTAAATATTATTGTGACCGGTATTTAAAAAAAAAAAATCACCAGGCAGTTTAGAGTGAATGAGTACACATGTACCCCATATAATTCGGCATATTTTGATTTATAATGCCATTCTAGTAGCACAGCAGGTTAAGAAGGTTAGAAGTCAAGGAAATTCAATGTTATTAGCATTCCGCTGTTGTCAGGCTGCACAAACTGGATCAATGTCTTTTCAAATATACTTTAAAAATTAAGAGTTTCCAAGGCTCTAGGAACTCAGAACCATTACCACAATCTGGATTTTGTTCTTGGTTACAGCTTCTTTTTTCTTTTTTTTTGTATTTTGCCTTTGACCCAGATCATGGTTTAAGTCCATATCTCTCATATTCCATAATTGCATGGCACGGGTGAGCTCTTTGATGTAAAAGGATACAGGTCCCATGAAGTCAGTTAGCCATCTTCACACCTTTCTCTCCAGCCCTTCTCTTGACCTGTAGCCATCATTTCTCTCCTTTCCTGGCCTCTTAGGCCTTATTAAAAAACTTAACCCAGATCTACCTTCTTTTTTTTTTCCTTTAAATTTTATTTATTTTGTTATTATTGTTGAGAATATACACAGCAAAACATGAAACAATTTAACAGTTTCTACCCGTACAAATTCGTGACACTGATTACATTCTTTGTGTTGTGCAACCATTCTCACTCTCCTTTTCTGAGTTGTTCCTCCCTCATTAACATAACTCATTGCTCCCTAAGGTTCCTATCTAATATTTCAAGTTGCTGTTGTCAGTGTGATCTCATATAGATAGTTCTTAAAAGAGCATAATGCTCAAGATAGACCTTTTTTTTTTTTTTTTTACTAGCTAAGCTAAACTATTGCTTGGTTTTAAGAAGACTTCGGAGGATATTTTTGGTTTATAGTTTAAAGATTATCTCAGGGCAATAGTTTCAGGGGTTTATTCATCCTCCAGGGCTCCAGAAAGTCCAGAGTCCATTAGAATTTGCAATTAGTCTCCGGTCCATTAGAATTAGCGGGTAGCTTTAAAGAACAGAAACGTATTGTTTAACACTTCTGGGAGCTATCTGAGATCAAGATGTCAGTACCGTTGATCCCTTCTGAGGCTTTGTTTGTTCGAGACTCTTTTTAGGCCTTGCTCCTGGCTTGTGGTAGCTCCAGGCATTCCTTGGCTTGCAGCTGCAGAGTCACAGGGCGTCCTTACTCTGTTTCTCTGTGTCTTCTCTCCTTTTTTATATGGCACCACTTAGAAGGGATTAGGATCTACCTTACTCCAGTATGACTTCATGTTAACTGTTAACATCTACAAAGATGCTATTTCCAAACAAGATCATGTTCACACGTACCAAGGGTTAGGGCTACAGCAGATCTTTTCAGGGAACACGATGGAATCCGTAACAGGTACAGAAGCCAAGACTCCATTCTGTGGTTGTTTTAAGTGTTGCAGGGCAGGGGCTCTGGAATAAGTGGGCTCTTATCAGAGTGGTTACCTGGCAGCAAACTCTGGAGCTTGGTGCCACATCACCTTGGCCTACACTGAGAATGGTTGACAGTTCTGCAAGTTCCACGGCACCTTCACACGGATTGTGGCTCACCTCATGCTCGCTACCTACAAAGTCTTTAGCTTTCTACCTCAACGACCTTATTCAAAGCTTAATCTTCCAGATGGTAGCCCAGAAATGTGGTGAAGGTACGATATCTTGGGGTAGCCCTTTATCCATGAAAGATGGGGAGTGGATTATAATGCTCCATCCTCCATATTTTGGGAAGTTTTCTGCATACCTCTCAGGAAATCCAGAAAGAACTGAGTGCCTGCTGTCCACAGCAGCAAGGCACCCTTTTACTGGCTCTTTCTCATTCTTACCACTCCTCCTTCCTAGGATCACCACCCAAATATACTACCTCCACTCAAGTTTTTGTCTCATGCTCTACCTTTGGGAAAACCCAAAGTAAGTATGGAAAAGATGCAAATGATATAGACAATAAACTAAACAGTGTGCAAAATAGCAGAAGGACATCCAGAGTAGTTAGCTCAAGGCAGTAAAGATGGGAAAATGCCAACACAATAAAGCCAAGAATGAAATTCATTTCATTCATTTATTCTAAAAAAAAAAATTACCAAGTACCTACTATGTGCCACATAGTCTTAGGCATTGGTGATACAATGGTGATCAAAATAGACAAGTCTCTGCCCCCACGGCACTTACATCCTAGTGAAAGAATAGGCAATAAACTAATAGCTCAACACACAAACCACGTTAGGGAGTGATAACAGTTTTGAAGACAAAAAAGACATGGTATGAGTTAGACTGTGTGCAGAAGAGAGTGCTATTTTCGATAGTGCTATCTATTTAAAGTGCATGAAAGCCTTTCTGGGAAGGTGATATTTGAATGGAGAATGGCCTAGAGTGAGAATGACCCATCTCTTGTCCACTGCCTACCTTTCTGTGGAATGAAAACAGAAGAAATGTACGCTAGTTTGGGGATGGGATGATAGGACAGAATCAAAATCGTGCTGGTTAGAAAAATGGGATGGAGGGATTTCTGAGGGTATAATCTTCCAGGCAGAATTCTGGGCCCCTGTGAAAGGGCCCTCAAGACCTGACCAGCCTGCAGCTCTTGTATAAGCCCTTCCTGTAGAAATTCCTGTGGGGGTTTCCTTTCTTCTTTCATCTCCTTTCCTCTCTCTTGTTCTGTGTGTCTTTCTCTTCAGTTTCTCAAATTAAAAGAATCTCTCATATTTATATAATACTTTGTAATTCAAAAAAGCATACTTACGTCATTTAACTCCCATACAACTTTGTCTAGTAAGTACTTTTATCATTATTTTACAGATGAGGAGACTGGAACTTGGGGACTTTGCTTGGGACCACCCAACTATATTAGCAGAGCTGGACCTTAAACTCAGTCTTCCGACTACAAGACTAATGTTTGTTTCAATGCTAAGTCCACTGGCCTTTTAGCTCATTTTCGCTATATCCATCCTTCACCCTCCCCACCTCATGGGATCTGATCTGCTCTGGCTGATCATCTTCTTCTATAGTAGTATCCCGTCATCCTGACTTTCATCAGTGGGTTCAAGGCCAAGTCTCAGTAAATCTAGAATTTCACAACTGGGAAGTGTTAGGATAGTATCAAGGGATTCTGATATTATTCTAATTTAGTCCCAAGTGCTTTAATATTCTAATTTAGCCCCAAGTACTGCTCTCTTGATTAAGTTTTCTCTCTGTTACATTAAAATATCAGTGATTTTCTTAATGTAATATTTATTTTTTAATAATGTGCTAAAGTAAAGTAGGAAACCCTGGTGGCGTAGTGGTTAAGTGCTATAGCTGCTAACCAAAGGGCTGGCAGTTCAAATCTACCAGGTGCTCCTTGGAAACTCTATGGGGCAGTTCTACTCCATCCTATAGGGTCGCTATGAGTCAGAATTGACTCGACGGCACTGGGTTTGTTTTTTTTTTTGTTGTTTTTAAAGTAGATCAGCCAATGAAAACCCTATGGATCAGAATGGTCTGATCCCCAACCAATCACGGGATGATGCAGGACTGGGCAGTGTTTTGTTCCTTGTGCATGAGGTCACCATGAATTGGGGCCACTTGAAGGCAGCTGACAACAATGACAAGGAAGCTGATCCTTAATGCTTCTCCTTTTGCGAAAACAAGAGGTGAATTGCTCCTGGATCTGTTCTGTTCCGTCTAGTGGACTTGTTTTTCTTTTCAGGAGACCCCACTGAATTTTGAATCTGAAAGACTTCCTCCCTCAGTGATGGATCCTCTAGCCTCTGTGGGAACCCTTAGATGCTTTCCTTTGTGGAGTGAACTCTGTTGCACAGTTTATGGTGTCAGGTGAGTGGGACTCTTCCTTTGGGTGACAATTGGAAAATGTAGATTAAAAAAAAAATCCAGTGTTCTGTGTCAGCATCCCAAAGGATATATAGAATGTTACTGCATTTTTAAGGCAATTGTTCTTACAATATTGGAAATTCAAAATGATGAATGTCCACTTAGGCCATTTCTCCTGTCATCAGGCTGACAACAATGAATATTTTTAAAGGTGCTTTATTGATACAAAGCACTCCAACTAATGTTTTTTAATCCTTACAGTGATTCTGTGTGAGGTAAGTATTTTTCCAATTCCCATTTTATGCTTCAGTAGCACTTTCTACTTCTCCTTCAAAACACTTTGCATACTTGTAATTATTTAATTACTTAGTTGTTGCAATTATTCGTTTAATATGGAGGAGTTAAAAATGCAAGTTCTAGAACCAGATAGACCTGGGTATGATCTTTGGCTCTGAAAATTGTACTCAGCAGGAGCCTAGGTGGGTGTCTCAATGCCTCCCTGTCTCGGTTCCTTCATCAGTAAAATGTGAACAATAACATTATTGGGCTCCTATGGTTCTAAATTTTAAAAGCTATAATGTTGACCAGTTAACCAGTTGCCATTGAGTCGACTGTGACTCATGGTGACTCCACGTGTTGCAGAGTAGAACTGTACTTCATAGAGTTTTCAAAGCTGTGACCTTTTGGAAGCAGACCACCGGGACTTTCTTCCAAGGTGCCTTTGGGGGGGGTGTAAATTGCCAACCCTTTGGCTAGTAGTTGAGAGCTTAACCGTTTGTGACACCCTGGGACTCCTGATAATGTAGACAAGGCTCAGGAAAGCGCCTGGCATGCTGTAAACACTTCATGGTTGCTGACTGTTAATGTTATCAGTATTGTTATTATTTTGTAATAGATGACTGTGTGTCCTGTTTTGCCAGGGGTAGTACTTGCTTGCCTGTTGTCCTGGCGTAATTATTAGTGCTCTTCATCCCCCTGCTCTCAAAAGTGTAGCAGTTTAGAAAAAATGTGTAGAAATGAAGGACAGATTAGCGGTTGTCAGGGGTTAGGGACAGAGTGTGGGGGATGGAGGTGAACATGGTTATAAAAGGGCAACACAAAGGATCATTGTAGTGATGGAATTGTTCAATATCTTGACTGTGGTGTTGGATACATGAACCTACATATGTGATACAGTTGTACAGAACTAAATATATACACAAACACACACGTATAAGTGTAAGTAAAACTGGGAAGTCTGGGTAAGATTGGTGGTTTGCATCAATGTCAATATCCTGATTGTAATATTCTACTACTGTTTTGCAAAATGTTACTATTTAGGGGACACTAGGTAAAGGTAAAGGTAGGAGCCTTGTTGGTGCAGTGGTTAAGAGCTTGGCTGCTAACCAAAATGTTTGCAGTTGAATCTACCAGCTGCTCCTCGGAAACCCTATGGGGCAGTTCTACTCTGTCCTATAGGGCTACTATGAGTCGGGATCAACTTGATGGCAATGTGTTAGGTAAAGCTAAAAAGTACGTGGGACCTCTCTTTATTAATTCTTACAACTCCGTGTGAATCTACAAATATTAAAAAAAAAAAATTAAAAGAAGTGCTCCAGTTTGGAAGATAAATAGTATGGTCATCCCAGTAACACTGTCCATTGTCCCATGAGCCCCTAGCCCTCTTCTATAAAAAACAAAAACAAAAACCAAGAAAAGAAAAGCTACCTCTTTCTTTTACTAGGTTGTGTTTTTCTTCATAGTGCTTATTTCCACTTGATATGTTTTTTGTTTGTTTGTTTATTTCTTTTTTCAACAAATATTTATTGAGTGCCTACTAGGTACCAGACTTGAGATCCACGAATGAGCAAGCTCCTTCTGGTAGAACTGCCAGGTAGGGTTTTCTTGGCTTTGATCTTTACAGTAGCAGATCACCAGGTCTTTCTCCCACAGAGCTGCTGGGTAGGTTCGAACTACCAGCTTTTCGATTAGCAGCTAAGCACTTAACTGTTGTGCCAAGAGGGCTCCTATTTTCTCTTTCAACAAATATTTATTGAGCACCTACTAGGTGCTGGCTTTGAGATCCATTGATGAACAAGTTCCTTCTGGAAGTTCAATCCTAATGGGGGGAAAGAAATAATAAACTAAAAAATATAATAGATCAATAAATTATTTCATACTTTAGAAAGTGGCATGATGGAGAAAAGACATACAGCAGGATGAAGGGGAATGGATATGGGTTGGCAGTTTAAATTTTGAACAGGATGGCAATGTAACCTTGTTGAGAAAGCTGTTTGAGCAAAGACTTGAAGGAGGTAAGAGAGCGATGGTCTCTTTCATCAGAATGAAAGCTTTAGTACAACAACATATACATAGACCAATGGGACAGAATTGAGAATCCAGACATAAATTCATCCACCTATGAGCAGCTAATATTTGACAAAGGCCCAAAGTCCATTAAATGGGGAAAAGGCAGTCTCTTTAACAAACGATGCTGGCGTAATTGGCTATCCATCTGCAAAAAAATGAAACAAGACCCATACCTCACACCATGTACAAAAACTATCTCAAAATGGATCAAAGACCTAAATATAAAATCTAAAACAATAAAGATCATGGAAGAAAAAATGGGGACAATGGTAGGAGCCCTAATACATGCATAAATGGAATACAAAACATAACTAACAAAGCACAAACACCAGAAGAGAAACTAGATAGAATAGCCAGGAGCTCCTAAAAATCAAATACTTATGCTCATCTGAAGTCTTCACCAAAAGAGTAAAAAGACAATCTACAGAGTGGGAAGAAATTTTTGGCTATGACATATCCGATCAGGGTCTAATCTATAAAATCTACAAGATAGTGCAATTCTCAACAATGAAAAGACAAATGTCCCAATTAAAAAATGGGCAAAGAATATGAACAGGCGCTTCATCAAGGAAGACATTCAGGCAGCTAATAGATACATGAGGAAATGCTCACGATCATTAGCCGTTAGAGAAATGAAAATCAAAATTACAATGAGATACCATCTCACCCCAACAAGGCTAGCATTAATCCAAAAAACACAAAATAATAAATGTTGGAGAGGTTGTGGAGAGACTGGAACACATACGCTGCTGGTGGGAATGTAAAATGGTATAGCCACTTTGAAAATCAATTTGGCACTTCCTTAAAAAGCTAGAAATAGAACTACCATATGATCCAGCAATCCCACTCCTAGGAATGAATATACCCTTGAAAAATAAGAGCTGTCGCATGAATAGACATATGCACACCCATGTTCATTGCAGCAGTGTTCACAATAACAAAAAATGGAAACAACCTAGGTGCCCATCAACAGATGAATGGATAAACAAATTATGGTATATTCACAGAATGGAATATTACACAACGATAAAGAACAATGATGAATTCATGAAACATCTCACAACATGGCTGAATCTGGAAGGCATTATGCTGAGTGAAATTAGTTGCAAAAGAACAAATATTGTATAAGACCACTATTATAAGAACTCAAGGAAAGATTTAAACACAGAAGAAAACATTCCTTGATGGTTATGAGGGTGGGGAGGGAGGAAAAGGGGAATTCACTATCTAGGTAGTAGATAAGAATTATCTTAGGTTAAGGGAAAGACAACATACACTACAGGGGAAGTCAGCACAACTGGACTAAACCAAAAGCTAAGAAGTTTCCTGAATACAACCAAACACTTTGAAGGACAGAGTAGCAGGGGCTGGGGTCTGAACACCATGGTTTCAGGGGACATCTGGGTCAATTGACATAACAAAGTTTATTAAGAAAATGTTCTGCATCCGACTTTGGTGAGTGGCATCTGAGATCTTAAAAGCTTGTGAGCGGCCATTTAAGATGCATCAATCCTTCCCTACCCACCTGGAGCAAAGGAGAATGAAGAACACCAAAGACACTAAGGAAAATATTAGCCCAAGAGACAAAAAGACCACACAACCAGAGGCTTCGTCAGCCTGAGACCAGAAGAACTAGATGGTGCCTGGCTACCACCAATGACTGCCTTGACAGGGAATAAAACAGAGTCCCTGATGGAGCAGGAGAAAAGTGTGGTGCAGATATCAAATGCAGGTAAACAGACCAGGCTTAATGGTCTGACTGAGACTAGAGAAACCCCAGAAGACACGTCCCCTGGACTCTCTGTTAGCCCAGAGCTAAAACCATTCCCGAAGCAAACTCTTCAGACAAAGGTTAGACTGTACTATAAGACATAAACTACTACTTGTGAAGAGCGTGCCTCTTAGTTCAAGTAGACACATGAGACTAAATGGGCAGCTCCTGTCTGGAGGTGGAATGAGAAGGCAGAAAGGGACGGGGCTCATTGAATGGACACGGGAAACCCGGGGTGGAAAGGGGAAGTGTGCAGTCACATTACATGGAGAGCAACTGGAGTCACAGAGCAATATGTGGATAAATTTTTGTATGAGAAATTAAAGTGAGCTGTAAACTTTCACCTGAAGCACAATTAAAAAAGAATGAAAGCTTTATGAAGCCAGAGTCTTAATGTTTCATCTTTTGTATTTCTCTGCCTGGTGCATATTGTAGTTGTTGTTAGGTGCTGTTGAGTTGATTTCAACTCATGGTGACCCTATGTGACAGAGTTGAACTGCTCATAGGGTTTTCTGGGCTGTAATCTTTATGACAGCAGATTACCAGGTCTTTCTCCTTCAGAGCTGCTGGGTAGATTTGAACCACCAACCTTTAGGTTAGCAGCTGAGTACTTAACCATTGCACCACCAGGCCTCCTTTGGCACATATCAGGACCTCAAAATATTTGTTGATTGAGTGAGTGAATGATTGAGAATGGGGACTGTGGTTTGCGTGCAGTTGTATCTCTTGTCCTTAGCACAATGCCTGACACATAGTGATCAGTAAATGTTGACTGTTAAGATTGCTTTTCTGTTATAATAGACAATAACCATCACTGAGGACACAGACTTATTTTCGTTTGATATTGTGTCTCCAGAACCTCAGTGCTAAAAGCAGTGCCTGGAACATATGTAGGACTTAGTCAATAACTGTTATTGACCCAATGGGCACAGATAAGAAGCTGGAGGCTAAGAAATGTCAAGTGACTTGCCCATGATCTCAGGGCCAGGAAGCAGCAGAGCCAGGGCTTTTACTGTAGTTTTCTAACCCTCAAATCACAGTATTTCATCTACATCAACCTGCTATTGAAATTGCCCTGGGGTCCTTCATTTGGCCATGGCCTTTCGGTCACCGCCCTGCTCTTCCCTTACTCGGCTGCCCCAGATGGTGTTGCCATGGCTTCCTGAGTGACAGGCAGGCAGATTATGTTGAGTTGTCAGCAGAGACTCCTCCCAGAGGACAGCCATCTCCTTCAGAATCAACAGAGTCGGGGGACACCCTCTCACATCAACACAAGTGGAAGGTAATGCCGCCTTTGGGCGACCATCGACTTTGCTAGACAATAGCGTGGTTCAGTTTGAAAGGCTCCACCAGGAAGTTGCAGACTTTAAAACTAATTTTGTGTTTATTCAACTTTGCAATCACTTCTCTGTACTATCTGTGTTTCACACACCGTGAAACGGCGCTACACTGTGCAATTGAATTAGTTGTACAGTGACTCAAAGGCATTAAACAATGACTTTGATATTTTAAGTACTGACTAGGAGGGATTTTTAATTCCTTCCTCATAATGAAAGCAACAAAAAAAACCCAGTTACACAACCCTGGCACACTTATTCTCTTTTCTATTCTGGGTGGACCCCACTGAGACAGAAAAAAACCTTGGAGCATTTAGTTTGCTTAATGGCAGAAGACAAATTAAACAAGCATAGACGTGCAACCTTAATGACACCCAGCAACACTAGAATAACAGTTCCCAGCTTTTAAAACCTGTTATTTAATATAATGGGTAAATCTTGTGGGAGATTTTCAGGTGCTGCTGAGTCTAAAAAAACAGCTACTTTGTGAGGCAGGGCAGGGGCAGCGGCAGGGCGAGCTCCTGGCTTGTGCTCACTTGCATCAGAGGGTCTTGGTGCACAACTCGGCAGACAGATGCTGGGTGACACACAGCCATGGCTGGAGGGACCCTGAGCCTGTGACTGTTTTTGAAGACAATATTATGCCTAAGCTAGGCACAAGTGTTGTCGTTTCTCCTGGTGACAGTATGGGATTTTTCATACACAGCCTTCCTGGAGATGGTACTGACAGAAAGAAAGAAGAAGCAAAACACACACACACACACACACACACACACACACACACACACACACAAAACTCACACCAAGTGAATTAGGACCATGAAACTATGAGCATTAGCTGGTAATAGTTCAGGGCAAAGCACCTAAGTGATGATTCACATCTGAAAATAAATACATGAATAGCTGTTGAAAGCTTGTTTGATTTTCACAAAGAGGTTTAAGCAAACATTCGTTTGTTCATTAGTCTTAAGCAACACTTTTATGGCAGGGGATGCATTCAACCTAACGTACGTATGTGACCGAGATATTTGGTGGTTTTAAAGATGAAGACACAAAGCCATGCATATCGCTTATGTGGAGCGGCCTTGAACTACCTGTAATGGAGTGAGATACAGTTATTATGTATTAATGCTGTGAATCTTCATCCAGCGGCAGGAACAAACAGGCGAGAAGGAATGCCATGTCTGTGGAGATGAAGACTTAGAGGGGCCCGTTCTGCAATTGGTATTGAGTTTGCATAAACTCATTTTGTTGTTGCGTAATTTTTAAAAACGCAAGTGGTTTAAATCTGTACCCTGAGGTAATTTATGCTAAGCTGCCATTCCAGTGCCATAAATTCCTTGCTTATGGCAATCTCTGCTTGGGTGTCAGGTCGGGCTAGGTTACTGAGCAAATGGCCACTTCAAAATTTTTAGGGTAATTGCCTCTATAACTCGTTTAGCGTAGGCCCTGTCAGGAAATCTCTTATTGTCGCTGATGCCTCTGTTCTCCTTTTCCCTCCTCCTTCTTTTCTAGGGGTTGTTTTACTGGAGGCCACTCTGCAGTGCAGAATAGTGTCCGGCCTTTCACCTTCTGTTAAAAAAAGAAAAAAACAGTTGCTGCCTGGTCGACCCTTACTCATGGTGACTGTATGTGTGTCAGAGTAGAACTGTGCTCCACAGGGTTTTCAGTGGTAATTTTTCAGAAGGAGAGCCCCAGGTCTTTGTTTCAAAGTACCTCTGATTGGACTTGAACCTTTAACCTTTCATTTAGCCGCTGATCACGTAAACTGTACCATCTTCTGTAGCACCTGGACTTGGCCACTGTTGAAACCGTTGCTCATGAAAACATGATGTTGCCCCCAATGGGGCCCAGTGGGCAGTGGTTGAGTATACCTCTGCCCCACCCGAGTCTCCATCCTTGCCAAAAAAAAAAAAGCCATCATTTGAGAAAAGACAGGTCATGATGATAGGATTGGGATAAAATGAAAACAACTACCATTAGCCCAATTCTTCCAAGATATTCTTTGACGTCTACCAGAACAGTGTGAGTGATTTCAGCAGCATGCTTCTGTCTCTTCTCTCATCCCATGTGTGTGGACGTGGAGCCTTGCTGGATATCGTTGGGATTTTATATAAGCCTCATGGCCAGGAGCTTCTATTGATATGTCTCCACATATGGGGATTTTTTTTTTTTTTTTTATCAAACTGCATCATAAAATATGTTAAATGCTTAGCTCCTAAATCCAATTCATTAATCATCTTACTTAAAATATACCTCAGATTCATCACATTTGACATCATATGTCACTGATATTAGAGGCAAATGATAACACTTAAGATCAATAAATATGTTAAATTTATTTTACTTATTATGGTTGTCATAATATTTTGACACACAGGGCTGACATGTCAAAACGCTGTTATTGGGAGGTAAAGCAATGGCATTAAACTGTCTCACCTTCAGTGCTACTGTTTCAGGGTAAAGTGGGCCCAGGGGGAAAATATAGCTAAAATCTCCAAGGAAGCATCTGCTTATGGAGTCATACAGGTCATCACTGTATACAGCAGCCTGAGCTCAAAACAAAAGCTGGGAAAAAATATCCTCATGCTGATCTGTTACCGGAGCCCTGGTGGCACAGTGGTGAAGAACTTGGCTGCTAACCAAAGAGTTGGCAGTTTGAATTCACCAGCCGCTCTTTGAAAACTGTGTGAGGCTGTTCTACTCTGTCCTACAGGACCGCTGTGAGTCAGAATTGACTCAGTGGCAACAGGTTTGGTTTGGAAACCCCGGTGGTGTAGTGGTTAAGAGCTCGGCTGCTAACCAAAAGGTTGGCAGTTCGAATCTACCAGGTGCTACTTGGAAACCCTATGGGACAGTTCTGCTCTGTCCTATAGGGTTGCTATTAGTCAGAGTCGACTCAATGACAACAGGGTCATCTGTTACCTTTCCTCCCAGTGGACTCAAAATTAATAAGAGATCAGTACACTGAGTGTTTTCTTTATGGCAAATCATGTGCAAAGTGCTTCATATATTCTATCTCATTTCATCCTATGAGGCGAGATACTGTTACCTGTTTTACAGTAGAGGAAACTGAAGCTCACAAAGGATAAATAACATGTACAAGGTCAGTAGGCAGCAAAACCCAGGCTTTAAATGGGGGTCTCGCTGCCTGGCTCTACTCCAAAGCCATCCCAGTTCTGTGTGGTTTGAAACCAAAATTGACTCTGACTTCTGGATCATTCTGACTTCCCACCTCGAACCTGCTTCATTCACAGACCCTTGTCATATGGATGTTGATACAGCAGAACGTGAACATGGACATTGGACTGGGGTTTACAAAATGCTTTCACACACTGGAGAGGGTATGCTTGAAGGCAACCAACATTCTTCTCTTTGTCTCCAGTCATTAGAGATTAAAGGTGGTTGCAAAGAATTGTGCAAGAATGGAACATTTGAGAGTTATATATATTTTTTCTGATCTTGAGGGACATAGGCAAAGCCGGATTGCCTCAAAGACTAAATGTAGGTTTGACTCTGCTTAAACTAAGCACCAAAACAATAAGTAATAGATGTAATTTGGGATTCCACACAGTGGCATTGTCCTCTGAGCCCAGCTAATGGGAGTCTAGCAAATGCTCCTATCTGGCAGGGCTGATGTCTCCTGCACCTTAGCACCTGAGAAAGCATATTGTTGAGTGTTGTTTATCCACAACCAAAGGTCTGCAGCTTGTTCTTAACTTTTATTCAGCTACTGCTTTGTTTATACAGTGTTTCTGTGTTTACTGGGGGGTCCATACCAAAGCCTTAACAATTAGCTTTGGGAGCTAATAATTAGTCATTCATTCAACAAATGCTATTTAGTGTTATTTTTATGGACACAGCTCTGTGATAGGCACTGGGGATATAGCATCAGTGAACAAGATGGACTAGTGTGGGAGACAGATTTTAGTCAACTAATTAGACAATTATTATTTTTGTCTATTCGTTCTTATTATTATGTTTAAAACTAAATACAGTAAATTTGACCTTTTTTTGTATTACACAGTTTTATGAGTTTTAACATGTGTATAAATTTGTGTAACCACCACCCCAATTAAGACACAAAACTCCAAAAACCTCATGCTGTCCCTTTTGTAGTCACACTTCCCCCCAAGCCATTTTTTTTTTTTTTATAATTACTTTTATTAAGCTTCAAGTGAACGTTTTCAAATCCAATCAGTCTGTCACATATAAGTTTACATACATCTCACTCCCTACTCCCACTTACTCTCCCCGTCTTGAGTCAGCCCTTTCAGTCTCTCCTTTCTTGACAATTTTGCCGGCTTTTCTCTCTCTATCCTCCCATCCCCCCTCCAGACAAGAGTTACCAACACAATCTCAAGTGTCCACCTGATATAATTAGCTCACTCTTCATCAGCATCTCTCTCCCACCCGCTGACCAGTCCCTTTCATTTCTGATGAGTTGTCTTCGGGGATGGTTCCTGTCCTGTGTCAACTGAAGGTCTGGGGACCATGGCCGCCGGGATTCCTCTAGTCTCAGTCAGACCATTAAGTTTGGTCTTTTTATGAGAATTTGGGGTCTGCATCCCACTGATCTCCTGCTCCCTCAGGGGTCCTCTGCTGTGCTCCCTGTCAGGGCAGTCATCGATTGTGGCCGGGCACCAACTAGTTCTTCTGGTCTCAGGATGATGTAGGTCTCTGGTTCATGTGGCCCTTTCTGTCTCTTGGGCTCTTAGTTGTCGTGTGGCCTTGGTGTTCTTCCTTTTCCTTTGCTCCAGGTGGGTTGAGACCAATTGCTGCATCTTAGATGGCCGCTTGTTAGCATTTAAGACCCCAGACGCCACATTTCAAAGTGGGTTGCAGAATGATTTCATAATAGAATTATTTTGCCAATTGACTTAGAAGTCCCCCCCCAAGCCATTTTTAAATGTACAATTTAGTGGCATTAATTACATTCACAGAGTTGTGCAAGCCTTGCCACTATCTATTTCCAAATTTTTTTATCACCCCAGACAGAGACTGTTCCAGTTATGTAGTAAATACCTATTCTCCCCTACTGTCAGGCCCTGGTACTCTCTACTTCCTCTATGAATGCTTTTTTTTTAATGCTAAGTATTTATGCAATGAAACATTTTCCCTTTCACCATTCTTCAAATATGCAGTTCAGAGATGTTAACTTCTGTTTGTGTTGTTCAAACCAACACCAAAAACCAAACCCACTGCCGTCGAATCAAATCTAATAGCGACCCTGTAAGTCAGAGTAGAACTGCCCTATAGTGTTTCCAAGGCTGTAAATCGTTATGGAAGCAGATTGCCACATCTTTCTCCAGCGAGTGGCAGGTGGGTTCGAGCACTTTAACCACTGTTTTGCCACCATCTGTTCCCAAATTTTTCCATTACCCTTAACAGAAGTTCAGTATCACTTAACCTTTGAGTCCTTCTTTCCTCAGATAATTAATTAATTATTATGGTGATAAGTCTTATGAAGCAGAGAGATGAAATGTTATGAGAGCACGCATTAGAACCTGAACGATATTAATGGGTTTGTGAAGGCTTTTTTGAAGAAATGAAGTTTGAGCTGAACTATGAAGGATGAATGGTAATTCACCAGGGCAAGAGGAGTAGGAAAGAGGTAGGGGAGAGGATGATGAACAAATAGTCCAGGGAAAGAGAGTGCATTGGTGGAAGCACTTCCATCAGATAGAAATCACATCAGTTTGGCTGGAATACAGAGAATGGCGGAAGGAGGGTATGTCAAGATGAGACTTAAAAAAAAAATTTGTTGTTATTGTTGAGAATATATGGCAACACATATACCAACTCAACAGTTTCTACATGCACTGTTTAGTGACATCTATCACGTTCTTTGTGTTGCGCAACCATTCTCATCCTCCTTTTCAACCTTTCTCATCCTCTTCGTCTGAGTTGTTCCTCCCCCATTAACATAAATTCACTGCCCCCTAAGGTTCCTATCTAATCTTTTGAGTTGCTAGTATCAATTTGATCCTATATTGTTGTTGTTAGTTTCCTCTAAACTTTCGAGTTGCTGTTGCCAATTTGATTCCATATTGTTGTTGTTGTTAGGTGCGTTTCAGTCGGTTCTATGTACAACAGAACAAAACAGTGCCCGGTCCTGCACCATCCTCATAATCGTTGCTATGTTTGAACCCATTGTTGCAGCTACTGTGTGCAACATACTGATTGACACACTGATCCCACATAGATAGTTCTTAAAAGAGCACAATGTTCAAGGCAGAGTTTTTACTTGTTAAGTTAAATTATTGTTTGGTTTTAAGAAAACTTCAGGGGATATTTTTGGTTTAAGGTTTAAAGATTATCTCAGGGAAATAGTTTCAGGGGTTCATTCTACCTTCATGGTTCCAAGAAGTCTGGAGTCCACAAGAATTTGAAATTCTGTTCTGCATTTTTCCCCTTTTGCCAGGATTATTCTATAGAATCTTTGATCAAAATGTTTAGTAATGGTAGCCAGGCACAATTCAGTTCTTCTGGTCTCATGGTAAAGAGGGCAGTTGTTCAAGGAAGCAATTAAGCACTCATTCCATATCCTTCTCATATTCCTGATTCTCCTTCTTCCTCTGTTGCTCCAGGTGAATAGAGACCAATTGTTGTGCCCTGGATGGTCACTTGCAAGCTTTTAAGACCCCAGGCATTACACAACCAACTAGGAGGTAGAACAGAAGCACTAAAGATGTTATTAGGCCAATTAACTGAGATGTTTCGTGAAACTATGACCCTAAACCTACAAATCAAGGAACCAAATCCCATGAGGTGTTTGGTGGTACATAAGCAGCCTCAGCAGTTACTCTTTTTGTTGTTATAAATATATTTATCACACAGCTTTTGCTAATTCAACTTTTTACAGGTGTACAACTTAATCAGTGGGATGTTTCTATTACCGTTAACCTTCTTTTTCCCCATTTCTCCTGCCTCTGATAACCACTAATAAATTTTTGTTGTCTCTATGTATAGAGATCAAGACGAGAATTTTTACCAGTTAAGACTTTTTGTTTGCAACCATAAAAGGAATTTATTGGCTCAGTAATAGAAAAATACAGAGGTAGAATGGTTCCAGAGATAACTTGGTCAGAGTTGCTTTTTCTCTATGGTTTTCTTGGCTCTAATCTCTCCCATGGGTTGACTTGTGTCTCCTAAGGTAGTGAAATAACTGCAGCAGCTCCAGCCCTCACACCTTTCTTCCACATTATTTGGAAGAGCGAGACACTTGCTATAGCCTTCCTCGTAAGAAGCCTGAGATTTATCTGATTGGAGAAGTATAGGTTCATGCCCTGCCCTGAACCACACATTGTGCTCAGGACTCAGGATGGCCTACTTAGCTTGGCCTGTGCTATCTCTGGAGCCAAGGGAGGAGTGAGCTTCCCTGGAACCACAGAGATTCTCAAACAGAAGTAAGCGGCTGCTGGAAAGTGCAGAATGAATGATTGGGAGGCCACGGAGTCCATTACAAGGCTGAAGAAGTGAAGATAGACCTTGCAATAGGATTTGGTGTTTATTAAAACCACAGAGAGTCATTAGAGGATTTTCAGAGGGTCAATAATGTCATTGGATTGGTTATTTAAAAATATTATTACAAACTCTACCTTGATGTTTTTATATTTCCTAAGAAGACAATTGTCAGCAAGTAAACAAATCATTAGGTTAGTAACAAAAATGTAAATCATTTTCCTAACCTTCCTAATAGTAATAATAATAGCTAATTCTTATTAATCTATATAATATAAAGTAGCTAATAATAGTAATGGGCCAGCCTCTGTGAAAGGAGCTTTACCAGCATTGTTTCATAGAATCTTTACTATAATCCTAGGGGAATCCCTGGGTGGTATGAACAGTTAAACACTCCACTACTAACCAAAGGATTGGAGATTCAAACCCACACCAATTCAATGTTTCTACACGTACAGTTTAGTGGCATTGATTACATTCTTCATGTTATGCAATCATTCTCAATCTCCTTTTCTGAGTTGTTCCTCCCCCATTAACATAAAATCACTGCTCCCTAAGGTTCCTATCTTTTAAGTTTCTGTTGTCAATTTGATCCCATGTAGATAGTTCTTAAAAGAGCATGATGCTCAAAGTAGGCCTTTTTTTTTTTAACTAGGTAAGTTAAACTACTGTTTGGTTTTAAAAAGACTTCAGGGGGTATTTTTGGTTTAAGGTTTAAAAGTTACCTCAGGGAAATAGTTTCAGGGGTTCATCCAGCCTTCCATGGCGCCAGGAAGTCTGGAGTCTATGAGAATTTGAAATTCTATTCTGCATTTTCTCCCTTTTGATCAGGATTCTTCTATGGAATCTTTGATCAAAATGTTCAGTAATAGTAGCCAGGCACTTACTTCTTATTATATCCCAAATGGAACAAGTTGGAAGAGATTATTGGTCTGTAAGATTTTAAGGGTTTGTTTCAATGGCTGGTAAATGCTGAATTAATTCTTTCAGGAAATGGTTTCTTTAAATCTAAAAATACATTGTATAGAAGATAGGTTTCTTGGCCAAGTTGGGGATGTACCAACTTTCCTGGCATTTCATGAACCCAACTTTCTTGATAGCTCCAGATTTAGGTTAAGACAGTGCCTTATAATCCAGAACACATTACCCTTGTCTTGTCATGTGTGCTATATGTCCCTACATCAGTGGCCGACAGTTGTGAAGGCTCTTAGAGAGTGAACAGTTTCCAGAGTTTCTTTGAGGAGGTTTACTGAGTTCAGCAGACTTCCTGTCATCTGAAACTGTCCCA
Organism: Loxodonta africana; assembly: GCF_030014295.1. NCBI lineage: Eukaryota > Metazoa > Chordata > Mammalia > Proboscidea > Elephantidae > Loxodonta > Loxodonta africana. The sequence continues at coordinate 132,169,839 of NC_087344.1, forward strand.
CTTACTTGGATGTCAACAACGTCCTAGGGAAGAAGAGGATAATGCAACTATAGCTGCCTCACAGTTTCAAGAACTTTCCATCTCACTGTGTAGCTAAAAGTGTTGTTCTCTGTCTTCATTTGTCACAAGTCTCCCCACCCTGGATATCTGTGGGAAGGACATAAATGGAAAGAGCCAGCGGTTAGTCAGTGAGATGACTGAGATGAGATGATGCTGTTCTGGATTTTCTATTAAGCTCTTAGTCCTGTGTCATTACCGAGTAAGGATTAAAGGGGCCTGAGAGCAGTGGACCAGTATCATTTAAATAATTCAAATGCAAATCGCAGTTACAAAAACTGCTTTTTGTTAAACATTAGGAAAAAACAAGGACTGCATTTGATCAAACCTATCTATGAAAGTGGTGTAGGAGGCAGAGAAGGAGACTCTTGGAATGGGAGGAAATTCCAGTTCAGTCTGGTTTACAGAAACTTCAACCACAAGCTCTTTTCAAAAGGATATCAGGATTCAAGCATTACATCACCTAAAGAAATTCTTATTGGATGCTCAGTCCCTGACTGGCTGAAATCTGGGTCCCTTTATTTAACCCTTTCCCAGCTGACACATTGCCCATCCTAACCTTGAGAATACAATTTTAGCGTTCCTTGAGCACAAAACATTTGAAGGCCGTTGCCTTCTATCAATCCCTCACCTCAGTTTAAGTTTTTATGCTTAGAGTGTCAAAAAAAGTTACTTCAAGTGCTTCGTTGCTATGTAATTGCAAAAGCAGGATTATTGAGAGAAATGTTTCAATAAAAGCCTTTGGAAAACAGAAAACATCAAGGCATTGTGTGATTACCTTCTCCTTCCTCAGTCCCTTTTCTCTTGTAACCACACTCCCACCTTTTTGATCAAGATTTATGTCAGATTGTATGTTTTACCTTGTTATTATGGATGGATATTAAAATTAGTGTCTTATAACTAAGCAACCATTTACAAAAATTGAAGTAACATCCCACGTCTACCAAAGAGACACATAAATATCTTGGTCAAATGGTGACAATTTTATTTGGGCACTTTCCATTTTATCTGAAAAAGGATATTGATATAGTGAATGATTTCAGAATCATACATCTCTGGAATTGGCCTTCAGCCTTCCCGTCTTTTCACTGTATGTCTGAATGGAACCAGATAGACACAGAAGAGTAATTATGGGTCAGACTGATAAAATGACTCAGTAGTTTGGGAGTTGTGAAACTTAGAGCTGTTATTTTGATTTTATATCATTTTCCCTTCCTAAAACCTTTTGTCAATCATTTCAGAGCCCTGGTGGTGTAGTGGTTAAGAGCTATGGCTACTAAACAAAAGCTCGGCAGTCTAAATCTACCAGGCACTCCTTGGAAACTCTATGGGGCAGTTCTACTCTGTCCTATGGAGTCTCTAAGAGTGAAAATAGACTTGATGGCAACAGGTTTCAATCGTTTTAGTTTTTTATAACACTCCGAGGATAAAGGAGGCAATATCAGGTATTATAAAACCATATCTAAGAATTGCCAGTCTAGAGGCATGAAGAGTGGTACAGGATAAAGGAACACAGGGAGGAGAATGTGGGTGGTCAGATATCACACCCGTTTGCAGCAGGACTGGGGCCTGAGCTATAGCCATGTGGGTCACTAGGCTAGGGAGCAAGGAGCTACTTCTTGGGCTTTTCAAACATGATGTGCTTTCTACACTCCTGGTTCTAAGATGAAAGTCTGTGTGTTATTACTGTTTTAAAAAATCATAGGACGAGACTCTATCAGTCAGGACTTGTCTCCCAAAGAAGAGGAGGATGGGAGAGTGAAACCCCCATTATTCACCTTCAGAGGATATAGGAAACCCAGGCAAAGAGTGAGTAGGAGTGGTTGGGTAGTATTAGTGATCTGTTTACCTTCTTTCACGCAGAGACCTACATTTCATTTGATACAGAATTGACTGTTGGCTCAGAATGGCATAGTGTTTAATACTGTAAAAGCAGTTGTGCTTAAAGAGTAGTGTTTTACCTGGCTCAAAAGCTTCTCTTATCACCTGTGAAAGCCATTTTGTAGAATGAAGACTCCCTCTAGCCCAAAGTTCAAAATTATCAGTCATATTGAAAAGAGAAGTAAAAACAGACTGCTGCACACTTAACTTGGGTTCATAAAGCCATTAATCTTTCAAATATCCACTTTGTAAATCAGGTTCCACAGGAAGCAGGCTTTGTGAGAGTGATTTGAATTCAGGAGGGACCTGGCCTTTTGGGAATTTTGGTGGCTCCTGGGAGATGGGGTGTGACCATGGATGAGCTGGCTCTCTTCAGCTGAGGGTTAAGTCCTAGAGCGGGACTCAGCTGGGAGCAGTAAATGGGCAACACTTTCAACAGCTGAGTGTCTCAGTCCCAGAAGCAGATTTGGGCAGCACACCACAGCATCCAGTACAATGCAGATAAAAGTTCTCAGCAAGTCTCCTATAAGATTCTAAAATTATTTGATCCTTTAAAAAGTTGCCAAAGTAAACTCAGGATGATAAAGACTTCAAAGAGAGCTCTCAATGGCTCAGAGAGATGGCAGGTTTCTTAGAAATTATAAGGCAAAGCTCTTGTTTGGAAGCTTTTTACTCAAGTCATCAAATGAATGGCTTTTCCATAAAACAGATAATAGGAAGAACACAGAGGCTATTCTAGTTTATGATCTGTGGCATGGTGGGGGACAGGGGTAGGAGATTAGCTGCCTCCATTACAATCTCCTTGGAAGAATAAAAGTGGTTAGCTTAACCTTCACCACCCCAGCTCGCTTCCACATTTTTAGAGAATGAGCTAAAGGCTACATTCTGGATCTTTCTGGGTAAGAGGAGGAGAAATCTGCTGCCAAGTCCAGGAGCACTGGAGCCTTGAAATGGAATCCAAAAACTGGTTGTGGATTTGGAACAATGCCTTATATGGCATCACTGTTCAGAGCCACTTCAGGGAGCTCAGGGATCATTGTGGCGTTGCCTACGGTAATCAAGGGCTGTCTGAGATTCAGGAGGTGAAGCAAGAAGATATGTGTGCCTAATGTTGAAGAAAAGCATTTTTATGTCTGTTAACATTTATGGTGTCCGATTGAGTGGGTTAGCAAAATAAAGACAGATGGTCACAGATTAATGTGAACACTTACCATGCCTACAATATTGCGCCCACTCCAGCTGAAGCTCTCCAGCTCAACTTCCTCTACAACTCACAGTCAAATGTCACTTAGTGACCCTGAAGAGAAGAGCAATTTATGATGGATCAGGAATCAGGATTAACCATACATTTATCATGGAATGAGGAATCAGAAACTTCATTTAATGGATAACTGTGATGTTTGTCTGTGGCTGGTGGATCATTACTTTGCAATCACTCCTTGTGTTAGGAAGCAGGAATTGATTAGCCTAGGGTCATTAAGTCCATCCCCTGCCTCCAGGCTGTACAGTTTGTGTAAATGATTCCAGCTGAGTATGCCTTTATGCTAGTCTTAAGGAGCTCCCGAAGAGGAAATTACGAGATGTCCCAGGGGGGCACATTGTGAAGGTCTCAAGCCTTAAGATCCAAGAAGTTCTTTCCCACATTTAAAGAGCACTGGAGTAGGGAGTCATGAACCTGGGCTCTCCCATCAGTTCTGATTCTTGGTAGCAGTTAGATCTTGGCCTATCCATTCTTTGACTTAGTTTTTTCATCTATGGAGGAAAATGGAGCCCTGGTGGTGCAGTGGTTAAGCAGCTCTGTGGAATCCCTATGAGGCAGTTCAACTCTGTCCTATAGGGTCACTATGAGTTGGAATTGACTCACTGACAACAGGTTTGGTTTTTGGTTTAAGAGGAAAATAAAAGTATTTGTCCAACCATACCCTATGCCCTCCCGCAAGACCCTTGGGAGGTTCAAAGGAGACAATGGAATGTAGAGTGTAGGATGTGCTGCATTTCTCAGTTAGGTTGTGATTTAGCAATTCAAGGGGTAAAAATTGAGATCAAGAAGCTACAATTAAGAATTGATCAGGCCAAGGAAAAGCCAATGTGATTAAGAGTGAAAAGCCTCAATGAGTTTACACTGAGAGCACAGCACAGGCAGAAAATGGAGTCTATCATGCTTATTGAGTTCCTGGGTAGTACAAACAGTTAATGCCTTCAGCTGCTAACTGAAAGGTTAGAGGTTCAAGTTCACCCAGAAGTGCCTCTGGAAAAACAGGTTTTGACAGTCTAGTCCCAAAAACTCAGCCCTTGAAAGCACTGTGGAGCACAGTTCTACTCTGACACACATGGTCACCATGAGTTGGGGTCACTCAATGGCAACTGGTTTTATCATTCTTACTGTTGAACATTAAGTGCTTTTGACTCAGTCACATTCAGGCCTATTGCGCTCATCAGAATGCAATACCAAAGATTAAATTATATGGTATAGGGATTTCAGTTGTCATGGTTTGGTTTCAGAACCATTTGGAATGATTTTTGTTTCTAGCTTTAAGATGCTCTATGACCTGGAACTCACTGTCCTGTATTCTGCTGAATCCAATTACTACTAGTAGGATAGTGTGGGTTTGGTGTTAAACCAGAAACTCGCCCACTCGTTGCACATGTGTTTCCATATCACATAATGAAAAATACATTGTAGCTTCAAGCCTCTGATAAATGATGGTAAATTTTTTCCAACGTTGGAATTTTTTTAATGTCTGATAAATGTCTTTCATAATTCACCAAAGCTTTTTGAGAACAAGAGAACATTCATTATAAAGCAGAGATATGAATTTTCCCTGTATATACCTTTTGACATGACCCCACCTTTGCTTCGGGAGCACTGAGTCAGGACTATGCTGTCGTTGCCCAGTGGACTACGCGCCTGCACTGGAAGAGTTGTGACCCTCCCTCCCTTGACAGTTGGACACAATTTGTCCTGTCTCTTTCACCCTTGGAGAGCCTCACAGCTGGTCTGCATGATACCCAGTATCATTTTCATGATAAATGAAGGCCTTTCTTAAAGCAAAATATCTTCGTCCTGCTATGGTGAACGGAGTGCCTCCTCCAAGGACAATGCAGTTCCTGGTAGTTGCAGCTATTACACAGTCATTTCTGCTCTTTGATTTCTGCCTTTAACAAAGTTTGGATATATTTCTTTCCTTCCTTTTCTATTTGATTCCTGGCACCTTAAAGCAGAGTTTATTTTAGGCTCCTATCAGAAGTTTTTTAAAGGTATTTTTTTTTAAAGTAGTGAGTACAGGCTTATATGAACAAGTTGTGACTACTGAAAAGGATGTAACGATATATAGTGTTTGAATAGCACCTTGTTGTTTACAAAGTACTTCCATTGCCAAGATCAGCCTTTATTTAATTTATGTTCATGAAAATGTTGAGAGGTAGATAAGGGTAGACAAGGTCAGAAGGAGGCTCAGTGAATTTAGGTGTCTGGTCCATTTTCATATTGCTGGTAGTGATGGAGCCAGTATCTAAACTCAAGGGTTGTGATAATTCATCTCATGTCTTTTTTAACTTCACCCTGGTGTTTAGTACTAAATAAAACTTACAATGATATTTATTTGGCATACATTTAATGATGTGCAGAATGATGATTGGGACCGTCTGGTTGTTAGGTATTCATGGTAAGTCACATGAAATGAAAAGAGTGTATGTGATTAGGCACAGCCAAAGGCAACATATCTAAGGGTGATTGAGGAATGAGCAGAAAAAAAAAAAAAAAGTTGTGGGTCCCAGCAGTCCTTCCTTGCAGGTATCAGGGGCCATGTCTTAGGGAGGATATTGTCCTAACTCAAGCCAGCTCTGGGGTCTCAGGCTTGGAAGGTGAGAGAAGGCAGAGTAGGGGAGTGGTAAACCTCTTTCCTTTCACAGCATTTGCTTTGGGGGTGCCACCCTTCAGCTTTAACAACAACAGCAAACCCAAAGAGTTGCCATCAGATCGATTCTAACTCATGGTGACTCCACGTGTATCAGAGTAGAAACTGTGCTCCATAGGGTTTTCGATGGCTGGTTTTTTGGGAAGCAGATCACTGGGAAGACTAGGGGACAAAAAGAAAGTAGATGCCTCAGAGAAGTTTATTCTAGGGGTTAGTAGGTGGCTAAGGTGACACATTTAGAGCCCTCCAATAAGATAGATGGCAAGTGGCAAATAGCATGGAAGAGGTGGCAGTGTAAGTACATAGTGGTGGTTTGATGGGAGGGGGATGTAGTAATCCTGGAAAATGGAACAAAAATGCAGAAATAGGAACACTCTCCATTCAATGTACGGATGCTAGTTCTCAACTTCGCTGAGACCCATCAGCGTCAGGAAGCTTTGATGGGGAGTTCGTTAAAGCGAAGAGCTGGAAAATGAAGGTAATTTGGAATTGTGAAAAGGCAAGGGTTTTGAGCAGCCAGAGAAAAATATGAAATTGCTGGGGTGATGAGAACGAGAGAAAAGAAGGTGGCAGGGAGGGTGAGGAAGAGGCATCGTGAGAGTGTAAGAGAAGGGCACAGTGAAAGAACACCCCAAAGGCTCTGAACTTTACCTTCAGCTGCCCTGCTTGCTCCCCTCCTCAAGACTAAGACAGCTGCCATTTTACTCCATCAAATCAAATTTTACCTTATTTTAACTTAAGCCAGCAAGTATTTGCTTGTTCATTTATTCAACAAATACTAGTTGAGTGCTTCTATGTACCAGATACTGTTCTAAAGTTCTAGGGATATAGCAGTAAATCAGACAAAATCCCCTGCCCTCATGGAGTTTCCATGCCTATGATATGCCATGGTTCTAGGCTACCTGTCACAGACCCATGGAGAATAACACACAGCACCTACCCTCCCGTATCTCAGATCAAGATTCCTTTCATATCAAAACCTAACATTCTGAACACACAAGACAATCCCTGCCCTGATGGAGCTTATAGTCCAATCGGAAGATTTAAACATGCACAACAAATAATAACAGGACAAGGCATCACATGAGAAAAGGTTTGAGATAATGAGAACGACCACCTCCAATTTTGTTTGACCCACTTAAGGATCATGCCCTTTATATCATGTAATGATGTAATGCCCAAACAAGTTACAAACTGCTTTTGGCATCTATTGTCTCACTTCATGTTCTGAACAATTATTCTAGTTAGATAAAACAGGTATTATTTCCAAGTTTGAGAAAATGAATGCCTTAGTGTTACTAATCTTGTTTTGATGCAGAATTCTATATTGCTCTTTCCTTTTCATCTCAGACCGCATGTCCCGTCTTTCCTAGTCTCTGCCCCCTGGCTAGAACAGTGCAATATTGAGTGGAGGGATTAGGTACGTCATGGACACTGAGCTGAGGGCTTACTAATTGTGTCTAACTAGGTGGGTGCAAACGGAACTATGGTGTGGCAGGGGCGGGAGTGGTATTTTGTGTTGTGATTGGCTGTGATGCATAATCTCTGTGTAATGCAATGTGGGGGAGGGGTGTTATAGGATATTAAAAATTTCTAGGGAACATTTTTTTTCCTTCCACCCACAGACAACCTTTAATGTGCACAGATGTACAGCTTTTTTCCTGTCAAGCACATACCACAAAGGGGAGGCTGAGCAGTGGGAATGGAAGGCAGCCAGAGGGAGAGGGGGCAGGCTTCTGAGCAGTCCTTTTTCGGGAATCTCTTCTTCCTTTTCCCAACATATGGGGGCAGGAGGAACAGCCCACCCCGGATACTCACAAGGCAGATCCAAGGAATCACTGCAGTCAAAAAATCAGGAAGACTGCTGAACAAAGGCTGAGATTTTCCTCTAGCCACATGTGCTTAGGAGAGTTTGCCACTCCCTTTTACCTTCACCATCATTCTGAGGAGTGGGTAGAATAGGTACTGTTATCCCCACTTTACAGATGAGGAACCTGAGACTGAGATCTTGAATTATCTGAGATCTTAAGTATAAATGAGTTAGCAGTGGAGAGGAGGTTTGAATTCAAGTATACCTGCTATTTAAAACAAAGGTTTTCTTTCCTATGGTACATACAGTTTTTTCCCCCTATGAATAAGAGCTGAGGAGGAAACTGATTAAATTAGATATTCTAACTTGTTATTGTTATTGCTGATTCATGGTGACCCCATGTGCTAGGTGTTACAGAGGAGAATTCTCCATTGGGTTTTCTTGGCCGTAATCTTTATGGAAGCAAATCACCAGGCCTTTCTTTCACAGTGCCACTGGGTGGGCTTGAACTGCCAACCTTTAGGTTAGCAGTCGAGCACAAACTATTTGTGCCACCTAGGAACTGTTAGATACATGTGTAAATTTAATTGGTTAGAAAGCCAGAATATAGTTTACTCATAGGCCTGGCTTGGTTTTTCTCAACTAATTGTGATTTGTAAAGCATTAGGGTAACAGTTCTCAACCTTGCTGCGCATCTGAATTACCTACAGAACTTCTTAAGACATAGATGGTGTGTATGTATGTGTATATATGAAGTGGTAGGGTAGAGGTAGCTATACTATACATACTGAATCAGAATTTCTGGGAGATGGAATCCAGGAATTCCCAGTTGATTCTGGTGGACAGTTAGGTTTGGAAACTACTGTTAGGTCTGATGCCTAAACAAAAACTAGCTATGATTGTGTATGCTTTGAACAGGTCTTCCCAAAGGGTGTCCAAACAGAGACCATACTTGTATATATTTATAGCTTAGCAACGCCCATACTTGGTTGCATGCATGGAAAAACCTATCTGTGGTAGGTAGAATTCTCTGATGACCTCAATTATGCGTGCTGTGTATATTCTGCTTCCTTTGAGTGTGGTCTATACTTGTGAATATAATGGGATAGTCACTTCTTTGATAAGTTTATATTACATGGCAAAGTGAGTAATTTTACAGATGTTATTAAGGTCTCTAATCAGTTGACATGAAGTTACCAAAAGGGAGATTATCCTGGATGGGCCTGACCTAATTAGATAAGCCCTTTAAAAAATAGTCTAGATGTGCTATCCTGTTGGCCTTGCAGAAGCAAACTGCCATGTTGTGGCATGGGCCACATGGCAGAGTATGATAAGCTGCTACTAGGAGGGTCTCAGTCCTACAACATGAAGGAATTGAATTCTGCCAACAACCAGTCAGTCACTGTACCAAAAAGAATTGATTGATGTTCAACCATTTCAGGATGTAGTTTATGATTAAGAAGTGACGGTATTGAAGGAAGAAGTCCAAGCTCCACTGAAAGCACTGGCAAAAAAACAAGTCTCCAGGAATTGATAGAATACCAACTGACATGTTTCAAGAAATGGACGCAACACTGGAAGCGCTCATTTGTCTATGCCAAGAATTTTGAAAGACAGCCACCTGGTCAACTGACTGGAAGAGATCCATATTTGTGCCCATTCCAAGAAAAGGTGATCCAACAGAATGCAGAAATTATTGAACAATATCATTAATATCACATGCAAGTACAACTTTGCTGAAGATCATTCAAAAATGGTTGCAGCAGTACATTGACAGGGAACTGCCGAAAATTCAAGCTGAATTCAGGAGAAGACATGGAAAGAGGAATATCATTGCTGATGGCAGATGAATCTTGGCTGAAAGCCGAGAATACCAGAAAGATGTTTACCTGTATTTTGTTGACTATGCAAAGGCATTTGACTGTGCGGATGATAACAAATTATGGATAATATTGCAAAGAATCGGAATTCCAAGAGGTGGTGGTTTGAACAGAACAAGGGGATAGTGTATGATTTAAAATCAGGAAAGGTGTGTGTCAGGGTTGTATGCTTTCGCCATATTTATGTAATCTGTATGCTGAGTAAATAATCTGAGAAGCTGGACTATATGAAGAAGAATGGATAATCAGGATTGGAGGAAGACTCATCAATAACCTGCAATACGCAGATGACACAACCTTACTTGCTGAAAGCGAAGATGACTTGAAGTATTTACTGATGAAGATCAAAGACTCTATCCTTCAGTATGGATTACACCTCAACATAAAGAAAACAAAAATCCCCACAACTGGACCAATAAACAACATCATGGTAAATGGAGAAAAGATTGAATTTGTCAAGGATTTCATTTTACTTGGATCCACAATAAACATCCAGGGAAGCAGCAGTCAAGAAATTAAATGATGTATAGCAGTGGACAAATCTGCTGCAAAAGACCTCTTTAAAGTGTTAAAAAGCGAAGATGCTGCTTGGAGAACTAAGGTGCACCTGACCCAAGCCATGGTATTTTAAATTGCCTCATATGCATGTGAAGGTGCTCAATGAATAAAGAAGACTGAAGAAGAATTGATGCCTTTGAATTATGGTGTTGATGAAGAATAGTGAATATTCCATGGACTGCCAGAAGAATGAACAAATCTGTCTTGAAAGAAGTATAGCCAGAACGATCTATGGAAGGGAGAATGGCAAGACTTCAACTTATATACTTTGGACATGTTATCAGGAGGGACAAGTCCCTAGAGGAGGACATCATGCTTGGTAGAGAGTCAGCAAAAAGAAGAAGACTTAACGAGATGGATTTACACAGTGGCTGCAACAATGGGCTCAAACAGCAACAATTGTAAGGATGTCGCAGGACTGAGCAGTGTTTCATTCTGTTATACATAGGGTTGCTATGAGTCGGGACTGACTCGATGGCACCGGTCTTAGGCTGGGTTCTCCAGTGAAACATATGTGTGTGCATATATATATAACCAGACCCAGTGCCGTCGAGTCAATTCTATATATATATATATAGAAATATATACATGTAAACAAAAAAAAAAAACCCATTGCTGTCGAGTGGATTCCGACTCATAGCAACCCTATAGGACAGAGTAGAACTGCCCCATAGAGTTTCCAAGGAGCGCCTGACTCTTTGGTTAGCAGCCATAGCACTTAACCACTATGCCACCAGGGTTTCCGTATATACACACACACACACACACACACACACACACAGATTTATCTCAAGGAAATGGCTCACGCGGTTGTAGAGGCTGGCAAGTCTCAAGTCCGTGGGTCAGGTGTGAGGCTGGAGGCTTCTCCTGACTTCTGTATCTGCAGGGGCTGATGAATCCAAGATCCACAGATAAGATGGCAGGCTGATGGCTCACAGGTTGTGGAGGCTGATGAATCCCAAGATCGGCAGGTAGAATGGCAGGCCACTTTGCTCACAGGCTGTGAAGGGTGACAAATCCCAAGATCAGCAGGCAGTACTGCAGGCCACTGGCTCAAGTTCCAATAATCGAACTTCAGATGACGATAAGCTGGATGTAGGAACCAGAGTAAGCAAATGAGCTTCACCAGAATGTCTATATGTACATATACATATTCATATACATATATATACGTATGTAGGATGCAGGTCACACCCCCAAGGAAACTTCCATTACAACTGATTGGCTGATCACATTAGATCACATCATGAAGGATGCCTATATCATCACATACCTGCCAAATCACTGAAAATCATGGCCCAGCCAAGTTGACACACAACCTTTAACCATCACAGCACCTAACAACAACAACCAGTGACTTTAGAAGAGAATCCTGAACACCAAATGAGGGCAACAGCCCTGTTTGACACTGTGATTTCAGCCTGATAACACTGAGCAGAGGACCCAGCTAACCTGTGCCTGGACTCCTGACCCATGGAAACTGTGAGATAATAAATTTGTATTGTTTATGTTGCTAAAATTGTGGTAATTTGTTACTCAGGAATAACGGTAGGATGTCTGGCACTTGCTTTCTTTTTGTACTCTAAAACTGAAAGTAAATGTCTTTTACTTCTTTTTTTGTCTAATTATCCTGGCTAGAACCTCCAGTACAATGTTGAATAGAAATGGCAAGAGGGGACATCTTTGTCTTGTTCCTGATCTTAGGGCAGAACTTTCAGTCTTTCACCATTAAATATAGTGTTAACTGAGTTTCTGTAGATGCCCTTTATCAGATAGATGGAGTTTCTTTCTATCCCTAGTTTGTTGACTGTTTTCAGCATCTATTGAGATGATTATGTGGTTTTTGTCCTTATTCTATTAATGTGGTGTATTACATTGATAGATTTTCATATGATAAACCAGGCTTGTATTCCTGGGACAAGTCCATTTGGCCATAGTGTACAATCTTTTTTGGTTTGCTGGATTTGGTTTGATAGTACATTATTGAGGATTTTTGCATCTATATTCATAATGTGTTTTACTTGGCAGGTTTCTTTTCTTGTGGTGTATTTGTCTAGTTTTGGTATCAGGGTAATACTGATCTTATAAAATGACTTAGGAAAGGATTTCTCCTCTTGTATTTTAAAAAGACTTTGTGAAGGACTGGTGTTAATTCTTCTTTAAATATTTGGTAGAATTCACCAGTAAATCTGTTCTGTTCTGAGCTTTTCTTTGTGAGAAGTTTTAAAATTACTACTTCAATCTTTTTACTTGTCAATTATAGGACTATTCAGGTTTTCTATTTCTTCTCAAGTCAGTTTTGGCAGTTTGTGTCTTTCTAGAAAGTTGTCCATTTAATCTAGGTTGTCTAATTTGTTGGCATATATTTGCTAATATTTTCTTTTATATATATATATATATATTTATTTATTTCTGTAAGGTTGGTAATAATGTCCCTTCTTTCACTCCTGATTTTAGTAACCTCAGTTTCTCTCTTTTTCTTTGCCAGTCTACCAAAGGTTTGTCAATTTTTTTGATCTCTTCAAAGAAAGTGATTCTTTTATTTTCTTCTATTGTTTTTCTTTCTCTGTGTCATTTATTTCCACTCTAATCATTATTATTTCTTTTCTTCTGCTTGCTTTGGGTTTAGTTTGTTCTTCTTTTTCTAATTTCTTAAGGTGAAAGATTAGGTTATTTATTCGAGATCTTTCTTCTTTATTGTTTCTTATCTTTAATGTAAGCACTAATTTTCCTAACAATACTGCTCTAGCTGCTTCCTATAATTTTGATGTGTGTGTGTTTATTTTGATTTATCTAAAAGTATTTTTTAACTTTCCTTGTGATTTCTTTTTTGACCCATTGATTATCTAGAATTGAATCGACATATTTGTGAATTTTCCAAATTTTCTTCTGTTGCTGATTTCAAATTTCATTCTGGAGAAAGTGTTTTGTATAATTTTTATCCTTTTACATTTATTAAAACTTATTTTATGACCTTATATATGGTCTATCTTGGAGAATTTTCCAAGTGCATTTGAGAATAAGTGTATTATCGTGTTGGGTAGTGTTCTATAGATGTTTGCTAAGTCTACTTGGTTTATAGTGTTGTTCATGTCTTTTATTGTAGTTATTGCATCTTGTTGATGTTATGTGTAGTTGTTTCATCCTTTATTGAAAGTGGAGTATTGAAGTCTGCAACTATTATTGTGAAAATTGTGTATTTCTTCCTTCAATTCTGTCAGTTTTTGCTTCTTTTTTTTTTTTTTGGTTTCTGTTGTTAGTTGCATATATGTTTATGATTGTTATGTCTTATTGATGGATTAGTCTATTTATCATTATAAAATATCCTTCTTTTTCTCTAGGAACCATTTTGGCCTTAAAGTATATTTTGATGCTGTTATGGTTTGAATAGTATCTCCAAAAATATGTGCTATAGATACTTACCCCTATACTTGTGGGTGTAATCCCATTTCGGAATAGGGTTTTGTTATGTTAATAAGACCATATCAGTATCAGTTGTGATCATTATTTGGAAGAACACATATTTTGGGCTTTTTTGAACGAGAAATAAACTTCTGTTGTGTTTGATCTGTTATGCATTTTTGTTGTTGTTGTTATAGGATCTAAGATTACCCTAATATAAGAGGTAGTCCTATAAAAGCACTGGTGTTATAGGATAAGGCTAACATCTGGGTCAATACGCTATGCTAGATATAGTAGTGACACGTTTGGTAAAATTATTTCACCTAATCATGTGTATTAAGGTTGTTGAACTGAGGGCCTCCACTGTGTAGTCAGTCAATCTGGGAACACCTGGACATGTGTATCTGGGCTGGTACAATGAGCTGGTGAGACTCTCTTTGGATGGGGGGGGCAATAGAAATAATAGCTGTCAGGTTGGAACTGATGATTTGTTCCCCATGGAAAAGAGCCTTCCAGTAATAAGTGGTTAGCCTTTAAATTCCTAGATAATATGTTTACCATTAAAGGAAAAACAGGTTCCTTTAATGCAGATCCAAGCAATCATCTCTAGGCCAAGGTCAGGCTCTTAAAAGAGACTATATCATAGTAGAAATCTCTGGCTAGAGGACTGATGTCAATTTTTACATTGGAAGAGTCATTCTGGGAATCAAGAATAACATAGAAAGTGGAGAAAATATCATGAGGTGGGAACAGAGGACACTTTCAGTGATTTGGGACATATGTGAGACACCCAAGGAACTCCTTGAGTCAGAGGGATGTGGGGCAGTAAGGGACAGTTCTTTTGTTGCCTTATTTTGACATACATTTCTGATTGAACCATCGGGCTTTTGTAACCTTAGGAAATGCGGCTTACGTATATGTTATGATGGGCTGGATTATCACATGATGAGCAGATGTGGTGTCTCATAATTCTTTCTACCTTATGATGGAGGCAGAAGAAAATGCTGTAAGTTGCATTTGTCCTTTTCTCATTGTCTGAAGTTCAGTTTTTTTCTTTTTCCTAATTGGATGACCACCAGGATTAGAGATCACAGGGATGGAGTTCTGAGAAATCCAGGGGAATGTTGTAATAAGAAACGGTTTCCTATTGATCTTCTCCCCTCCCAGTAAGTCTGTATTGGGATTGCTTTGGGCGTGGAGGGAAAGGAGAGAGGGCAAAAATTCAGTAACTTACATTTTCAGAAGCTTTGTGGTTTATACTCAGAAACTCAGTGAACTGATAATGATGGCAAGCAGAGGTTAAATCCTCATCTCATCATCAAACTGGGAAGAATGAAAGATTTGTATTCAGTCACACAATGTGGAATGAGGGCAGCTCTTAAAATGATTGCTTAGGGTGCTTTTTTCACACAGCCTCTGTCTATCTGTATGTGATAAAGTCTGTTCAAAAAGAAACTTTGGAATAGATATATAATAAATGAGAAATGCCATGGGGAAAAGGGCAACACCTGTTTTTCCCCCACTCAGTTCAATTCCTACCCATTAATTACTCAGGAATATTTAGATGGCAAACATCAAGAGTACAGCGCTCTCCTCCCCCAGGCTCCATCCCAACACAAATCCCTTTGGCATTTTAAAACTAAGTTATTTTTTTCTCCTTTGGCAAACAGTTTTTTTTTTTTTTTCCATGCTGCCTCTATGGGGCCATGGGAGTGCCCTGTCACTGAAAGTATACAAACTCAAACTTGAAAAGCCTGATGTGGGAATGATCCCTAGAAACAAGAGAATGCCTTTGCTTTTGACCATACATGGATCTTGGCACTGCAGCATGGGGAATTTGCCCTCCTCTTTTTTTGCTGCGTAGCCTCTGCCCTGTGCCCTTGGTGGGCAGGCAGTTGAACTTTCTTTAGCATGGGTGCTGCTTGAAAAGTGGCCACTCATAAACCTCAGAGGATGTGCCCCTGCAACCTGGAGAAGATATTTTTGCTCCCTGGGTGGAGGGGGCTGTTGGTGCCCTTGAATATAATAGCACCAGAAAAAAAGTCTACTTATTTGTTTACTTCATTTCAAATAAAAAATATTGGCAAATCAAGGAAAATAATGTATAAAAATACTCTTAGCAACAAAGTAAGAAATAATAATTAGTTTCTTAAGTATTAAAGCATTTTTGCACACCCTACTCATACCACTGAGCTGAGGCACACAGTTTGGGAACATCTAATTTATGTTAGAGTCCTGGGTGGTGCAAACAATTTCAGCTTGTCTACTAACCTAAAGGTTGACAGTTCGAACCCACCCAGGGCACCATGGGTGGAAGAAAGGCCTGGTGATATGCAGGTTACAGTCAAGAAAACCCTATGGAGTAAGTAATTTGACTCTGTAACGTATGAGGTTGCCAGGAGTCAGAATCGAAGGTAATGGGTCTGGGTAATTTATGTTACGTATTTGATATGTAGTTTGTTTTGATAATATTTTAGTCAAATTGATTTTTTTACGCATACCTAATTTGGTGCCCCATTAAGCCCAGCACTGGGGTGGCTGCAGGTATAGCCCAGCCCCGTCCTTAATCCAGTGCTGAACAGGGAGCCCTGCCACAGAATTTAGCCAAAGCAGAAATGACCCAAGGGGAGATGTTTCCTGAACGTTCTCTCTCTTTAAATCCATTCCGACGCCTCACCATAACTTTGCAAGAACCTCTTTCATTGCCACCTCCTACAAAAGTTCTAAAAATTTGTCTTTTCCACTTAATTTACTTTCCAGTTTCTTACTCATACTTGGCTTCTGCCTTTATTTTACTTGTGCAAGAGCAGAAGGTAATATTTTTTAATAGCCATATATATACACCTTCCCACATGGGGTCTACATCTTGTTATAAGTCCTGTAGCTCCCAATTTTATTCCTCGAAATCAAGAGGAAAACCCCCTTACAGAACAGGCAAGAAAATCAGCTCTGCTACTGTTTGCTGTAGAAAATATTTTTGGTTGACTTCTGGGTATCGTCCCTCAGCTTTCAGGCTGGGCCCTCGCCTGGGGGCGGAGAGGACTACAGCCTGCTGCAGGCATACCCTGCTCCCTCACCACAAGACCCTAATTGTTTATGAATTAAGCTTTCACCAAACAAATCTACACGTTGTCTAAACCCTCCACCCCCAAAGTACATTCCAGCCCGCCCACGAAAGGGCCCTGTGGAGCTGCACTGTGAATAAGTCTCTTTCCATCCTTGGCAGAGATTGTTGGAAATCAAAAACAAAATTTTTTTCTTCCTTTTTTTAACTTTTATTGGCAGCTCCAGCTAAATATGGCATCGTTGCTGATCCCCTATAAATGGCGTCACAGGTGTCACCACACAAAGCTGAGCATGCTATCTCTTTGCCCTCTGTCTCCTGAGAATGGTGTCCCTTCCTGCTCCACAGCTGGTCTCTGGCCCTAGAAGAGAGAAACGCCTCACAAACACAGGGTATATGGAGTAATCCAGCAGGGATAAGCCAACAGTTGCTGCTTGGTATTTGAACATCTTTTAATGAGTGCCCAGAATTCATCTGTAAATGCACATTGTTAATTTCGGGCCTGCTATTCATTAATTAGGGGTTTAGTGGCAAGTGCCATGAAGCTATCTGTAATGTTTAAGGTTACGTCAAGCCCTAGTAAACAGCTTGCTGATAACAAGATGCATCCATCTTCATTACTCGGCCACTCCTGTCTGACTTTGCTCAGCATCTTCGAAGGGCTATGCCTCTTGGAACTGAAGAATTAAACTTTTATCCAAACCAGATTCTGCTCTTTCACCTCTTCTGATTCCTTGAGTACTTCCCATTTATTTTACCTAAATGACATCTGATTACCTAACATGGAGCAGAGCAGGGGCTTAACCTAAACCAGCCTGCAGATCTCCACTTCTCAGCTGGAGAGTTACAGTGGGTTAACGCTTAGGGAAACCCTCACATTTATATTTCATCTGATCCTGGGCTCAGTGTAAAAGAAATAGGTTCTGATTTTTCTTCTCATAAGGTTACAGCTCTGATAGGATTTTTTTTTTTTAAGAAGCCAGAGGAATACAGGAAATTAATTTTAAACCTGAAGAATAAATGTCCCTATTGGTTTGAGTTTACTTTCGCAGTGTTTCTCTCTCTCTGAAAATATGTATCATTCGAGGCAATCATGGTGCCAAATGAAATAATTCCAACCATATAAAGAGCTGTGTACATGTCAACCTTCAGCTGTACAAACGCGATCATGTTGGAGGTACATGCTCGGTCACCAGCGGAGCTCCAAAACCTGACTTCCTTTCCCATTCCCAGGCCCACGGTTGAGGTAGGGCAGCTAGAGCTGACATGTCGGGAGACACTGCTCTTAAAGAGAATTAAATAAGTACAAGTTTGTTTATCCTTCAAATGCTAGGTTAGAGGACTCGCATAAAAACGAGCTTCCATTGACAGATGGTCTCTATAAGTAGTTGATTCCGAGAAGGGAGAGAGCTACCTCGCATGGCTGTTTAACACATTAGGGTGCTTGCAGGGAGAGCCGACTGCTCCCCTGAACCATGGTTCAATTTTAAGCATCACTGGCCGGGATGGGTATTGTAACTATGTTGAGAAGTGAGCTTTGAGAGCCTGGTGCTCAGTGTATGCAAGGGAGAGGGGAGGAGTAGTAGGAGGAGGAGCTGCCTACTGGAATGATAGCCCAAGGGAGGGTATCTGAAAACCTTTGCACCACTGAGCTGGCACACTTATCACAGGGTGACAGTCTATACCGCGGGCCTGCAGTGCGTTTCTGTTTGTGGTGCATGCTGCCAACTGGCTTAGAAAATGCAGATCCCCCTCTCAGATAGAGAGAGCAGGAGGCAAAATGTCAGCTGACTGACATTCCCAACAATAGGTCTTCCTCAGCTCCGGATGGATGCAGGAGTGTGGATCCCGCCTGGGTCTGAGGTAGCTCTTCTTGGGGAAGGCTTCCCTCTCTGAGTTCTCACCAGGAGTCCCCCGGCACTAGCATTCGGCTGGAGGGCTTCAACTTCTCTCACAGGCTGGCAGGAATGCCGACTTACTTTCCTCTCCTTTTAGTATTGTAATTAAATTCCGCAGCACTAAGATTTTATTTTTTTTAAATGGCGAGTTGTGTTTGTGAATCATCTTCCTGTCTTGCACCTTTCTAAACACAAAATAGAAAATGCCCCCAGAGAATATGGTGAGAAAAAGACAAAGCACACAAAAGGGTTGGCTTATAACATTTAGTCATGAAGTTATCTACATTATAACATTATATGTGATTGAAAGAGACAATCTTAAGCTAAGGATTTCTTAAATTTCCCAGAATGATGAGCTGGACACTTGAAGTAAGAGCCCTTTGAAGCTAACGTGCTGCAGGATAAAGCACACTCTTTCTTTGAAAAAGAGAAAGCCAATGTATTGTGGTGGCACCAGGAACAATGGAGCCAGTGAATCAGGGGTCAGAGCTGAAGGTTTCTGCTTGAAGCAAGCTATAGACAGGTATTTTAATTTTTTTATTTAGATGGAAACCCTGCTCTAGGATTTGGAGCACTGTATGCAGACTGCTAGTAAGAAAAGTGCTCAATTGTTCAATTTTTATTATTCAATATTGTATTAAAAAAATTTGTTTTTAGGCCCTTCGGGTCAAGGCTACTTTTAAAAGGTTAAAAGCTATTCAAAAGGGTTACCATATCCATAAAAGCAAATGAGATTAAGCCTAAAGACTGATGGGGGAAAAACAATAATTTAGATAAACTGCCACCGCCTCAAAAATGTTTTGACTTTTACCGGGGAAAGGAAATTCAAAGATTCTTAGATTGGCTGTCATATCTAAGAAAGCTTCATTAAATTAGAGGCAATTATTTTTGTGTTTTTTATTGTTTGGTATGTTTTAGACTGGGCTCCACCTTTCTTCAGTTACATGCTTTGTAATGGTTTGGAAGATGTAATTGCGTGGCTCCAACTTGCATCTGTCAACTATTGACCTTGCTGGTTGTGCATCTCTAACGTCAGACACTGTTGTCACGGAAAGAATTAGGGTGTTTCAATCGAATGTATCACAAAGTTAACAAATCCCTAACATGCTCTCCATCACGTGGAAGGAGTTAGAAAATGTGTTTCAGAGACCCGGAGAAAAAGTGAATAGGATAACCCTACTAATGTTTCTCTCCACTGCTTGCTATTAATTGAGAAAGTAATCATGATACAGAAGTCTGTGGGTGATCGGTTAACTCCATGGGCTGCTAGCTGAAAGGTTGGAGGTCCAAGTTCACCCAGGGGTGCTGTGGAAGAAAGTCCTGACAATCTACTTCCAAAAAGTCACCCAGTGAAAACCCTTTGGAGCACAGCTCTACTCTGACACACATGGGGTTGCCATGAGTCAGAACTGACTCAACGGCAGCTGATGGTATCTTAACACCAGAGAAGAGCTAAATTTGAACCTCCAACTTAAAGTGAGGCATCCAGCAAAATGTGGGGTTCAGGAACTGAGATGAGAGCTGCTATATGCTCCCAAGATGAAGTTACACATTCCTATCAGTGATTGGTTGGGTGGCAACTATGGGATGTCTGCCCTGATGGAGCCTCTTCAGTTTTTGATCAAAGTGTCAAAAGATATGCTTTAGTCTGGTGTTTGTTTCTGGTCTCAGAAAACAAAACTGGCCAGAAAGTGGGATTCTGCGAGCCAGTGCATCAGTCAAAGAGGCGAACGCAACAATCAAGGTGAGTCGATACTCACTTGAAAATCTCAGGATACAGAACAGTAGATATCTTGACATTAACATAAGTTGATATAAACGTTTAATTTTGATCTGGGTCTCGCTTGATAAAATTAAAATGTATGGATATAATAGAGTGGACACTTAGATTTTATTTTCATTGTCCTATATTTGAATAAGCATTCCAAATAAGTGAGAAGGGTTGAAATTTCAATTTCATGACAAATAATCCCTAACAAAGAGTTTTTGTGCTTCATATCTTTTGCTTCTGTGAAGTCTAAGAGGAGAGTAGTTGTTGTGGAGGTTAAGATAATCAGGTTTCTTGGACCACAAAAATAGCAAAGCAAAGACTGATGCCTCTGTGAAGAGCCAAACAAACAAACAAACAAACAAACAAACAAACACTCGTAATGCAGGTTGGCTCTGCTATTACATGAAAACAAAAATTTATGGTTGAATAAATTAAGGGGTGATTATTCATATTGTAAAGGAGTCTTTAAAGGATCCCCCTGGGATTTTTTTAAATGCTGAGCTCCACTAGTTCATGTAAGTATTTGTGTGCAGATCATTGACTATTTGACAGGCGGGCTGGAAATGCAGGTAGGGAGAGCCAAGAGGAAGGGAGACAATGTTGAAGTGGTGGAGGAATCACTGACAGCTGACGAGCACCCAGTCTCAAGATTAAACGCTACTGAAACGATAATGAAGGTCAAAGTGAAAATATGATATCTATTAAATGACAGCTTTACACATTAGGGCTCCTGAGGCAGATTTCTTGGGTTCAAGTACCACCTCTGCTACTTATTTAGCTGTGTTATCTTGGGTAAGTTATACAGCCTCTCTGTATACTGATCTCCTAGGGTCGTATGAAGAAGCCCTGGTGGTGCGGCTATTAAGTACTAGGTTGCTAACCAAAAGTGGGTGGTGCAAATCCACCCAGTGGCTCCACGGGAGAAAGACCTGACAATCTGCTCCCTTAAAGATTACAGCCTAGAAAACCTTATGGGACAGTTCAACTCTGTCATATTGTGTTGCTATGAGTTGGAATCGACTCGACGGCACCTAACAACAACCACAGGGTTGTATGAGGATTACATGAGTTAATATATACAAAGCACTTAGTGCCTTAATACAGAGTGAGTGGTGTGTACATGTTCCTAAGATTGTTCTGGAACAAGTTATTACAAAATATAAGATATTCTCCAAAGCAGTGATTATCAGCATGAGCACGACCTTCAGAATGCTTTCACAAAAACGAAATACTCTGTACTGAAAAACAAACAAACAAAACCCAAGATTGAGAAATGAATGCTACATTCTCATTGGGTTTCCAAGAAGCCAATCTGGAATTTATTCTTCTTTGAAAGTATTGCCCTAACTTTAGTTTTCTAGGGGCTTTGAAAAATTTGTGATGTTGGGGAGCACATACAGGCAATCTAGTATCTGTTAAGTTTTCTATGTTAAAAGGCTTTGATCGACCTATTACTACATTTGTTATTTTAAGAATAATAGTTGTTATTATTAGCTGTTGAGTTGGTCCCCAGGTTATAGTGACCCCACGCACAACAGAACACGGGTTGAAATATAATTTTCTTATTTATAGGAAAGAAAACTTCTTGCTTAGTTGACTTTGGTTGGTTTTCAGGAGAATCAAGCTTTTCTGTGTGTTTTATCCAGTGTATCTGGGTAGTAGAGTTTCAGCTCAGAATGAGCACTAACGGATACTTTCCAAAAGAATGATTTTTGGAAAAGTGTCTCAATCTCCTCTCTTAGTCTGTTCAAATGGCTGAGTTTAACTGGTTGCCAAATCAAAAGCAACAAAAATGGGCATGAAAGATGGGGTTTGTGTGTGTGCAAATGGTATGGAACTAGGAATCTGAGCCACCACCCCCCTGTCAGTTTGTCATATTGAGGTGGTGTGTCTGTTGCTATGATACTGGAAGCTATGCCACTGGTATTTCAAATACCAGGAGGCTCACCCATGATGAATAGGTTTCAGTGGAGCTTGCAGACTAAAACAGGTGAGGAAGAAAGGCCTGGCAATCTACTTCGGAAAATTAGCCAATGAAAACCTTATGGATCACAACAAAATGTTGTCCAATATAGAGCTGGAAGATGAGCCTCCTAGGTTGCCTCTAATGGCCACAAAATGAACTCAAACATGCCAGTGATTAATAATATGGCACAGGCCTGGGGCAACATTCTGTTACAAATAAGGTTGCTATGGGCCCAAGCCCACTAGGCAACTAACAACAGGAATCTGGGAGTCATGCAGATGTCAGGAAAAGCTCAGGTCGTTCTGTAACCGAATGTGGGTTTTTGTCCTATTAGCCAATCGAAATAAGATGGACATACACCTCCAATTGCAAGGGAAACAGAAAGTGGGAATTTATTGTTTTTGCAAACAAGGAGCACCATGCGGTCTCGCAGCCAAAAGACCACGAGCTCCCTACCCCAGGGGAGGTGTAAGCTTTTATGTCCTCGAGTCCCCAGGGGGTAGGAATTGGTGCCTGAAATTCATAACCTGGAGCCCTCCCATGCCCATGTTGGGAGATCGGAGTGCTGAGTCATGTTGCAAAGGAAGTCCGCACTGTGGGACCTTTCACTTTTCAAATGGGCTAGGGTGCTGCAATGTGCCAGCCAGTGGTCATGTCCAGGGTCAGGTAAGGACACAGTTCTTTAGGTACTAAGCATGCGCCAAGATCCTGGTTTACGCCTATGCAGGGTTCCGGCGCCAAATTCAAACCACAGTTAGGGGCCATGGCTTGGCGAGATTGGGACAGATCTGGGGTTTAGCGGGCTGCAAACGGAAAGGGGGATAACTGCAGCCAAGCAGGGAAGCCTGGAGGGAGGCTTCAGTTCTAACTAAGGTAGCCTATTCTGGGGCCGTTGTTGTCTATATCTAGCTTTCCCATATCAGTTCTGACTTGGCACAGGAGAAAACCCGGAATGTTGTAAGGGCCATTTATGACATCTTCTTTAAATTATAAAATGGAATCCTAATTATTTAATGAATTCTCCTTTTGTGCCCTCCTAAATGCCTTTTCAACTTAGAACAGACTTCCCGGTCTGATCAACCCTCTGGCCATGTCAGAAGAAGACCCATATCACTGTCACACACTATCCCATGCCCCAGTTGGGTACAGGTTGAATAAAAATATGCTTTCCGGTCCTCACACTTAGTTTATGTGAGTGAATGCTGATGGAAATGGGTAAGTAAATAGTTTTTAAGTGCATGAGATCAAATTACTTCCGTCACAACTTGAAATTCTTGACAGCTCTGGAAATACTATGCTTTTTTCACATGTTGAAGAGGGTTGATCTTTACCCAGTCTTGCAGCAGATTGCCAAATTATCAGCTTTAATATATTGTTTTTTGAAAAAACTGTGACTTCATACTTTTTTTTTTTTTTGGTATTTCTTAAGTTCAGAAAATATTTAGAACCACAAAACATCTGTTAATGCTTTTATCTCTGACTTAAGTTATATAGAATAAGGGACAGGATTGTGCTTACATAAGAAATAGTTTCGCTCCCTTTAGTTAATCTCTTACTGGATGTTTCCCGTGTGTCCAATTGCCTGTTATACGTTAATAACAAGTCAAGTTTTGTTAAACATGCTTATTATACAGTTTCTCACAAAGCAACCTGATCCCCGAGGCTTAGTTTCCCCTGTTATATTTTCTCATTACACATTTACCTTTCATAACACTCGTGGTTAGTTGCCATTGAGTTGGCTCTGACTCATGGAGACTCTACGTACAACAGAATAAAACACTGCCTGATCCTGCACTATCTTCATCATCGTTGGCATGCTCGAGTCAATTGTTGTGGTCACTGTATATTCTGTGCCTTCCAACCTAGAGTGCTCGTCTTTCAGCACTGTATTGGACAATATTCTGTGTGAGCCATAGGGTTCTCACTGGCTAATTTTTGGAAGCAGATCACCAGGTTTTTCTCCCTTGTCTTAGTTTGGAAGCTCCACTGAAAGCCGTCCAGCATAGGTAACTCTGCTGGTATTTGAAATACTAATAGAAGAGAGCTTCCAGCCTCATAGCAACATGCAAGCCACCACAGTACGACAAACTGACAGATGCGTAGTGGTCACGACAAGTATAATTAAGGAATTTATTTGTGTAATTTGTTTAATGCCAGTCTTTATTAGTAGACAGAAAGCTCCCTCTTGGGAGGGACCATGTCTTTCTGGTTCACTGTTGTAAACCCAGCGCTTAGCATAGGAGCACACAT
This sequence comes from Loxodonta africana, assembly GCF_030014295.1. Classification (NCBI taxonomy): domain Eukaryota; kingdom Metazoa; phylum Chordata; class Mammalia; order Proboscidea; family Elephantidae; genus Loxodonta; species Loxodonta africana. The sequence goes on from NC_087344.1 coordinate 132,194,293, forward strand.
ATGGTAGGTACTCAAAAAACTTGTTGAATCTGCAAATAGACACTTAGTAATAAATATTCTGAGCTTATTCTGTTTAGTTCAGGTATGAGGTAACTATATATATTATATGAGTTCCAATAAAATTATTATTTTTGTTTGTAAGCTTCTATTTTTAAAAGTTATTTATGTAATGGTTAAAATATTCAAACTTGCATAAAAGGGAAAAGAATGAAAAGTAAGATTTGTTCTAACTGCCCCTTCCTGATTTCTAAAGGTTTCCAAAGGTAATGGCTTTTAACTTCTGCTCTTTTTTAAGCTATTTTGATATTTCCTTTCATAACTCTAAGTAATGTACTTACACTTCTCAATTTTTTTAAGAGTATAGGTACCCATTGCCCATTACCATCGAGTCGATTCCTACCCATAGTGACCCCATAGGACAGAGTACAACTGCCCATAGGGTTTCCAAGGAGCAGCTGGTGGATTTTAACTGCTGACCTTTTGGTGAGCAGCCTAACACTTAACCACTACACCACCAGGGCTCCAAGATTCCCAGAAGAAAGTCGAGAAACTTCATGCACTTACACTTTTACCCTTCTTCCCTCTTACCCTTAAGCTCTGATTTTTGTCAATTGTACATTTTTGTATATTTATTTTAGTTTTTCTAGTGATCATCTTTATTCCTTAACATGACATTTAGCCTAAGTTTCTCATTCACCCTCTTTAGAGTGGCTCTGTTTTCCTTCTACTCGGTGAGATAAGGAAATCAGTATACCCACACTTACTTCTCTCCCTCCTCCCTGCTGGCTTTTGTCAGCTGAATCATTACCTTTTACATTTTTAGAGTTTAAAGCAATTTATGTGTATACATTATTATTATAGTAATTTACATTTACATGTTGGTATTATTACATTGTACCATTTGCATTTCGGCTCTGTAACCATTAATAAGTCTTTAATTGATGTTGTTTTTAGGTGCCATTGAGTCCATTCCAGCTCTCAGCCATTCTATGCACAATAGAACAAAACACAACCCAGTCCTGAGCCATCCTCATGATTGTTCTTATACTTGAGCCCATTGTTGCAGCCACTGTGTCAATCCATCTTGTTGAGGGTCTTCCTCTTTTTCATTGACCCTAGACTTAACAAAGCAGGATGTGCTTCTCCAGGGACTGATGTCTCCTGATAACATGTCCAAATTATGTGAGGTGAAGTCTTGCCATCCTCGCTTCTGAAGAGCATTCTGGCTGTACTTCTTCCAAGATAGATTTGTTCGCTCCTTTGGCAGTCCATGGTATATCCAATATTCTTTGCCAACACCATAATTCAAAGGCATCAGTTCTTCTTTTGTCTTCCTTATTCACTACCCGTTTTTTGCATGTGTATGAGGCAATTGAAAACACCATGGCTTGGATCAGATGCACCTCAGCGTTCAAGGTGACTTTTTTGTCTTTTAACACTTTAAAGAGGCCTTTTGCAGCAGATTTGCTCAATGCAATGCCTCGTTTGATTTCTTGAGTGCTGCTTCCATGGGTGTTGATTGTGAATCCAAGTAAAATGAAAACCTTGACAAATTCTATCTTTCTCCATTTATCATGATGTTGCTTATTGGTCTAGGTGTGAGGATTTTTGTTTTCTTTATGTTGAGGTGTAACCCATACTGAAGACTGTAGTCTTTGATCTTCATCAGTAAGTGCTTCAAGTCCTCTTCACTTTCAGTAAGCAAGGTTGTGTTATCTGCATAACGTGGGTTCTTAATGTGCTTTCCTCCAATGCTGATGCCCTGTTCTTCTTCACATAGTCCAGCATCTCGAATTATTTGCTCAGTATACAGATTGAATAAGTATGGTGAAAGTATATAACTGTGACACACACCTTTCCTGACTTTAAACCATACAGTATCCCCTTGTTCTGTTTGAATGACTGTCTCTTGATCTATGTACAGGTTCCTTAGAAGCACAATTAAGTCTTCTGGAATTCCCATTCTTCCCAATATTATTCATAATTTGTTTTGATCCACATAGTCAAATGCCTTTGCATAGTCAATAAAACACAGGTAAACATCTTTCTGGCATTCTCTGCTTTCATCTAGAATCCATCTGACATCAGCAATGATATCCTTGATTCCACATCCTCTTCTGAATCTGGCTTCAATTTCTGGCAGTTCCCTGCTGATGTACAGGTTCTGATAATTAATGGGTATTTGCAGCTGTTTCCTGTCATTTTGAGCTGTGCCACATCAGCAAATTAAAGTCCTGAAAGCTTGACTTCATATCATTAAGGTCGGCTCTATTTTGAGAAGGCAGCTCTTTCATAGTCACATTTTGAGTGCCTTCCAACCTGAGGGCCTCATCTTCTGGCACTATATCAGACAATGCGGCAAAATTTCACTTGCAAGTGATATTAATGATATTTTCAATAATTTCTGCATTCGGTTGGATCACCTTTCTTTGGAATGGGCATAAATATGAATCTCTTCCAATCAGTTGACTAGGTAGCTGTCTTCCAAATTTCTTGGCATAGACAAGTGAGCACTTCCAGAGCTGCATCAGTTTGTTGAAACATCCCAGTTGGTACTCCATTCTGTTAATTCGTGGAGCCTTGCTTTTCACCAGTGCCTTCAGTGCAGCTGGGACCTCTTCCTTCAGTATCATTGGTCCTTGATCATATGCTACCTCCTGAAATGTCTGAATGCAGACCAATTCTTTTTGTACTGTGACTCTATGTATTCCTTTCATCTTCTTTCAATACTTCCTGTGATGTTCAGTATTTTGTCATAGAATTCTTCAGTATTGTTACTCAAAGTTTGAATTTTTTTCTTCAGTTCTTTCAGCTTGAGAAATGCCGAGTGTGTTCCTTTCTTTTGGTTTTCTAACTCCAGGTCTTCGCACATGTTATTGTAATACTTTGTCTTCTCGAGTCAGCCATTGAAATCTTCTGTTCAGCACTTTTACTTCATCATTTCTTCCATTAGCTTTAGCTACTCGACGTTCAAGAGTAAGTTTCGGAGTCTCCTCTGACATCCCTTTTGGTCTTCTCTTTCTTTCCTGTCTTTTTAATGATTCCTTGCTTTCTTCATGTATGATGTCCTTGATGTCATTCTACAACTTGTCTGGTCTTCTGTGATTAGCATTCAATGTGTCAAATCTATTCTTGAGATGGTCTCTAAATTGAGGACGGATATACTCAAGGTCATACTTTGACTCTCTTGGAGTTGTTCAAATTGTCTTCAGCTTCAAGTTGAACTTGCATGGTCTGTTCCACTGTTGTTCTGTGGCCTTGTTCTGACTGATGATGTTGAGCTTTTCCATCGTCTCTTTCCACAGATGTAGTCGATTTGATTCCTATGTATTTCATCTGACAAGGTACACTTGTATAGTCGCTGCTTATGTTGTTGAAAAAGGTATTTGCTATGAAGAAGTCGTTGGTCTTGCAAAATTCTATCATGCCATCTCTGCCATTGTTTATATCACCATGGCCATATTTTCCAACTATTGATCCTTCTTCTTTGTTTCCAACCTTCACATTCCTATCACCAGTAATTATCAATGCATTCTGATTGCATGTTTGATCAATTTCAGACTGCAGAAGTTGGTAAAAACCTTCGCTTTCTTCATCTTTGGCCTGAGTGGTTGGTGTGTAAATTTGAATAATAGTCATATTAACTGGTTTTCCTCATAGACATATGGATATTATTCTATCACTGACAGTGTGGTACTTCTGGATAGATCTTGAAATGTTCTTTTTGACAGTGAATGCAATGCAATTCCTTTTCAAGTTGTCATTCCCAGCATAGTACACCATATGACTGATTCAAAATGGCCAATACCAGTCCATTTCAGCTCACTAATGCCTAAGATATTGATGTTTATGCATTCCATTTCATTTTTGATGAATTCCAATTTTCCTAGATTCATACTTTGTACATTCCAGGTTCTGATTATTAATGGATATTTACAGCTGTTTCCTGTCATTTTGAGCTGTGCCACATCAGCAAATTAAAGTTCTGAAAGCTTGACTTCATCCATATCATTAAGGTCGACTCTACTTTGAGGAGGCAGCTCTTCCCCAGTCACATTTTGAGATTCTCCTAACCTGAGGGCCTCTTCTTCTGGCACCATATCAGACAATGTTCTACCACTATTCATAAGGTTTTCACCGGCTAATTTTATTCAGAAATAGACTGTCTTGTTCTTCTTCCTAGTCTGCCTTAGTCTGGAAGCTCAGCTGAAACCTGTCCACCATGGGTGACCCTGCTGGTATTTGAGTACCATAGCTTCCAGCATGACAACAACACACAAGCCCCTACAGTATGATGAACTGACAGTCACATAGGGGATTTAATCTATATATAAAAAAAAAATCTATAGTTTGTTTTAAAAATATAAAAATCTGAAATAAACAATATTTAAACATTATCATTATAATAATATTACTGTTTCTAGAATCATGTAACATGTTTAGGTGCATGGTAAAAGCAGTATAATTCCATGGTGTTCCAGATACTGAAGTCAAAAGGATTAGTACATATATATATTCCAACAATTCCTGAATTTAATATCCCCCGTAGTTTGCTTCATATTTCACCATGACTTTCTTTTATAGCTGTTTCACCATGCATACTATCATCTTTAACCTACCTCCAATTAATATGAATCTATTCTTTTTAAATAAAGTACTCTGGTTTCCTTCTAATTTGTACTTATTATTTCTTGGTCTACTGTTCATTCTGAGATTTCATTAAGTGTACTTCTGGGTTAAAGTAAGCTGTTAGATTCCTTGTCTTCTTTCTTGGGCCATTTTTTTCATACAACTAAAGTACGTTCTCATAATAGTTTGTGTGTATGTGTATGTGTGCAAAGGTAAGTGAGAAAACTTTCTGAATTCTTCTTGTCTAAAAATGTCCTTACTTTTTATTTAAATTTTATTTATATGTGTACTTGACATGTATCTGGAATTCTAGCTATAAAATCATCCTATGTTCTTCAGTATCCTGTGCTGTTCAAAAGACATTGATGTCAAACCGATACTCATTTATTCTGGAGTAATCACTTTTTTTTTCTCTGAGCATTTTTGGGATTTTCATGGTATTCAGAGATTTTACAAAGTTTAATGCAATTTTTTCCCCCTTGACATTTAGCTGGTCATTTAAATTGTTGTTGTTAGGTGCTGTCAGATGGGTTCTGACTCACAGCGACCATATGTACAACAGAATAAAACACTGCCTGGTCCTATACCATCCTCACAATTGTTTCTGTTTGAGCCCATTGTTGCAGCCACTGTGTCAACCCATCTCGTTGAGGGTTTTCCTCTTTTTCACTGACCCTCTACTTAACCAAGCATGATGTCCTTCTCCAGGGACTGTTCCCTGCTGATAACATGTCCAAAGTATGTGAGATGAAATCTTGCCATCCTCTTTTCTAAGGAGCATTCTGGCTGTACTTCTTCCAAAACAGATTTGTTAATTCTTCTGGAGTCCCTGGGATATTCAATATTCTTTGCCAACACCATAATTCAAAGGCATCAATTCTTCTTTGGTCTTCCTTATTCATTGTCCACCGTTCACATGCATATGAGGCGAATGAAAATGTTATGGCTTGGGTCAGCTACACCTTAGTCCTCAAAGTGATACCTTTGCTTTTGAATGCCTTAAAGAAGCATTTTGCAGCACATTTGCCCAATGCAATGTCATTTGATTTCTTGACTGTCACGTCCATGGACATTGTGGATCCAAGTAAAATGAAATCCTCGACAACTTCAGACTTTTCTCCATTTATCAGGGTGTTGTTCATGGGTCCAGTTGTAAGGATATTTGTTTTCTTTATGTTGAAGTATAATCCATACTGAAGACTGTAGTCTTTGATCTTCATCAGTAAGTGCTTCAAGCCCTCTTCACCTTCAGCAAGGTTGCGTCATTACAGATTGTTATTAAGTCTTCCTCCAATTTTGATGCTGCATTGCTCTTCATAGAGTCTGGATTCTCAGATTATTTTTACATTGTTGAGTTGGTTTTTTTCTGTTTCATGGAAATTTTCTCCATCTATTTTCTTTTGTTATTTCTTTCATTATTTCACCTTCTTCTTTGTTTATATTGTCCCCTTCTAAAATGTCTTTTATGTAGGTATAGGGCCTTCTGGATCTATCCTCTATATCAGTGCTTTTGAAATTTTAATGCAAAAATATCACCTGAGGATCTTATTAAAATAAAGGTTCTGATTCAGTAGGTTGGTAGTGAGGCCAGTGATTCTACATTTCTAATGAGATAGGTGATGCTGATTCTGCTGGTACTGGGACCACATTTTGAATAGTAAGATTTTATATCTTTTAGCTTCCCTTTCATATTTTTCTTTTTCTTTCTACATGGGAAGTTTTATTAATTTCAATTCCAAATTAAATTTTTCATCTTCGCTTCTGTCTCTGCTATTGTTCAGGCCACAGTTTAATGTATTTTTTAATGATTTTTTTTTTTATTTCCAAGAGCTCATAGCAGCCTCTATTTATATTACATAATCAATATCTGCTTGAATCTCCGAGGATACTAATTTGAAATTTTTAATCATTCTCTTTTATTTCTTCCATTGTCACTGTTTCCTCTTGGGTCAGTTTTTCTGTTTATTCGCCTTTGTCTTTCTCTTTCTTCTACTTGGTTTCCCTTGGATGTCTGTACTCTTTGGCTGATCACTATTTTTGCTCATAAAGGACTACACATATTAGCACAAATACTGGCACAGGTATCCTTTGAGGTAGAACAGGTCTTTGTGCCCAAAAGTTCTTTTTCTAATAACGGGAGAGCTACCCTCAGGCTCTATGTGAACTGGTGAGCACCATTAATAAGTGGCTTTTTCTTTTTAGTACATGAACAGGCTTGGGCAACATAACTGCCCAAAAAGCCAACTGCTCCATATATTGGGGAAGAAGAGGTGCTAATTAGCCCAGCTCTTCTGAAGGTGGTCTTCCAATTACAAACACTCATTGATGTCCCATAGTCACTTCTTCTGTCTGTAGATGCTTGAAACCTTTCCAGGTATCTTTTAAGAAAAATGAGTCCCATCTCCACTACATTCTTTTTCTATGTATGTGTTTTGGGTTGCTAAAGTTTATTTAACAATGTAATCCCATCTGTTTCCTGTCTTCCAGTGCTTCATCATACTTTCTGGTCTGATAATGTTATACTCCTGCCTCCTTTTTTAGTTTGTTTCAGGTGCTGCCATGGATTTATTTATTTTTACATGTGTATTGTCATTTCAATGGAAATTTAGAAAGGAGAGGCAAATATAGGTCTGGTCCACCATATTGAACTAGGGTGCTATATAACTGCCTTAAAATTGCCCTAAATGGTTATGTGAACTTGACTAAAACTCACCTGCCTTTTCACAAATAGACAGACTTAACTGTGAACAGGTAGATTCCCTTACAAGTTTCCCAGACCTTGCTAATTATTCTTCATGGATCAAGTAGGATTTAATCATGTTAAGAGTTTTACATGATTCTAAATTGTTCCCTGATCCACTTGGCAGTTTCATGTGTGTATAGAAGAGCACAATCCCAAAACAAAGTAACTGTAGAGATTGCCTAACCTAAGAAGACTAAGATAAAAATTGAAGTTAGAACAGAATTTGAACTGGGTAAGAATTCACTTTGGAGTGTTACACATTTCTACGTTAGTTGGGCTTGACCAACATGTCCTTGGATTTGCCAAGAAAATAATTGATGTAACCTCAGGGCCAAGAATGATAACATTTGAAGATCTGTGGAAGATTGGCAGGACCTCAGATCTCTCAAAAAAAGCCAATGGAACAGCTGTTTTTAAAGGCAGTAAAAAATTGTTTGAGTATTAATGACCCTTTATAGAGAGAAAAAGCAGAAAATACTGGTTACCTTGACCCAAATAAGTTTTAGACAGTCTTACACAGTAATAGGAGTAATAAATAGCAGAAAATGTATTCACCTATTATATCAACCTAACATTAAATATGAGTCAGAATTGACTCGATGGCACTGGGTTTGGTTTTGGTTTTAACATTAAATAGCTGGATAAAATTTTTTAATGGAAAAAATTGGGTTTTTATTTATTGTTATTATTTTTATTAGGGTTTTTATCCATAGCTTGTCAAGCATCTAGATAATTCAAGACATCTGGATTTTTGGCATATTTCCCCATTTTTGTTCAGATAAAAAAAAAAAAATTTTTTTTTTTTTTTTTTACATGGTGTTATTTAGATGCTTCTACTAACACAGAAGCATAACGGTTAAGAGTTTGGCTGCTAACCAAAAAGTTGGCAGTTTGAATCTACCAGGTGCTCCTTTAGAAACTCTATGGGGCAGTTCTACTCTGTAGTATAGGGTTGCTATGAGTTGGAATCGACTAGATGGCAATGGGTTACTAACACAGAAGTATGACGTTAAATTGAAAATAATTAAAAGAGTCATTATTTAGATGCCAACTCATTTCATGATACATTTATGGAATACATACGTAAAATTTTTGCATGTATAACTGAAACCTGGTGGTGGCTGCCTTACTCTAGAATTTAAAGTTAAATTCAAAATTCTTTAGGTAGACTAAGTAAACATTCTAATATCAAACTAAATAAAATGAAACAAGGACAGGTATTTAAAAAAAAAAACAAACCAAAAAAACACTGCCGCTGAGTTGTTTCTGACTCATAGCAACCCTATAGGATAGCGTAGAACTGCCCTATAGAGTTTCCAAGGAGCGCCTGGCAGATTTGAACTGCTGACCTCTTGGTTAGCAGCCATAGCACTTAACCACTATGCCACCAGGGTTTCCACAAGGACAGGTATAAGGTGTTTTAATTAAGAAGGAAAAAAAGGATCCTCACAATTTTAAAGTTGGCAAGAACTATTAAGCAGTAATTGGATGGAAGATAAAGATCAAGAGACACCCAGAGTCACTAAACCATACCATCCACTGCTTCTATCATTCAATGTGACCTCTCACACTTCCTGGTATATAATGTTTCCATTGCTGGAATGTACTTTCATAGTTAAGCACTTGGCTGTTAACAGGAAGGTCTACAGTTAGAATCCACCAGTGGCTCTGTGGGAGAAAAGACCTGGTGATCTGCTCCCATAAAATTACAGCCTAGAAACCCTGTGGGGTAGCTTGACTCTGTCCTATAGGGCCACTATGAGTCGGAATCAACTCGACGGCACACAATAAATAACACCTTGCAAATTCTCCACTCGTCCTTCAAATCTGAACCTTGTAAAGTCTTTTTTGACCCACATTTTCAGTTAGTTTGTCTGTCTTCTGTGTTCCTTTGGTATTTTGTACATTTAGATATAGCCAATATTTGTTGAGTGCCTACTACCTACCAGGCATTGCACTCTAAAATAATAACTATATCACGGGGCATGACCTCAGTAAGATTATTCTTATTTAAACAATTGAGGAATCCAAGGCCTGGAGTGGGTACATGAATTGCCCAAGCTTACACAATTAGCAAGTAGAAAATTCAGATTTAAACTACATAATTATTTGTTTATAGTTCTTTCCCCATCACTGGGCTTTAAACACTTTAAGGGCAGAGAGAGTATCTTATTCATTTCTTAGTCCTAGCAGCTGCACACCACCTGGCACATGGTCAAAACAGATTTGTTGAGTAAATAAATGAGTGAATAGACAACATAGTGTGCTTGCATAAAAGACAAACTGTGTATGAAGTTTAAGTAATTTACTTTTCCCATCTTTTAAAAGGAAGTATTCAATAGATATTCATTGACAGTCCCTCTTCCATGCTTTATTCATGGAGGTAGATGGATTGTAATGAGAGGTGATGAATACATGGGCCCTGAAAATAGTTAAAGGCCTAGATTTGCTTACGGTAGACAAAAAATAAATAAAGAAGAAAGAGACCAAACCCACTGCTGTCGAGTTGATTCCGACTCATAGCGACCCCATAGGACAGAGTAGAACTGCCCCATAGGGTTTCCAAGGAGCACCTGGGGGATTCAAACTGCTGACCTTTTGGTTAGCAGCCGTAGATCTTAACCATTATGCTACCAAGGTTTCCGCTCACGGTAGAAGGAGCTGTTAATGGTTAGGTTCTAAAGGCTCATGTTGAGAAATAATCAGTTTATTCTTCTATCAGATAATTATTTATATGTAAAGTGTATAATTGATGCACTTCATCAATGGTTGTGGGGGTAATAAAGTGTATAGATGCAGTCTCTGACTTAGAGGAACTTTCAGCACAAGGCAGGGCATCCATAATGACATTACCGGGTACTATGTGTCGTACCACAAGAGTTACAGGATCATGTGTCAAGTGATCAGGGAACTTCTATAAAGGGTTGTAATATGAGCTAAACCTTAGACAAGGCCTTAACAGGTAAGTACTCAACGTTTGGTAGGTACTCAATGTTTGTTACATGTTGAGTAGTATTTTGTAGGTTGAAGTTTAAAGGAAAAGACTATTCACTCATTCATTTATTCATTCACTCAACACATATTTGAGTGCACACTAGATACCAGACCCTCTTCTAGGGGCACTGACTACTATCCTAGGCTGCACCTTTCTTCAGTTACATTCTTATTGTTTTAGATTTTTAAACAAGAATTGAATCTAGGGATTGGGGAGAATCTTTGAAGGTCATGAGACCCACCTCGTCTTTAGGTTTATGTTCTGGAATAGTAGTAACTACCGGAATTTCCAGGTTCATATTCTTAATGGATGTTTGCAGCTGTTTCTTCTCATTTTGAGTCATGCCACATCAGCAAATGAAGATCCTGAAAACTTGACTACATCCACATCATTAAGGTTGACTCTACTCTGAGGAGGCAGCTCTTCCTCCGTCGTATTTTGAGTGCCTTCCAACCTGAGGGGCTCATCTTCTGGCACTAGATCAGAGAATGGTCTGCTGCTATTCATAAGATTTTCACTGGCTAGTTCTTTTCAGAAGTAGACTCCCAAGTCCTTCTTCGATAGTCTGCCTTAGTCTGGAAACTCAGCTGAAACCCATCCACCATGGGTGAACCTGCTGGTATTTGAATACCAGTGGAGTAGCTTCCAGGATGACAGCAACACATAAGCTCCCACAGTATGACAAACTGACAGACGCATGAGGGTAATGAATAAGGAAGACTGAAGAATATTGAATATACTATAGACTGCCAAAAAACCCAACAAATCTGTCTTAGAAGAAGCACAACCAGAATGCTCCTTAGAAGCAAGGATGGTGACACGATGTCTCACGTACTTTTGGCATGTTATCAGGAGGGATCAGTCCCTGGAGAAGGACATCATGCTTGGCAAAATAGAAGGTCAGCAGAAAAAGGGGAAGACCCTCAATAAGATGGATTGACACAGTAGCTGCAATAATGGGCTCAAACATAGCAAAAATTGTGAGGATGGTGCAGGACCAAGCAGTGTTTTGTTATGTTTACATAGGGTCACTATGAGTCGGAACTGACTCAAGGACACCTAATAACAACAACAACCAGAATTTAGCAGAAACACTGATGCTTTAGTTATCTAGTGCTGTTATAACAGAAACTCCACAAATGGATGACTTTAACAAACAGAAGTTTATTCTCTCACAGTCTAGGAGGCTGAAAGTCTGAATTCAGGGTGCCAGCTCCCAGGGAAGGCTTTCTCTCTGTTGGCTCTGGGGGAAAGTCCTTATTATCAACCTTCCCCTGGATCTAGGAGTTTCTCCATGCAGGGAACCCAGGTCCAGATGTTGCACCCTGCTCTCAGCAGTTCTTTTTTGGTGGTATGAGATCCCCCTCCTCTCTGCTCAATTCTTTCTTTTGTATCTCAAAAGAGATTGATTCAAGATACAGCCTAATCCTATAGATTGTGTCCCGCCTCACAGACATAACTGCTTCTAATCCTGCCTCATTAACATCATAGAGGTTAGAATTTACAACACATAGGATAATCACATCAGATCACAAAATGGAAGACAATCACACAATATTGGGATTCCTGGCCTAGCTAAACTGACACACATTTTGGGGGGACACAATTCAATCTATGTTTTAAGTATATGTTTTTTACTCCATTTTCAGAAAATTTACCAAGACAGCAGCAAAAGAAAACCAAAAATATTACTCCGGTGCTTTCTTTCACGTGCTTCCAGCTCCATGGCAAACCATCCTGAGTGAGGAATTAAAGCTGCAACAAAGGGCCAGCTGGACGTTAAGAAATACATTGACAATTAATACAGATAAATCTTTCTTACCCATATTAGATCACAGCTACTAGTATGGCAGGATCTAGATACATAAGTTTAGAAATTATCTGTCACACTGAGATAATTTGAAAAATGTTACGAAGTATCCATTAGGTAGTCCAAGATGATCTTAAGGCAATCACAAGAATAATCACCCTTCAGTTCTAGGAATTATCTGGGTGGATATGAGAACACTGGTTGTATATGAGAAAGGACCCCTGTGCTTGAAGGACTTTTTCAAATACTATAGGAGAGGGTCAGTGACTCTGGAAGAAGTAGAAAGTTCCTGTTGGTTCTGAGACTCTCACTGAGACCTCACAAGTTTTGGCAAGAATCAGAATTTGTATTTTACTTAACCATTCTCTGCCAGTATAGCCTCTGTGCCTGATGTTGAGCTGGGAATGAACACTCTAATTTCTTTTTACCCTCAACATTTGCAAAAGAAAAAAAGAGCCACGGATGACTCAAAACAAGGTTTATTTAATGAAACTTATTTTGCAGAAATAAATGTTTGCTCTAAGACTGAAAACTTATGATGTTTTATGCTAGCCTGTTATGTCTTTAAAGCCACAAAATACTTGACAATTGAAAAATCATTAAAAATTAGAAAAAAAATATCAAAATGCTCATCTGTGAGGGGTAGTAAAAAGGGAGGGTTGGTTGTATGACAGAGTCCATGGGTCGTGCAAATGGCTAAGTGCTCGTCCCCTAACTGAAAAGTTGGCCGTCTGAATCCATCCAGAGGTGCCTTGAAAGAAAGGCTTGGCAATCTACTTCTGAAAGATCACAACCATGGACAATCTAGGGAGTGCAGTTCTACTCTGCAACATATATGGTCGCCATGAGTCAGAATCAACTTGTTGGTAACTGTTTTGGTTTTGGATGTATAAGACCTAGGTTGAAATTTTTGTTTTGCCTTTCAGAATAATTGCATTAGTTATTCTGGGGACAATTGTTGAGGAAAAACACAGGTAGGTCCAGTTGGCTTCATTTTTATATTACTTTGCCATAGACCTACACAATGAATTTTCCAGTCGTTCTCTTCATTTTGTGGCAATTTCTCCTCTCCTTTCATTAAAAGAGCTGGTTCTGAGTGTCACCCCAGTCCAGTCCACCCTTTCCACTGGCTGTGAAAAGAGCTAGCACATATAGGGGGGCTATTCCCTTTCCCCCCTCCAACATGCAGAAAGGAGAAGCTCATTGCTTATGCTGCAATTTTGATAACCTAACTGGCAGAACAGTTATTCAAATTTTAAGCTTCTGAATGCGGCAAGATCAACCTGGCCTATCCACATAAATAATTTTGACACGATAAGTATGCGAGAGCGATGATAACCGATAAGTAAAGCAATTACCTTGCTTTTTTGGATTATATTAAATGAAGATTCTGATAGAGTAATGAAAAGAGACAAAGCAGACAAAAAGTCGGCTGCAGAGCTTTTGGGCACTGTGTTATCTCTATTATACCATATTGAAATAGAGAAGCTATCACCAATCATGCATTTCTATGTAACTTCTGGCTTCTAACAGTGAACAATGAATAAATTGTCACAAGACAGTAACTGATAAATTGGGATTGGCAGTGCTTTTTAAAAAAGCATAAATAAACTTACTAGTCACCTTTCTCTTCCTCAAAGTAGTTTTTAGGGGGCTTTTGGAAGGGGGATAATTTATTACAATTTATGTCCCCTTCCAATTCTTACCTTTTCCTCACCCCCTCCCTTGCTACTGTTTTTTGTTTCATAACCAATTTTAAGGAATCAAGACTATGTTCTGGCATGATCAGCAAATTTCACAATTTTATGGCCCTCTTGATTTGGCATGTGGCTTGAATGTCTGGAATTCACCACAAGATCAAGTTAGTTGAAAAAGTTTACTTTTGTAAAGCAAGCCTTGCAAATAAGGCTAAGTATAAAATACAATTAGTTCCATGAGCTTTGGGTTCCAGCAGAATGAAAGTTCCTTATCAACCCACAAATCCCTTAATGATGGCCCAGTCCTGTGTTCACAGATTGTTTGGAAACAATATTCCCCTTGTTGGGGAAGGTAGCAGTAGGTACTCCTACCATCATAAACCCCTTGAATTAGAGAGACCCTTAAGAGTGAGCAAATGAAGCTTTCCAGTGTGAATCCTTCTAACTCAGCATCCTGGCCAAGATGTTTACCCAGCAGGCTTACAGTTTTCATGGTGACTTGTTCATTTATCTATACCTTTTTTTGCAGGTGGTCAGTGGTAGGAAAGCTTATGGCTTAGGGATGAATAGAATTTGATTCTTTCACAATTACAGCATGGGCCCATCTAAGCTAGTCATGATAACATACCATCCGAGAGAGCTTGAATGTGGAGGTGGAAGGGCAGAGTTCAAGTCTCGGTGCCACCACTTGCTTGTGGTGTGACATTGGACAAGTCAGTTTTACTCTGTGAGCCTCATCTGGGAAATGGGAATAATACTATCTACAGAAGAACATTTGTAAACCATTAGTTGCATCGCAAATGTTAGCTAGTATCAGTCTGGCTGATGGATGTTCTCAAGGTTCAGAGAAAGGACCAGGCCCAACAATGCCACTGCCTTTATTAAGAAGGTTGGACTTTTAGGCCAGTTGGTTGTGATAGCAGGGTAAAACAGTAGCCATTGAGTTGGTTTCGACTCATGATGATTTCATGACTGTCAGAGTAGAACTGTGATCCGTAGGATTCCCAATGGCTAATTGTCCAGAAGTAGATCACCAGGTCTTTCTTCCAAGGAGTCTATGGGTGGACTCAAACCTTCAACCTTCCAGATAGCAGCCAAGCATGCTAACCATTTGCATCACCCAGGAACTCCAATGGCAAGGTGAACCCACTGCCGTCGAGTCGATTCCAACTCACAGTGACCCTATAGGTTGGAGTAGAACTGCCCTATATGATTTCCAAGGAGCAGCTGGTGGACTTGAACAGCTGACCTTTTGGTTAGCAGCCAAAGGCTTAACCACTGTGCCATCAGGGCTCCAAAATGGCAAGGTGAGCTGACTTAATTCCATGAAGCCTAGAATGTGGGAATAAGCATCATGAGTCTTCTGTTCGTCCAAGCAGCATCATTTATTTCTTCTCTGGTTAAAAATGCAAAAGCAAACCATTCACATGGCCACTTTTCAAAACGAAAGGGCCAATAAAGTTATTAAAAGCTAATCACATTTGATTAAATCATTATCATCATGGTGTTTAAAATAACATTTGTTCTATGTTTATCAAGCTCTAGTCTTACTGCATCAGTAAAGAATTTGCCTTTTATGACTAGAAAAACAACACCATGGAAATGAAGCCCAGTGCCCGCACGGAAGACTGGATCCTTGATTATTTTTCACAAGTTCTTCACAACAAGCCTGTGCTTCTACAGCTGAAACCTCCAGGCTTCCAGTTACACAAGTTAACGGCAGTTGGACTGAGAGAATCAAAGGATGTGGGGGAGAGCTAGAAGGAGCAGAAAAGAAAATGTTGATATTGCTAACCCCAAAGCAAGGTCCAGTTTTACATTTGCTTGGCACTTGTTTCACTTTAATGGCACGTTTACCAAGCTGACTTTACATAACTATTTGTTACTCCTTCTGGTCTTCTGAAATGTATAATTTCTTCCCTGCAATAAAAAAGAATTGGCTGTTAGTGTTACTTGAGCCAAACAAACAAACAAAAAAACCCAAATCCATTGCCACTGAGTTGATTCTGACTTAGAGTGACCCTAGAGGACAGAGTAGAATTGCCCCACAGGGCTTCCCAGGAGCGGCTGGTGGATTCGAACTGCCAACATTTTGGTTAGCAGCCTGAGTTCTTAACCACAGTGCCACCAGGGCTCCACTTGGGCTAAAGGCAAAGAAAATTTGTCAGTTTGTATGAGGTCACCATCAGTCTTGTCCTCAAATTTTAGAAATCAGCAATCATAAAATATGTTGTAACGAGCATGGTCATAAATCAACATAACCAGAGAGGTAGGTATTCATCGGATGAACACTAGCTGTGTGCCCCTATGTACAATACCAGCTGTGATGATTGATGAAGAACAGCAGCCAGGAGCCCTGAAAGTACCATCCCTACTCACGCTGTTCTGGCCACTACAGGACCCCTCGCAACTCTTCTAGAACTTCCCACCATCCAACAACTGAAGGTTAATGACTATCCCACCTGGTGGTGTTCATGTATTCATTCTGATTGGTTGGTACCTATGCCATATCAGTTGTTAGTAACTGAATATCATAAATAGCTATTTAGTATGACAAAGTAAAGAGAAAGCTATATTCCAGCCCATGGAAATGAACTTTAGTCTGTAGGCCTTAAAAAAATTCAAGATAAGCCTAATGGAATTCAATCAAGAAAACTTAGGTGCATTTAATACTTTTAATCTGTGTATTCTATTTATGCTTTTATGGAGTACTCTGGGTATATTTGATAAAGACTCATAAGCTCACCGTTTTGGATGGTTATTACACACATGGAGAAAACACAAATCATAGGATCTTGGCCCACTGAAAAATGTCCTTGAACAGCCAAGAGGTTTACTATGCAAACCTCTTATGTATTACACCTTTGGTGACTAAACTTAATAAAGAGTGGGGTAGATCTAGAATACTGGAGTTTGAACCTGCTCATACCATTTAGAAGAACACTGACATATTTATAACGGGATGCCAGTAAGTCAACCCCAACTCATGGAGACCCCACGTGTGTCAGAGTAGACCTGTGCTCCATAGGGTTTTCAATGGTTGATTTTTCACAAGTAGACTCACCACGCCTTTCTTCCAAGGTGCTTCTGGGTGGACTCGAACCTTCAGCCTTCTAGTTAGCAGCTAAGCATGTTAACTGTTTGCACCACTCAGGGAAAACTGTGGAAAAACTATGCTGGACTATGAATGTCCCAGAACAAAAAATGGTTTTCATAAACCTAGAAAGTCTTCCAGAATTGTCCAGAATCCAAACCAGTGATTTTACTAATGGAGTATAACCATTTTGATCACTTTACTTCCAAAGAGTAAAAAACCAGGAGCTTCTGATGAGATATGTTGCTTATTGGTCCAGTTCTGAGGATTTTTATTTTCTTTATGTTGAGATGTAATCTGTACTGAAGGCTGTAGTCCTTGATCTTTGTCAGAAAGTGCTTCAAATATAAGGAACATCATGATAAATGGAGAAAATATTGAAGTTGTCAGGTATTTTGTTTTACTTGGATCCACAATCAACGCCAATGGAAGCAGCAGTCAAGAAATCAAATAATGCATTGGGATGGTGCAGTGGTTAAGACCTCTGATGCTAACCAAAAGGTCAGCTGTTTTCAATCCATCAGCCACTCCTTGGAAACCCCATGGGGCATTTCTACTCTGTACTGTATGAGGCAGTTCTACTCTGTCCTATATGGTCGCTGTGAGTCAGAATCAACTCAATGGCAATGGTTTGGTTTATTTATTTTTTTATTGGGCAAATCTGCTGCAAAAGACTCCTTTAAAGTGTTAAAAAGCAAAGATGTCACTTTAAGGACAAGGTGCGGCTGGTACAAGCCACTGTATTTTCTGTAGCCTCACATATATGTGAAAGCTGGACAATGAATAAGGAAAACTGAAGAAAAATTGATGCCTTTGAATTATGGTGTTGGTGAAGAATATTGAATATTCTATGGACTGTCAGAAGAATGAACAAATCTGTCTTGGAAGATGTATAGCCAGAATGCTCCTTAGAAGCGAGGATGGTAAGACTTTGTTTTAAGTACTTTGAACATGTTATCAGGAGAGACCAGTCTCTGGATAAGGACATTATGCCTAGTAAAGTAGAGGATCAATGGAAAAGAAGGCACTTAAGGAGACGAATTGACACAGTGGCTGCAGCAATGGGCTCAAATATAACAATTGTGAGGATGTTGCGGGACCGCGCAGTGCTTCCTTCTGTTGTACATAGGGTTGCTATGAGTCAGAATTGACTCGACAGCAGCTAACAACAACAACAACAATAACTGATGAGATAATAACTAGGGTTCTGGTCACTATTAAATGAGTGCATCCTGAGGTATGAGCTCATGGACCTGAGCAGCTTAGCAGAGGCACCAGTGGTTCCTGTCTTCACTGAGTTCATATTTTGTCACATGGAAGTTGATAGTTGTGGTGACAGTTGTGAGTAGGTCATAGGGAGTTAGAGGAAGTGGCCATATTTTCTCTCCCACTAGAGCATTCGCTCTCAAGCATCCATGTCCCTTATCCCCAGTGCCTATCACTCAGTGTGCATTGAACAAATACTTGCTGAATAAATAAATAAATGTTCCTGGAGGTAAAATGTTAGAGTCCTTTTTTCGTACCTCATCCTGGTTCTTCTCCTTGGAATACTTTTCTTTTCATTCTCTTCATGCCAATTCCTTCTCATTCTTCATTTATTTATTCATCAAATGCTTAGTGAGTGCTTACTGTAAGCCAGGAACTCTATAAGGTAGAGAGGATCCAGCTGTGAATAAGACCTGACTCAAATGTCACCACCTCTGAGCTTTCCCTGAGTCTCTTGGGCAGGAGTTGCCCCACATCTAGGTTCCATTGTACCTCATCTGTAACTCTGTTATAATATTCATTAGACTGTGTTTTAATTAGCTCTGTTGGTTCTTTCCTCCTTTCTAAATTGTAAGTTTCTTAGAGGCAAAGAGTGGGTCATGATTATTACTGTATCCTCACAACCTAAGACAGTAGCTATGGAGCAGTCGATCAAAACATTATTTACAACTGTGATATACTGATTCCAAAAAAGGCCATGACTTTTCACCCCTCCCTGTGGCCACAGCCTTTTCATGTGACTTTGTACCTCCTCCTATCAATAGGTGGAGTCTGATTTCCCCACTTCTGGAAACTAAGCTGGCTTTGTGGCTTGCTTTGGCCAACAGAACATGGTAGAAGTGATAATGTGCCAGCTTCTGAGCATATGCGACAAAAAGGAAAAAGTATTATCTAGCCTGGTGGGTGATGAGAGACCCATGGCTCAGTTACCTTTATTTCTCTAGCTAACAGCTAGCTGGCTGCCATACATGTGGATGAGGCTATCCTAAGTCACCCAACTTCAGCCAACTCATAAGCTGAACATAGGCAAATGAGCACAACCTGCAAAGATAGACTTAGCCTGGCCCAGATCAGCCAACTTTCCCTTGACTCACGATAAACAATAAATACCCGTTGTTTTAGGTCACTGAGTTTTGGTATGATTTACTATGTATCAATAGCTAACCGATACAGTGACATCTTTTGTTTTAATTTTCTTTTTTTTCTTTCTTCCATCTACACAAAGAAAGGTTGTATATACTCAACTAGAAAGCATAACATTTTCTTTGAAGAAAAAGTCAATTCTTTCTTTCTTGGCCCTGGTGAATATCGTTAACTCATTGAATATTAGAAGTGGAAATGACATTAGTGGTTATCTGACCTAAACTCCACAGTTGTTTTGAAAAGGAAACTGAGGCAAGAGAAGTGGTGTGACTTACTCAAGGTCAACCAGCCAGTTATAAAGGCAGATGCAGTCAGTCAATTTTGATACGGTATCAGAAGAGAACAGAAGGCCTCACAGCTAAGGTGTATTTCTCATCTCCAAGCTAAGCCTTGATAACTAGTCTTCCATTCATTTTCTTCTTTACCTTTTTTTTTTTTCAAAGGTTTGGTTGGCATAAAGTATTCATAAACATAGTTAAACTTAATGAGGAATGCTATAAGCATCCAAGAACAAGGTTATCTAATTGCTTCAATTACTGAAGAAACATAGTGTGTGTATTTTCTGCCCCATTTATAATGATTTTGGACCCTCACTGCAGACTAAACTGATGCCAAGAGTTCCTCAACAGACAGATACATGTACATGTACACCCCCTCTTCTCAGAGCTTATTATTCTTACAAAACACCAATTGCTTAACTGACCACAAAGTTCAACTCTGACTTACAGGATATGATCATTCTGAAGGTTTTTTTTTCTAGAGGAATTTCATTTGCTGCTGGATCATGTGATTCCTGGATGACCAAAATCAAAGCAAGGTCAGGCCCAAGAACTCTACAATGAATACTATTTTCCAACAAGAAAGTTAATATCATCTGAAAAATATTTTCTGGTGCCTAAGACTTTTTTTGTTTGGCTTAGTAGAATATAATGTTAATCTTTTTTTGCTAAGTAGGTAAAGGGTTAATAGATTGGAGTTTGGGAGGAAAGAGCTGAGGGTTGTGGTTAAAGCATTTGGATGTTGATTTTTTTTTTTTTTTTTCCTAGCGGAAGGCAAGAGTTGAGAAACTGATATGTAGCCCTCGTCTAAATTTATAATAATCAACAACTATGAAGAAAACACATTTCATATTGATCTTCTCTTAATCAGAAATCAAACTGAACCTTATCTCATGACAAAGTGTAATTAACTATTTTGTTAATTGCCGTAATTATTTTCCCCACATTTATTTTGACAGCAGTGTCAGTGGTAGAAAACTATCTCCTTAAATTGCCTCTTGCCTATTATGAATTACAAATTCATTCAATTTTGATAAATGATTTTATTCTCTCCTTTACACTTGCTTTGGGGTCCTTTGCAACAGACAATTTTTCAGAAAAATGGCTTGGTGACTTAAAAATAAAGAAATGAGAAGAAAGGTCATATCAAAAAGATTAACTACGTGGAGAAACACCAGGCCTCGGAACTGCCTATCAATCATGATGAGTCTCATCTTTCCTTTCAGTTTCACTCTAAGGATATTCCAGGGCCCTGGAAAGTCATGAGCAAAAATTAAGAGGTCATTGTGATTGGTCAAGCAGCTTCCAGCCCAGGGTTACCCCAAATGTGACTTTGGGCTTAAGGCCTACAATTTTCCCAATGTTACATCATAGCTGAGATTCACTATTAAGGAAGTGAAAGAAAATCCGCAGGTCACCATGAACAATCAACCCTAGTAGTAAAAGTCATTGCTTTGTTCTCAAGGTAAACTTCATCAGCTGCCACCAAAACCACAGACCTTCCTTCTCAGTGGTTCAGGTGAGTAGAATCAGTAGAGGTGGCAATTTCTCCCCGGTTTTTACCAAACTGTTCCTCTCTTGGGCTTTATAAACCATCCTTCGTCCTTCAGAAGCCAAAAGAACTTGGACAGGAGAAAGATCCATGAACCCTGTCAGAACCCAAAGGGTACATATCATATGCAAATTTAAGCACTTCATTGTCTCGATAGTCATAACTTTTCAGAAAGGCTGGCTGTCAGTAGCATTCCTCCAAGGTACAAATTCTTCACTAAAATGTTAATCCTGTAATGACTTTATTCTACCCCCAACTTGTGAAGCAAGTAAAGACAAAGGTCAAATTTCACTGCTAATTCACCATGATAGACAGAATGTTATAAAATTCATTCATTCATGTGTTCATTCATCAAATGGTTATTAGGCACCTACTTTTTTTATGTGCCAGGAGCTATGGATGCTGACCAAAAGGTTGGCAGTTCGAGTCCACCAGGCACTCCTTGGAAACCCTATGGGGTAGTTGTGCTCTGTCCTATAGAGTCACTATGACGTGGAATAGACTCAATGGCAATGGGTTTTTTTTTTTTTTTAATGTGCCAGACATGATGCTAGGTTTTGGAGAGACCCACATTGTGCTTCCAGTGCTCACAGACAAATAGAGGAGGCAAGCAAACAAAAGATTGTAGAACACTGGTAGTAAATTTTTCTCAGCCCTTAATGGGTTCCTTTTAGTTAATTTCTGTGTCTTACTTGGTATTCATTTGGAGAATCAAGGTATTTTGCTTAGGAGACCTATAGAGAGAATACCAAAACAAGGCTAAATGTAATAAAGGTGAGGATATATTACTGCAATGGAGAACAGAGACGATGTACCTCATTCACGGTTGGGGTGGGAGTGGGGTGGAGTAGAAAAGGCTTGCTGGAAGATGTGAGTCCTGGGATAAATCTTGATATAAATTTCAACTGATTCCTAAAGCCCTGGTGGTACAATAGTTAAGTTGGCTGTTAACCAAAAGGTTGACAGTTCAAACCCACTTAGCAGCTCTGGGGGAGAAAGACCTGGTGATCTGCTCCTGTGAAGATTATATATAGCCCAGAAAACAGCTGTAAAGTTACAGCCTAGAAAACTAAGAACACATCTGTTGTGAAAAGAACAATCTCTTAACTCTTCCTGGGTCTCTTTTAATAAAAATAAAACTATATATTGCTTGTTTGTGGGAAGTAGTTCTACTCTTGCACATGGGGTCTCTATGAGTTGAAATCGACTCCGTGGCACTTAACAACAACAATCAGAGCAGCCACTAACAGAGAGTATTAGAAGAGGCTCAACTCTTCACCTTCCTCATGGAACTTCTGTCCTCATTGAGCAAGTCTGTCCACAAGGGCACTAGGATAAACAGAAACATCTTTCATGGTTGCCTGTTTTATGCCCTGGCAAGCCAATGGAGAAGTTTCTTTGGATTGTTCAGCTGTACATGCTTACAAGTCAATGAACTAATCTGGCCTACCCAACTGGGGGTGTAACGTGGCTTGTACTGTGTCATGCAGTTAAGTTTCATTTATGTTATTATCTATCACGGATGCTTTAGTGAAAAACTTTTTTGTGCTTCCTGCCTACTGACTCAAGGCAAAGGAGAATTTAACCAACAGGTAAATAAATGTTAAATTGCCCAACACACCAAAAGTGGCGAAGGCCTGTTCTTTGATAAATATGTTGGCATCTTCTGTGGAAGGTTCTTGTTTTCTAATAAGTAGCTTTCTTATTTTTCACAAGTAGTTCCACAAAAACTTACAATATAACACAAAAGATTGAAAAGATTGGTAATTTTCTCAGTTAAAATGCAACTGTAAAAATTTGGACTTTTTTGTGATTTTTCTTGCACATTTTGCTCATTGTATACATTTTACATTTAATACACTCATGGAGTCGGCTCTGGCTTATCTAGGCTCTACGTTGGCTCAGACATTCCTAAATCCATCTATTTTAAGAATTTTAAAGTACCTCTTATCATTTCAGAATTCAGATTCAAAGTTGGGGAAAGGAGAGAGAGATATTTATTCTTGGCTTCAGTCCCATTCTGAACAATATGAGGTTGATATGGTAGCTTGGAGAGTGAATTTGGGATGCATATAGATTTTATTTTAAAACTACTTATATTTCCTGTTCATGAACAAGTAAATAATGTTTTTACAGCTGTCCTCCCCAGCTAAGAACACATCTATTGTGAAAGGAACAATCTCTTAGCTCTTGCTAAGTCTCTTTTAATAAAAATAAAACTATATTTTACTTCTTGGTGGGAGGATTAAGATACTTAGAAAATCTCTTGTATAGAGAGAAAGTCAATAAAAAAACATGTTGCAAGAGAAAGAGCTATCACTTAGTACAATAAAAAACATGAGACTATTTGTCTCATAAGTTCTTGGAAACAGGTACTGAGACTGAAAGGGTGATATACCATGTTAAATTCCATTTCCAGTTCATAACTGAAATGAACTGTACAAACTGAGGTTCCCAGACTTCTTCAGCTCTGTGAAAAATCTAATGGGAATTCTCTAGGTCTCTGACTTTATTCTGTTTCTTGGAGGTTTACCATTTCCAGAAATAACTAAAATATCTCCATAGTGAGATTATAAAGACCACATAGACTTTACGTCTTAGGCCATATTGCTCCATTGCCAGAGCCTTCGTCCTTCTTTGCTTAGTAAAATGCAGCACAAGGTACAATGCTTGTACCTTCTCATCATTCTACTCCTAATATTATCCTGAAAGCCTGCCTTCAGTTTAGTCCTATCTGGGAAATGTTGATGAATGTTTCTCTTCTCATGTCTCCCTTTGTGGGCCTGGTGGCTGAATTTTGTTGGCTGTCATGGGGTCTGTAGACCACTCTCTCTGTGAAAGCCACACATGCTAACATCCTGATAATTTCTTTTATTTGCTGGCTTTCCTATTTCATTATGGCGTTTCATCATGGGTTCCCATTTTCAATAGTTTTTCTTTAGTGAGGCGTGAGAAAGGGTGCTTTCGTTTTCTCTGTTGTTTGTACTTTACATCACCATCACCATGGGGCCATTTCAGACTATCATTTTTAAAGGTCACTTGTTTTGTTTTCTATGCAGTCAACCCTGACAATGGGTTAATGACACCCAGACAAGCTATATTAATATTAAGCCCTATATGATCATAAAGAGCTATTGAGTTAAAGGAGAAGAAAGCAAACAAACTTCTTCCAAGAAACCAGCACAGAAGATATTAGTTAAAATGTTAAACTATATTAGCCAATTACATAAAATCCTTTTATATTGCCTTACTTCATTTCAAACATGGTACGGACTATTTTGTCTGTGAACTCAAGTGGAACAAAAAGCTACAGAATGCAATTTGTGTCAGGAGCTGGACTACAGAAGGACAACTAATTCTAATTAGTACAAATTCCCCATAGGCCAGAGGGAGGCCAAGTGCAGGAACCAACTGCCTAATGCTGTTTCTATCTTGCAACAGGTGGGCCAAGGCCTTCTAAAGGTTGTCATGGCAATAGCTAATAGTAGACCTTTAGCTGGACACCAGTAATTAATTGCGGGCATGTCCAGCCTTTGAATGTGATATCTTTTAATACATTTCTGAACTAAAAGAAGATTGGCTGTTCTAATTGGTTAAAATTAAAACAGCAGAAGGCTTTGCCAAGAATTACTGCAATATAATGCAAGTCTGATTTCAGCCTCTCAGATTTAGATTCTTTGCCTATCGCTACATGAAGGAGTAAAGAGAAAGGTATTTACTTCTGATAACACTGATATTCAGTCAAATGTGGGCTCAAGAGCAAAATATTCGTGCAATGTGCTATGAGACCATGCTTGAGGCCTTTAAGAAGCATATCTTCAAAATTCTGACAATGATCAGAGGTGCTTGTCTGATTCCCCAGTCCTGAGTGTTTATTGCCTTCAAAGCGGTGATCACTTAGTACAGTGATCATCAGTGGTGGTCTTATGCTTGCGGCGTGGCCCCTGAGCATTGCTTGGCTTTGGGATGTGGCCAAGAACTGGGTAGTGAATGATGGAGCTGCTTGTTGGGTGAAGAGACTGAAAAAAGACAGCTACTCTATGTTCTCCCTGGGAGTCCTCCTGCTACACAGCCACAGGCCCTGGGTACCCACTTCAACATTGGTAGGTAGCCCAGAAAACCACTCGGGGCCTACATTGGCTGGCCAGTTGAGAAACAGGGCATGGTCCAGTTTTAACAAAGTGCCTGAGAATATAGTGAAAAGAGAATATTCTTCCCTCTGATTTGGGATTATGTATTTTCTGAATTTTAAATTTTCTGAATTTGCGTATTCTGGAATTACAAAATAAAAAGAACAACCATAACAGTAACGACAGCTAACATGTATTGAGTCTTACTGTGTGCCAGGCATTGTGCTAAGTACTTTGCCTGCATCCCCTTATTTGATACTCACAACACCATTAGGAAATAGGTACTATTGTGATCCAGTTTTAAGGGTTAGGAGACTGTGGCAGAAAGAGGTTCTACAACTTGCTCATTAGTTCCCAGATAGTAAGTGATAGAATCAAGATTCGAATACAGGCCTAAACATATAGCTTGAGCTGTTAACAAAAGAACAGAAAATCATTGAAACAGTGGGTTGGGTTGTGTTTATTGTAGAAAATGACTAACCCCCTTTTAAATGATTAAATCCAAAACACATAGCCTTTTAACTCTGACTTCTGAACCCTGAGCCTCAGCTCCATTTATTGAAATTATTTTTTTCCAGGGACCTTTTGTTAAATATTCATATTTCTAGCTAAAGGTCCATTCTTCCTTCTTTTTCTGTTGGACATAATGGGAAATACAATTACCGTAATTCCCTCGTTCCAATGGTAAAGAATAAATCAGGAAGAAGCTGTCCCTTTCCTCGCTCTATCGCCCAAGAACACGTTTGAAATTTTCCAGCCACTTCTCTTTATGCCTGATGTTTTAACAAAAACGTTTTAGTGAAATAAACTCAGATTAATCCATTTTAAGAAATGGATGTTTTTAAAATATGAGGTCCTAAGCAAAATGATGCTGAATTATATATTTATAAGGATTAAGTTGTTTTCATGGTATAATATAGCTTTTCTTGAGTGAACAGTTTCTTTTTGGCCTCATTGGATGAGAAAAATAGACAGTAGAGTGTTTTTTTAGAGATCTCAGATCTTTAGGTGAACACTTGAGTGGGAAACATTTATTCCTGCTGCTCTCCATGTGCTAGTGAATAAGAAGTAAGAGAGAAAAAGGAAAGCAAAGGTATATTCGGTAATTCAGTTTCTTGACAAAAAGTCTCAGCACAGTTCCTTGACCGTCTTCTCATGGTATGTTGTTACTTAGGCAACAGACTCATGTGTAACTACATGCTGGTACATGTATGTGCTCATGTGTATAACCTTCACCTGCACATGTTCGAAACAGAACCGTTTTCATTCATTGTAAGAGATGGAAAGTTTCTGGGCTATGCACCTTCAAAGCAGACTGTAGAGAGTGTTACTGTTTTAATACTCTTCCTTTATCCATCCCTACTGCTCGGTAAATAAGGCAGACATCAGATTCTTGATAGATTTGCTTTTACAAAACAATTGGACTAAAAATGCTCCAGAGAATTGTGCTCCACACTGTCCTGTTACTAGAATCGTTTTATTAATAACGTGCTTTTAACATGACCTCCCAAGATTTTTGACTCTTATTGCTTGGGTGGCACCAGAGGCTAAAACGAGGCTCCTTTTAATAACACATTTGCATAAGTTGATCTGAAAGATACCCATGCGAGTACATGACTCCAGGGTTGGCCTGTCATCTCAGAAAAGCCTGAGGTACTCATCCCAAAGAGATCAAAACTCAAGAATTAACTAGTCTTCATAAAATGAGAACATCTCTAGGAGCAGTAAAACAAATGATTATCATTTCTTTTTGGCGTTGGACTATGCCAAGCTAGAGAAAAACAGAGCTTTCAAACGTTGACAATCTGGTATATTGAAGTATGACCATTATTTTTTATTTTCCACATTTTTGGTCCAAAGACAGTTCTGAGTAATTGATTCCCATAATGAGCTATGGTTCGTTAGTCAATTTAATTTATAATTGAATTGGATGGATGTAACTCTGTGTAAAATTGTCTCTGAAGAATCTGTTTTGTTCGTCTGTTCAACTTCTGACAGGGATGGAAGAAAATCTAAATTATTCCCTCCTGCAAGGGGAAAAATTCAGAGTCTCAGCCTCCCTGGTGAAATTAAGAGAAAAAATATTTTTAATAGTTGCCATGCAAAAATATTATGGCTTTACTAAAATTTATACAAGCATGTCAATTAACACATTCATGGTGAGGATGGCAGTTTCAAGAATCTGAGTAAATGCCTGAGGCAAAGACCTTTTCTGAACACCGAGAAGAATTTCTCATTATTAGAATGAACACCAGGTCTCTCTACATTTATTTTTATCAGTTATTGACAAAGATTGTCTTATTGCTACATAAATATTCCCAGAAAACAATAGCTCTAATTCTCCAGGTGTTTTGCAATCATCACAACTTGTATTTTCTATACATTTCCAATAATGGTGTAATTTGGGGAACAATTATTAAAATAACCAAGTAGAGTTTTTTCATAAGTATTGAAAGACTGTCAGGAAATTTTTAACTTTAATTGTTAACAACAGGCTTTCGTTTTTGCTCAGAGATTTTCTCTTATTCCCACCCGAGCCCTTCACATTTAAAACTTTTACAACCATCTTAGCACACACTCCAAACAAAGCCATAATTATGTAAAAAGAAATGTTTTACAGTTAATGCCATCTAAGACACTCACCAAGTGCCAAAATGCATAGGATTTTGGTAAAAGGCAATCTGTTCTTCGAGGATAATGCATGCAAACTACTCTTGTGCAAAACCTGAGGCAGGAATAGTATACTGCCTTAGATCACACCTATGGAGCTGACTTTGATACTATGCCCAGAAGTGGGTTACAGTCTGTGATTTGAATGAAGTTTAATCATTTTTAGAAGCCAAGGGCCTTTAGGGTACTCTTGTTCCATAAGACTTATTATGTCTAAGAAAGACTAAAGCGTAGGCTTTATTCTTCCATGGTAACAATGGTATTACAGTAATGATCTCTAATGATGGACTGTTGTGTGAAATTGACTGGCAAGAAAACCTAGATGAAAACAGCTGTCATTTTATATCACAAACCCTGTTCTTATATGGACAAAGAGATCCTGAATTCACATCCCATAATCTGATAGAGAAAGCATTATATCACTGTATGCCCACTGCCATTTGTACGGGCTTTAATCTAATTCCATGCAAATGTTAAAAATATATATTTTAGTTAGTTGCAATGATGTGGATAAATGAGGTCAAATTCAGATGGGTCAGGATATAAAGTTCAAATGTTACAGTTCCCAAGGGCCATGTCATTTGCTGTTTTTCTTGGCTCACATACCACTGACTGCTCTCTCTGTCCCTGACCTTGGCAGGGTTTTAACCAGCTTTTGTTTTGTCTACTTTTTTTTTTTTAATTTCTGACATGGACAAAAAAACATTTTTCATTTGGAAAAATGCTCCCTAAGTGAACCAGGCTTGACTCCTGTGCTATGATTCTGAACAAAGCAGAACTTAGTCTTATCAGGTGAATGAAATCACCAGAGATCACTTTAGATTCATAATTGTTCCATTCCTCCTGAAGGATTTTTCAGTAAGACTCATCTTTTATGTAAGTCAGCTCTGTAAAATGGATTGAAAGGTGAATCTAACAAAATATTCAAACCCACGTCAATCATTCATATATAATGCACAGTTCAATGAGGGCTGACTCCGGAGCCCAGATAAGCAGTGTCACAGTAAGTTATGCTGTATGGCAGGAAAATCAGTTGTGATCAATCACCTAGTAACCAGCACAAGTTACATTTTTACTTTAGTCCTTAAACTCTTTTGAGTGTACTTTGAAAAGTATTGTTTTTATCTAAAGTAGTAGATCAATACCTCTGATTAATAAGCATTCATTTCCAACTAACCAGGACAATGGTTAGTGAATTCCTTTAAACATTTTCATAGCAAAGAATGTTGGGTTGAATAGTAGATCATTAACATGTCACATTTTAAGGGGGTCTTAAAAACCTCCTCTACGACAGCTCCCAAAGAATGCCCCCATTCTTCAAGGCAACTGTTTTATTTCTAGGATTTCCAGTAAAATTATCAAAACTTTGTGTATTGACAGGTTCTGCAGTTTCAATCTAGATCCAATAAAATGTAAAGCATTATTTATTGATGCCTTTGGCCCTTGTGAAATTTTATAACACATTTTGTGTGATGAGGTGAAGGCCCTTGCCATGGCACTAATGAATATCACAGTGGGAAATAGGGAAAAGTGGGGGCATTCTGCTCCTGGGCCCACTGTCCCCTCCAGGTGTGAGACTGTGGAAGGGGCCCTGCTTACTGCTTACTGCTGTTGAGATCAGGAGAAAGAAGGAAGATTTGGACATTAGCAACAGTAGTCAATCTTTCATAACTATTTGGTAGTAAGCATCTGATTTCTTTTAAACGTGGCTTATAATTCTTTGTATCAAGGAGTTGCTAGTATTTGTCTCCACTGACAAAGTATTAAAGAATATCCAATGGAGATATTTCTCTAATGCCTTATCGTTTTGACTTAAAAGCCACCGCTTTCCATTGATTCAGTGACATGAATTCTACAATAGCGGAGAGTTGGCCTGGTTGAGAAATGTGTGGAAAATAGACAGGTGTGGCAGAATTGGATGGTCCATGAAGCAACCTTTAAAAGAGTAACAGGCTTCGGGTTTTGAGAGTATGTTGGTGAGGAGGCTTCAGGCTTTGATGGAGGGGAACAGGGCGAAGAATGGAGTGGGGAAGAAGGAAGGTACTTGTTCCACTTTGGACCAATGTTCTTCAAGCTGTTTTGATTACACACCCCTCAAAAAAAAAAAAAAAAAAAAAAAAAGAACCAACTCCTTTGAGTATGCAACTATACATGTTTGTTTACACATTAAATTCATGTGCTACTATTATCAGTTAACATATCAAGGCACAACACCCAGAGCAAAATGTATCATTTATGACAATGAATGTAGTAGTCATTCTTATAATTTTGGATATTTTCAGTTGACTTGTATCAAATTATATTGTTCTTGTTTAGTGATGTGGCTGTTGAAGAGCTCACGCTAGGGAGAGTAGATTGCCAGTGCGTGTTGACTGGTACCATCTTTGATCTGTAGTTCTTGCAATCTTTATTAATTTCAATCTACAGCTCCTGCAGCACTTTTTAATATAACATGTCCATTTTGTGAGATCGTCCTAACTAAAGCCAGATACCAGACTCCGTAAATCCATTTTATCGGTACATGTCTACCGCAGTACTTGCTGTACTGGAAACAAGGCAAGAAGCGAGTGTTCCACCTGCAACATCTTTATGCTGCAGTTCTTTACTCTTTGCCCTCAGAATGCAGTGCTCACTACACCACTCAAGACTGTGTAACATACACAGCAGGGGTGAGCATGAGTGTCAATCCATTTAGCAAATACTTGTTAAGTTTATTTTTTATATGCTGTCGTTAGGTGCCATCATGTTGGTTCCGACTCATAGTGACCCTATGTACAACAGAACGACACCCTGCCCGGTCCTAGGCCATCCTCACAAATGTTGTTATGCTTGAGCCCATTGTTGTATCCATGGTGCCAACCCATCTTGTTAAGTGTCTTCCTTTTTTTCACTGACCCTCTGTTCTACCAAGCATGATGTCCTTCACGAGGCACAAGTCTTGGCTATACGTCTTCCAGGACAGATTTGTTGGTTCTTTGGCAGTCCATGATATACTCAATGTTCTTCGCCAACACCGTAATTCAAAGGCATAGATTCTTCTTTGGTCTTCCTTATTCATTGTCCAGCTTTCACTTGCTTATTTTTATATAAAGATAAATATAAATAAACATTCTAATATATCTTCCTGCCTTTCAAAAGATCATCAGGCAAATCCATGTTGGAGACCACTGTGCTAGACTACAAGGAAAATACCCAATGTTCTCTGGGATGGCTTCACCTGACATGAAAATCATAGAGATGGAATTTCACACTCTCATTTGAGGGAAGGTAGGCTTGTATTATAGACAAAGAGAGTCATCTCCACTTCCCCTCCCCTTACCAAATATATAACCCGTTGGTGTAGAGTCCATTCCGACTCATAGTGACCCTATAGGGCAGAGTAGAACTGCCTCATAGGGTTTCTGAGGCTGTAATCCTTATGGAAGCAGACTGCCATACCTTTCTCCAGTGGGGCAGCTGCTGAGTTCCAACCACCAATCTTTTGGTTAACAGCCAAGTGCTTAACCATTGTGCCACCAGCAATCCTTTACCCAATTTATAATTTATATTCATTAATTATATAATTTTTTTTTGGGAACAATCTGTGAGCCTGGCATTCAAAGTCACTGTCCATAAGGAATTTATAGTCTAATGTAGAACACAGGTAAGTAGGCAGGAGATTATAATTCATTGGAGTAAGTGCAATGATGGCAGCAAGCACAGGTGCTCTGTGCACGAGGAGAGAAAACTCATCAGGATGTGTAGGTCAGGGAAACTCCCAAGAAAAAGTGATGTGAGCGTTGAGACCTTCCAAATAAGTAGAACTGAGCTTAAAGTGAGAGAGAGCAAGATATCTCAGAAAAACTGAAGATGGTACAGGTGAATTTTAAAGTAGTAGAAAACGAGGCCAAAAATGCTAAAAGAGAGACTAGATTTTGTTTAAGAATTTGAACTTTATATGAGGGCAATGGAAAGTCATTGAAAAATTTTCGCCAGCAGACAGACATGATTATAGGGAGGGAGTCAGGCACTGAAAGTATTTACTATGATGCCTGGCACATGCTAAAACCAAACCCGTTGCCATCGAGTCAATTTTGACTCATGGTGTTACAGAGTCACTGTTCCATAGGGTTTTCTTGGCTGTAATCTTTATGAATCAGATTGCCAGGCCTTTCTTTCATAGCACCACTGGGTGGGTTCGCACCTTCAACCTTTAGGTTAGTAGCTAAGAACAAACAAGGTTAACAGCATTGTATACATTTTGTTAAAGACCTTGAAATTTATCTGAGGGCAATGGAAAGCCGTTGAAGATTTTCCACCAGGGGACAGACATGATTAAACGGAAGAAGTCAAGTACTGAAAGTATTTACTATGATGCCTGGCACATGCTGAGCACTCCATAAGTTACAACTCTCATTAACATTATTGTCAATCATTATCAGATTGGATTTGTTATCAATATCTTCATCAGATTTTATTTGTGGAGTGATCCTTCTAGCTGAAGTTTGGAGACTAGATTGAAGGGGACAAGACGTTTTATATGAGCCCTCTGTTCTTAATAATTTTCTTCTCTTTACTTCCTGAGATCTGCCTAACCCATTTAGTCATATTCTTTCCCTCCTAGAGAATCTTCTATATAATCTTAAATTTATCTGTGTATGTATGTGTTACTGAAGTGGACTAAGTAGAAAGAGGCAAGAGGCAGTCCCCGGGGGGAGATAGAAATGGGTAAGAGTGGAAGAGGTATTTTTGAGGACTTTTCATCATAGAGAACCACGAATCTCATATGGAAAACATTCCACACTGGGCCAGTTAGGTACACACACCTAATAAATAGTTGTTAATGGACATAGTTCTTTCAGCTTGAGGAACCAGCTCACTCTTGAAAGCATGGATAACGTACTCTTTTCCTATATGAAAATGTCTGGTGTCTTTCTCTTCTTTGTGGTGTGTGTGTAATGGGCGTGTGTGGGTTTGGTACGTTTATATAATTGCACGATCAATTCCTTTGGCCTGCCTTCCTGGAGCAATCAAAAAGGCAATTACCTTCTCTTTTAAAAAGTGTACTGAGTATACAAGTATTAGACTATTGTTTCATTACTTCACAAGTCGTATCATAATGGATTGAATTTTTCTTTGAGCACTAAGGATAAACATTTACTTGTTTTATGCAAATTTAACAAAGGTATTTTTAATGTGTTGCTGATGATTTTGAAGATAATTCCTCTTCGTATCATCGACATCTGCATGCAGAAAGATCTAAAGAGAGTTTTTCTTTATGTCCTCAGGCTGCCATCTTGTTAAAGGGAAGCAGTCTCAGACCTTTCTTCTATGTGTTAGCCTCAGTTGAAAACCTGTCCAAATGAATACAGATGTGGAGTCTCATTTTCTTAGTGGGGGAGATGGGCTCTAGGAAATTATCTGAGAAATGGTCAGGGGAATCGAAAAAAGAGTACCATTTTTAAAGGAACAGGCACTGGCTGTTAAGGAAATAAAGAACTAGATGCCGTAAAATCCTAGCTGTGTTTTAGGGATTTCATCATACAAGGAAACAGGCTGCTTATTCCCATTTTTTGGATACACTAGTACCTGCTGTGCTGAAATTAAACATTGCATGAAACAGGTATTTAGAATGCCCATCAGAAAAAAGATTAAAAACAGTAAATCTCTGGCCCATGAGGCTTAGACTAAATCTGGCAAGCAGCCTATTCTACGAAAGACTTCCTAGTTTTGAAGACAGCAAACTTCAGCCTGGCCAGGCAAAGACCAAGCACAAATACTGCAAAGGGATGTTTTATTTTATTTTTCTTTCCAGCGTGAAGGGCTCTGACGTCTCAATCCGATTCTCAGCTGAAATAAATTTTATTCCCCAAGGAAAGAACTGAATTCCCTGAGACAACAGTGTGGAACACACTCCCAAAGAAAATAATGTGCAAGCAAGGAGAGCACCTCTTCAGATGATGTAGCGAAACGTCCACATGGAGATGTCTGAGCCACTAGTCTGTGTGTGGGACAGGCCACCTCCGTCTGTCAGAATGTGTGCGTGCGTGATACCACCGTTTTCGCTGATTTCACCACTCAGAGGTGATTTTCCCCCAAGTAAATAGCAAAATGAACATTAGTTTGTGATTCTGCTTAACAAGTCTGAAAGTGCACGTGAAACATAAACATAATTTAAAGTTGGCACCAGAAAGCCAAAGGTATATAATTTGGAATAGATGGCATTTTTGTGCCCATTGTCAGGTTATAGTTTATCTTTGACTTTTATGTGTGCTTTCCCTTTTTGGTGTATTTTCACCCACTACTGCTCCAGATTTATACATGTAATGTAACCTAGAGAATGATGGCAGTATGTGATGCTGGTATCTTCGGCACTATCCATTTACAATAATAAAAAGTTAAACAGACAAAACGTAATGATAATGATAAACAAATGAAAAAAAATCAATGCTTTTCTACTTTTCATTTCTAAGTCTCCATTCTCCAGCATGTCCTCTAGTGGCTATTAGTTGCCTGTTTAAAACCGTTTCTCTTTCTACCGTCGCTTCCATTTTTCTCCCTTGTCACTGTATTCCTTTAGGCTCCTAACTCCTCGGATATCTCCTCTTGTTTTCATATTTAGGGAAAGCTTTAAAATGATTACTTTTTCATTTTTAAATACCTTATTTCCATATTATCTTTGCCATCGCCTTTAGTTTTGTCTTTACATTTGCAGAAAATCTCCAAAGCATCATTTTCTCTCTCTACCCTTTTTCCTTCTCATATTCTTCCATTTTCTCCCAGCTCTCCTACTGTGACTCATCTCTCCTCCCTTCTCTTTCTTCACTTCTCAGTGATGCTGTTTCCTTTCTACTTTTTTCAGCAGTGTCCTTTTCCTTTTCTCCCATCACCCTTCCTACTTTCCTCTCCCCCCTCCTTTTTTTCTATCAGTTTACCTCTACGCCTTCCTTCTCTTTTTCTTTCCCTTAAAATGCACACCACTGTAGAGGTTAACTTGAAATAGCTTGTGCTTTTTCACTGAGATACTGAGAGCCAAAGAAATGTATAAGACAACAACTAATTCATGAAAATATTGTGTCAACAGTGAGTATTTCTGCAATATTAGAACAAGGCTTAGAATTGGGTTGACCAGAATCTTCTAGAAGTGCATGGGTACTGAACCATGGAACTACATTTCTCCCACGAGCTGTTAGCTGGCAAATCCGTTATATATTTGCAATTTATAAATCTATAAATATCTAACCATGTTATTAGGATCCACGTTTACCAAATTTACTTATATTCAAAGAATGTTGTGCTCTGGGAATTTGCAGGTTTTCTGTTTGGGCTGCTGATGGCCTTCTGGACTTCAGACATCATAGACATATATCAAAGCCTGTGAAGTTTAACTATGCATCCAAAGAGGGGACATTGGAAATAACTTGACTTCAACCCTGGCATCCAAAATGGGGGTCCACTCAAAGCTTTGGTAGAGGAATTGGGTAGATTGCTTTCTTTATCTGGGGTGCAGAGATGAGGACAGTCAAGAAGCTACTAATCCTAATCGCTCAGTTTTAGACTTAAAATAAAGTAAACCAAAACCAAACACACGGCTATTAGAGTCTATTCAGACTCATAGTGACCCTAAAAGACAGCAGAACTGCCCCCTAGGGTTTCTTAAGGTACAATCTTTATGGAAGCCGACTGCCACATCTTTCTCCCTCAGAGCAGCTGGCAGATTTGACTCGCTGACCTTTTGGTTGGCAGCCGAGCACTTTAACCATTGTGCCACCAGGGCTCCTTAAATTAAGGGTGAACTACCAGATATTTTGTCTTGTTTTTCTTTAATCTTAGGCTGGTGGAATGATTTTTTGGATATTTTGATAATTTTTATACTTTGTACTTTGCATTAAAGAGCGCTGGTGCCACAATGGTTAAGCTCTTGGCTGCTAACCAAAAGGTTGGTGAGTTGAATCCACCAACTACTCTGCCAGATAAAAATGTGGCAATCTGCTTCCGTTAAGATTACAGCCTTAGGAACCCTATAGGGCAGTTCTACTCTGTCCTGTAGGGCTGCTATGAGTCAGAATCAACTCCACAGCAACGGGTACTTTGTATTATTAAGGAGAAAGGAGCTGGGAAGTGTGCATTCATTTCATATATGCCTAGGATCTAGAATATGTGTGCATGTATATGTGTGTAATACATTTTACCTCAATTACTCAAACTCATTGTGGCTTCTGACACTCCCCTTGGTTTATTAACAGCTATCCTTGTTATCCAAGAATCAGTGAGTAGTCTAGACTGTGAATGCCTCAAGGGAAGAGACCATAGCTTATTCATTCTTGCAGGTCCCTCCCATGGTTCCTAGCTTTGAGTCTGGCACACAAAATCGGTATTTAACGTATCAGCCAGTTTTTACTAGGTTATGCTCCCAACCACAAAGGTTTATTTCTCATTTGGTTGTGGCTTGGCTGTGGCTCTGCTCTGCTTCATAAGACTTTTTCACTTCAGAATCCAGTATCAGGAGTAGTAGTCCCCATGGGAATATACTATTCTCTGGCAGAGGGAAAAGAACAAGAGAGAGCTGAAGAAAACACATATAAAGACACTTAAACTTTTTAGTCAGAACAGATACCTGACATCTGCTCACCTTGCATTGGCCAAAGCAAGTCACATGACCAAGCCTGAAACTAGGTTAAGAGCGTTTATTTCTCACACAGGAAGGCACTGTAAGTCACATGGCAGGAGATAGGCTATACTTACAGGGAAGAGAAGGAAATAATACAACTGCCATTCATAATAGGTGCTTACAAATTAAATAATAATAAAAAACTATTAAATGACTAATATATTCTATTGATAGTGTGTCTCCATGGTAGATACAGGAGAGCTTTAAGAATGACTTCTTCTATATTTATCTTCCTCAGCAAAAGGCTCGACTTATGAGAGGAGCTGAGTGACATTATCCGAGTACTTAGTTTTAATCCCATGGGCAGATAAGTGATCATGAAATGGTTGAACAACAAAGCTCACATGACACAGGAAGAAACGTTAGAGTGATTTTTTTTTTTTTTTTAAAGAGCCAGAGAAGGATTTTTTGGGAAGCACTGAAGCCACAAGTTCGTTTACTCCCACACGAATTTACAGCATTTTTTGAAATCCCATTTACTACAACTACCATGGAAAGAAGAAACCGGATGATTTTATAGATTGTCCATCTAAGGAACATGTGCTGGAGCTAAACATTGCACAGAGCTAGACATGATCACAGGAGCACTGGTGATGCAAGAGTTAAGTGCTCAGCTGTTAACCAAAAGGCTGGTGTGTTCGAACTTACCCAGAATCTCCATGGGGAAAGACCTGGTGATCTGCTTCCTTGAGGATTACAGCCAAGAAAACCCCATGGGGCAGTTTTACTCTGTCACATGGGTTGTTATGAGTCAAAATCTACTCAATGGTGCCTAACAACATCAATAAAACATGATTGCAAAAGACTCCAGACTTTAATGTCTTACCATCCCCTGACTTCCCTGACAAGGACAACTTAGAGCCCAAGTGCGGTTCTTTCTTAGCACCTAGCATAGTCTTCACGTGTGTTCTTGGGTTAAACTTTCTCCTCCACCAGATTCCATAAGGACAGGTGCCCTAACACAGGGTAGGTGCTCAGTTAGTATTTTTGAAGGAATGCTTGGCAGTTGCTGACAGAGGGGCTGAGAATTCTCTACCATTAGCATAGAAGTCTTGATACAAAGAAATGACAAATCTGGTCTAAACTCCTGTGGTCTGTAGACCAGCATATTACAGGAAACCAAAAGTGAGAAACCAGACAAATGAGCACAGATTTATCTCAGCTTCCAAGTATAAAAGAATTTCAGTTCACACCAGATCCACACTGTAGCTACATTTGTATATTAACTGTAGCCTGTCATCTATCTGTGGTCATATCGAGATTTAGTTTATTCTAGATATATCCCTGTGTGATGCAAAGGGTTAAGCACTTGACTGCCAGCCAAAAGGTTGGCAGTTTGAATCCACCCAGAGACCCCTTGGAAGACAGGCCTGTAGATCTACTTCTGAAGGGCCAGAGCCTTGAAAACCTTGTGGAACAGTTTTACTGTGCACACGTGGGATCACCATGAGTTGGAACTGACTCAACAGAAACTAACGACAACAGTTTAGATATTTCATTGTATAATATAAGATTAGCCATTCTAAGTGATTCTTCCTTTAAAAAAAAACCTGAATTAAAAAAAAAAAAACTTTTCTAGTATCTTAAGAAGTTGCTATAATGGATCAAGCAAAGCTGACGTTCATCATGTGTTCAGGGGTCCAGAGAGGGAAGATCAGAAGGTAAAAGAATCCACATGAGCAAGGCCTGAGCCACTTTGGGTGGTCCCCACCAACACAATGCCATGCACACAACAAGCACTTAATAAATAGTTGCTGAATTGACTAGGAAAGTTAGAGACTGGTAGTGGTGAAAGGACAAAAAAGGCTAAGGCACGATGGCCCAGAAATCCAAAGACTGATCACCAGCGAATATGTCTGAACAACTCATTAAAAACCAAGGAGATGCAGAAGAGCAGTTCTTCCCTACCCATTACTCTGTGGGAAATATAAATGAAATAGATCATTTACATAACAGCATAATGTGCCTAGATATAACAGATTATTTGCATAACTGCATAATGCCACTAATCAGGAAAAAAGCCTTAAATATTTCTGGGATACGAACATACAGAATTATATAAGGTATGCATATCAACCAATAATTAGGGCCTTTTCTCTCTCTCTCTCTCTTCTTGTAACTTGTATCCCAATGAGGTGAAATAAACCTTCTACAGAAACTAATGAACCACCCAGAACCATGAAAAGAAGCAGAGAGTGCTTGTAAGACACAAAACTGCATGATCTGGGTTTGGTTTCCTCAAACCAACTTTCTTTCCCACATCATGAACGACAGATAGGAGCCTGTACTCATTGGAATACATGATTAAGGTCTTCTAAGAAAAATTTTAGGATGGGTGATGAAGAAAGTAAAGAGTTCCTGGGCGGTGCAAACGGTTAAGGCACTAGGTGCTAACCCAAAGGTTGGATGTTCAAGTCTACATAGAGGCACCTCAGAAGAAAGGCTCAGCAGTCTACTTCTGCAAAGTCAACCATTAAAAACCCTATGCAGTACAGTTCACATGCGGTCACCTTGAGTCAAGGTCGTCAACATGCGTCAGAGTTGACTCCATGGCAATTGGCCTTTATGAAGAAGGAAGGACAAGACTTGTCTCTTTGGTATCAAAAGCCTTACCTTTCTTAACAGAGATAGCATTTTGAGGCACTGGTAGGATAAGGGAAGGAAAAAAGAAAAGGCAGCACAGTTTAGTGAGCTTTAATGTTTTTTTGATAACCAGAGTAGCTATGCCGGTTATATATTTGCTTTAGAGCAAAAGTTCCTTAACGTGTGCAACTCCTCTGAGTTCATTATATTTTTTAATGTATCTCAGACTCATTTCAGATCCTGATTTCCCAATACAAACTAGAGTAACAAAATATATAATTATTCTCATAAATAACTCAGCACCTTATATTTCAAACGAGTTTCCCCACAAGGCACAAGTGCCCTATATTAAATTCTTTTAAGCGTAAGTTGATTAAGGTAAAAATTAGTTGTTATTACCTTATGGACATTTTAGTTTTAGCAGCAATTCAAATCCAGGTCTATCACAAGTAGATTTGTTGCCGCCCACAGGTATAATCATCAGGAAAATTAATAATCATGTTCAGTATGACTATAAATCATTGTGGTTTAGGCAATTAATTTCTGTAGAAATATGAAAGATCTATAAGTGTTATTCCTGTGCAAACTACATGTTGTGAAAACCCAGATCCAACACAGTCAAATTGCAAATGCAGGGTTTCTAATTTCAGAGTGTGATAATATGGGGTCATCAGAGGCAGGGAAGCTGACGAGTCTGAATAAATAATACGGTAATTTTTAGCAGTTTATGACTGTAGCTTTCAGTGCATACAGTATTCAGAATCTTTAAACCAGATTCAGTGGAAAGAGTTACTAATTTCTACTAAAGACATAGAAAGGCACTAGAAGCAAATGAACACTGGGTATTTGAATGAGTCCACCCTTGTGGCTGGGCAAATATCCTGGCACACTGCTTGTAGAATTGCTTCCACAGACTTCTTTTTTTCTGGTTTGTCTATTCAGTGTGCAAAGTCAGATTGGGAAAATAAAGGCCTCTACTGAAAAAAAAAAAAAGTGACATCAACTCTTTTGTGAATACGTACTGTATACCAGCCAATCTACTAGGCACTTATTAGCTCATGACCACCACTCACAACCACTTTATGAAACCCTGGTGGTGTAGGGGTTAAAAGCTACAACTGCTAACCAAAAGATAGGCAGTTTGAACCCACCAGGTGCTCCTTGGAAAACTTATGGGGCAGTTCTACCCTGTCCTATAGGGTCACTATGAGTCAGAATCGACTCAATGGCAACAGGCTTTTTTTTTTTTTCCTAATATTAATGGATAAGATAAGCTCAGAATAGTTAAACTATTTGCTAAGGTCAAAAAAGTGGGGAAATGGTTGACTCACAATTCCAGTCCAAGTTGATCGCTGAAGTTTATGGTCTTTTTTTTTTTTTTTTAATCTCATTCCCTATTTTCAGTCACCTTTCCTGTCTCCTACTCTTCCTGTCTTCTTTCCTCTTAGGTTTGTATTGTATGATTGTCTTTTTCAGAGTTTTTCCTTAATCTTTATGCTTTTCTCTTGTTTATGTTTGAGGTCCCCTACTGATGCCCATCTCAAGAATAGATTTGATGGGTTGAACACTAATGAGCAAAGACCAGATGAGTTGTGGAATGACATCAAGGGCATCATACATGAAGAAAGCAAAAGATCATAAACAAGACAGGAAAGAAAGAAAAAACCTAAATGGATGTCAGAAGAGATTCTGAAACTTGCTCTTGAATGTCTAGTAGCTAAAGCAAAAGGAAAAAAAATGATGAAGCAAAAGAGCTGAACAGAAGATTTCAAAGGGTGGCTAGAGAAGACAAAGCAAAGTATTAGGATAACATGTTTAGAGACCTGGAGATAGAAAACCAAAAGGGAATAACACGCTCAGCATTTCCCAAGCTGAAAGAACTGAAGAAAAAATTCAAGCTTCGAGTTGCTATAGTGCAGGGTTCTATGGGAAAAATATTGAATGATGCAGGAAGCATCAAAAGAAGATGGAAGGAATACACAGAGTCACTATACCAAAAAGAATTGGTCAACATGCAACCATTTCAGGACATAACATATGATCAGTAACTGATTGTACCGAAGGAAGATGTCCAAGCAACACTGAAGGCATTGGCGAAAAACAAGGCTCCGGGAATTGGGGGAATACCAATTGAGATGCTTCAACAAACAGATGCAATGCTAAAAGCGCTGACTCATCTTTGCCAAGAAATTTGGAAGACAGCTACCTGGCCTACTGACTGGAAGAGATCCATATTTATGCCTATTCCCTAGAAAGGTGATCCAACCGAATGCAGAAATCATCAAACAATATCATTAATATCACATGCAAGCAAAATTTTGCTGAAGATCATTAAAAGTGGCTGCAGCAGTATATTGACAGAGAACTGCCAGAATTGCAAGTCGGATTTAGAAGAAGATATGGCACCAGGGATAGCCTTGCTGATGTCGGATGGATATTGGCTGAAAGCAGAGAATACCAGAAAGATGTTTACCTGTGTTTTATTGACTGTGCTAAGGCATTCGACTGTGTGGATCGTAACAAATTATGGATAACATTGCGGAGAATGGGAATTCCAGAACAGTTAATTATGTTCACAAGGAATCTGTACATGGACCAAGAGGCAGTTGTTTGAACAAAACAAGGAAATACTGCATGGTTTAAAGTCAGGAAAGGTGTGTGTCAGGGCTGTGTCCTTTCACCATACCTATTCAATCTGTACGCTGAGCAAATAATCTGAGAAGCTGGACCTGGATCCATAATCAAAACCCATGGAAGCAGCAGTCATGAAATCAAACGACACATTGCATTGGGCAAATTGGCTGCAAAGGACCTCTTTAAAGTGTTGAAAAGCTAGGATGTCTCCTTGAGGACTAAGGTGGGCCTGACTCACGCCATGGCGTTTTCAATTGCCTCATATGCATGTGAAAGCTGGACAATGAATAAGGAAGACCGAAGAAGAATTGATGCCTTTGAATTGTGGTGTTGGGGAAGAATATTGAATATACCATGGACTGCCAAAAGAACGAACAGATCTGTCTTAGAAGAAGTACAGCCAGAATGCTCCTTAGAAGCAAGGATAGCAAGATGATGTCTCACATATTTTGGACATGTTATCAGCAGGGACTGGTTCCTAGAGTAGGACATCATGCTTGGTAAAATAGAGGGTCAGCAAAAAAGAGGAAGACCCTCAACGAGACAGACTGACACAGTGCTGCAACAGTGGGTTCAAGCATAACAACAATTGTGAGGATGGCACAGGACTGGGCAGTGTTTCATTCTGTTGCTCACAGGGTTGCTGTGAGTTGGAATCGACTTGATGGCACCTAACAACAACAACAACAACTGATGCCCATGAATGTTTCTTAGCCAAGTAGTGCTTAGCTTCAAAAGACTGCCAACCCGTTCTGTAATATGGCATTAGCAGACATGACAATGTGAAAAAGTTTTTTTTTTTTGTAAGTATTCTTTTTTATTCCGAATCAGTCCTCCTCGTCTTGGTCTATGTATTCTTTTCACCATCCATCCTAATTTATTATAATTTCTATGCTAACAAGGCCATGATCTTTGTTTTGTTTCCTGCATTTCTTAAGATGGGATCTGCCCTACGTTATGGTTTAAGGAAACTATACAGGTAAAAATAAAGAAAAGAAGAAAGAAAGAGAAAGAATGAAAGAATTAAAAAAAAATGCAGAATGATTATTCACAATAAAAAAAATTTTGTCACTTTCCAGAAGATTCACCATAGGCTTCTTTAAATAGCAAACTCATTTCAAACATTGACTACTATTTGATTTGTACAACTTCTCAGGAAATCACTCATTGTGCAAAATGAGCCATTTCAATGATTAGTGGTCCCAGCAGCAATATCACATCTTATAGAACAATTTACAGTTAACAATGTGTTTTTACCTACCTGATTCATTTGACACTCAGAGTAATTACATGGGGTGGGCAGGAAAAAGGTCTTATTTCTATTTTTTACATGAGGAAGGAACTTAGATCCAGAGTGTGACTTACTTAAGCCACACACAGATGGGTAGGTCCAGGATGGGATCTCAAACTCAATTCCTCGAACTTGAAAGCCAAGGCTCTTTCAAATACAGGCACAATCTTCTCTTTGAGGTTCCCGTCTTTCTGTTATAATTTCTGTAGTTAATGGGGCCAAATATTCAGTCCAATAGGTATTGTTCAATCCCCACTTTAACCCGAATTTCTTCTGTGTTTTCAGAGATTCTTTTCTCTCTACAGCTCGGATCATTCGTTCTCACTCTCTTTTACTAGTTCATCATTCTTCTTCACTTAAGATTTAGTTTGCTTTTGGTCTATTTCTCATTTAAGCATTGACCCTGTACAATCTTCTTTGCTC
This sequence comes from Loxodonta africana, assembly GCF_030014295.1. NCBI lineage: Eukaryota > Metazoa > Chordata > Mammalia > Proboscidea > Elephantidae > Loxodonta > Loxodonta africana. The sequence goes on from NC_087344.1 coordinate 132,237,881, forward strand.
TCAAGGTGTCAACTACTACTGTCAATTCCAAAACGGTATCATTTTACCTGTTATTAATAAAAAATTGTTTTTGTTCTATAGAAGAATCTTGACCAAAAGGGAGAAAATGCAGAACAAAATTTCAAATTTTCATGGAATCCAGACGTTTTGGAGCTATGGAGGCTGGATGAAACCCTGAAACTACTGCCCTGAGGTAATCTTTAAAGCTTAAACCAAAAATATACCCTGAAATCTTCTTAAAACCAAATAATAGTTTACCTTATCTAGTAAAGAACAACTGCCTTGAGCATTGTGCTCTTTTAAGAACTACCTATGTTGGATCACGTGGGAGAATGATGTGGTAATCTGCTTCCATAAAGATTACAGCCTTGGCAACCCTACGGGGCAGTTTTACTCTGTCCTTTAGAGTGGCTGTGAATCAGAATGGACTCCACAGCAATGGGGTTGTTTTTGGTTTTACATGGGAACAAACTGACAACAGCAACTCAAAAGGTTAGATAGAAAATTTAGGAGGCAGTGAGTTTATGTTAATGGGGGAAGAGCAAGTAGGAAAAGCAAGGTGAGAATGGTTGCACAACTTGAAGAATGTAATCACTGTTGCAGAATTGCACATGTAGAAATTATTGAATTGGTGTACGTTCTGCAGTGTATATTCTCAACAACAAAAAATAAAATACATTATTTTAAAAATTGCTTTTGGTGCAACTGGCAACCCAGTGTCTGAGAAGCATGGTGGCAGTGTGATCTTTCTAACATTCCCATCTGACGACATCGGTGTCCTGTTTAAACCAGCTCCCCTTAACCTACAGAACAACTACCTGGCTCTTCAGCCTGGCATATCAAGCTCATCATATTTCAAGCCCACTCGCTTTCTAGTCCTATCTTTCTCTTGCCCCTGAGCACTTGGCCAGTACTCTTAACATGTTCCTTCATGCCTCTATATCTTTGCTCATGTTCTTTCCTCTGCTTATAAATTGCTCACTCTCATCTCCTCTCCGTCTTCCATACTCCTTCTCCTGGCTAACTCATGCCTTTCCTCAAGAATAACTTGAATATAACTTCTCTGATGCTTTCTATGACACCCTATCCCAGTTTGCATAATTATCTTTGTGTGTCTAAGTCTTACTTCATTCCAAAGAGATTCAAGGTAGGAACCTTACACTCCTTCATTTGGACTCCCATAACACTTTGAAATACCTTCATATGCAATTTCATCCTTGTGTTGTTGTTACTTACTTAAATTTCTGTTATGATATTGTCAGCTCCTTGAGAGCAAGGATTCTAGATTTACTCACTATGAAGCTCCAGTGTCTAACCAATGCCCAGTTCACAGTACTTGGTTAACACATGCTTGTTTAATGAATAAATGAGTAACAAAAGAATCCTAAAGTACTTAACCATCCAGTATGATTTCAACTCACTGAATTCTAAAATTTTAGAAATCAAAGAATGAAGAAGAAATTATTTCTGTGGTTGTAAAAGTGGAAGAAGTGATTCTTATGATCCGTGTTGTTGTTGTTGTTGTTAGGTGTCCTCAGGTCGGCTCCAACACATAGCGACCCTATGCGCAACAGAACACCGCCCGGTCCTGAGCCATCCTTACGATCATTGTTATGCTTGAGCTCATTGTTGCAGCCACTGTGTCAATACACCTCGTTGAGGGTCTTCCTCTTTTCTGCTGACCCTGTACTCTGCCAAGCATGATGTCCTTCTCCAGGGACTGATCCCTCCTGACAACATGTCCAAAGTATGTAAGATTCAGTCTCACCATCCTTGCCTCCAAGCAGCATTCTGGCTGTACTTCTAAGACAGATCTGTTCGTTCTTTTGGCAGTCCATGGTATATTCAATATTCTTCGCCAACGCCACAATTCAAAGGCATCAATTCTTCTTTGGTCTTCCTTATTCATCGTCCAGCTTTCACACGCATATGATGCAATTGAAAATACCATGGCTTGGGTCAGGCGCACCTTAGTCTTCAAGGTGCTCTTTGCTCTTCAACACTTTAAAGAGGTCCTTTGCAGCAGATTTACCCAATGCAATGCGTCTTTTGACAGTATGATCCATAGGTACATGTATACAAATAGACAAATAATTCTTTAATGTTCATTCATTAGCTGAAAATATAAATAATCCAAGAAGACTAAAACATTTAAAGGAAAAAATTAACAAATGGAGGGTGTAGATTTCAGTATAGCATCAAAGCACATCTGCTTTCACAAATTAGAAACATTCTGTCATCCATAAATCACTACACAAATATTAATTATATATCTCCATCATAGTTAATAATCATCACTTGATAAGAGAAATGCTTAACTAAATTCTGAAAAATATCAAATATTTGCAATGAGGGTAGACCAATGTTAGAAAAAAATAGTTCCACAATTCCTGGTCATTGTGTTTTCACTTCTGTAACTTGAATGTTGCGTAGACTGGTTTAGCCTTTGGAGACTAGTTAGCATCCTGAAACACAAAGTGGAGGGTAAGGGAAGAAATATTTGGAGGACTGAAGTGACGTATTTTACAAAATCTGGGGCAGCTCAGGTCTTCCCTAGTGTATCTTTCCTTACCCTTTTATTTTTTATATTTCTTTTGAGATAAATTTTATATGTATTGAAATTCACAGATCTTAAGTGTACAAGTCTATCAGTTTTGACAAATATATAAACACATGTAGCAAACACCGTTATCAAAAAATAGAACGTTTCCAACACTCCAGAAATTTCCCTTGTGCTGTCTTCCAGTCAATCCCCATCCTCCACAGGCAACCAGTGTTTTGATTTCTAATATGATAGGTTAGTTTTGTCTGGTCTTGAACTTCATATAACTGGGATTCCACAGTATATATTCATTTGTGTCTGGCTTGTCTTTCAACATAATAGATGAGATTCATCCATATTATTGTGTGTATCAGTAGTTTGTTGCTCTTTATTAAATAATGTTACATTGCATGAATATACCACATTTTGTTTATTCATTCTTCTATTTGATGACATTTGGGTTGTTTACAGTTTTCTGTTATAATGAGTAAAGCAGCTATAAACATTCATGTACAAGCCTTTTTTTGTGAACATATGCTTTCATTTTTCTGGTAAATATCTAGGAATGGGGTTTCTGGGTAGGTGTATGTTTAACTTCATAAGCACTCCCAAACATTTTCCCAAAGCGATTGAATCATCTTACTTTCTTAGCAGCACTATATGTGAATTCCAGTTATATCACATTCTTACCAACGTTTACTATGCCAGTTTTCATTTTTGCTGCTGTTTTGTTTTTAAACTATTATAACTCATTATAGAGGGTGTAAAAAGGCATCTCACTGAGGTTTAACTTGTATTTCTTTCAAGATTAATGATGTTGAACACCTTTTCATGTACTTATTGAATTTTTGTGAAGCATGTGTTCAAGTATATATATATATATTTTTTTTTAATTGAGTGGTTTGTCTTCTTCTTATTGGGTTGTAAGAGTTATTTAAACATGCTGAATATAAGCCCTTTGCCAGACACACACACACACATACAATACACACACAGAGTGGTGGGAGGAGAGACAATATTGAAAGAATAATTTTATAAACAGTGCCATTTAATGAGTAGGCATTTTTTATTTTTGATGAAGTCCAAATTATCAATTTATCTTTTATCATTAGTGCTTTTAGTGTCCTCTCTAAAAAGCTATTTTCTTAATCCAAAATCATAAAGATATTATTTTCTCTTAGAAAATGTATAGCTTTAGTTTTTATGGGTAGGCCTGTGATCCATTTTAAATTACTATTTGTATATGGTGTGAGGTAGTGGTCAATATTCATTTTATTTTTTCTTATAGATAGTCAGGTGTCCCAGCACCAGTTTTTGGAAACTCTTTCCCTTTCCCACGGAATTGCCTTGGCACCTTTCTCAAAAATACACCCATGTATATATGAATATATTTATGTATTCTCTTGCATTGATCTGTTGTCGTTGTTAGGTGCTGTTGAGTCACTTTTCGGCTCATAGCAACCACGTGTGATGGAGTAGAACTGCCCCATAGGGTTTCTTAGGCTGTAATTTTTACGGAAGTAGATTGCCAGGCCTTTCTCCCATGGAGCTGCTGGGTGGGTTTGAACTGCCAGTCTTTCTATTAGCAGCTGAGCACTTAACTGTTGTGCCACCAGGGTTCTTTGCATTGTCTACTTGTCTATTCATACTACATTGTTTCAATTACTATAGCTTTAGAGAAAATTTTGACATCAGTAGACAAATGGAGTCCTCCAATTTTGTCCTTTTTCAAGATTGTTTTTTGTCTACCATCACATAAATTTTAGAGTCAATCTATAAATCTTTGCAAAAAAACTTTTTCTGTCCAATGAAAACATACTAGACTAGGACTTCATGAATTTTCTACATCAGTTTGCGGAGAATTGACAAATTAATAATACTAATATTCAATATAATAATATTATAGTAACACTAAATTTTTAAACCCAAGATTGTGTTATATCTTGTCTTAGTTATCTAGTGCTTCTATAACAGAAATACCACAAGTGAATGGCGTTAACAAACAGAAATTTATTCTCTCACAGTCTAAGAGGCTAGAAGTCCAAGTTCAGGGTGCCAGCTCCTGGGGAATGCTTTCTCTGTCGGTTCTGGGGGAAGGTCCTTGTCATCAATCTTCCTGTGGTCTAGGAGCTTCTCCGCACAGGGACCCTGGGTCCAAAGGATATGCTTTGCTCCCAGCACTTCTTTCTTCGTGGCATAAAGTCCCTCTCTTCTCTGCTTGCTTCTCTCTTTTATATCTCAAAAGAGGTTGACTCAAGATACAACCTAATCCTGTAGGTTATGTCCTGCCTCATTAATATGACTGCCTCTAATCCTTATTCTGCCTCATTAACATCATAGAGGTTAGGATTTACAGCACATAGGATAATCACATCAGATCACAAAATGGTGGACAACCACACAATACTGGAAATCACGGCCTAGCCAAGTTGACACATGTTTTTGTAGAACATGATTCAATCCATAACATATCTCTTCACTTTTTTTTTTTAGTTCTTTAGTTTCTGTCAGCAATGTTTTGTAATTTTCAGTGTAGTGGTCTTGCACCTCTCTTGTTAAATTTCTTTCCTAAATAATTTATGTTTTAACATCATTTTACATGTAATTTTAAATTTTAATTTTCCAGTTTGCTTTTAATGTACAATTAATTTTTGTATGTTCTTTAAGGGTAATGTCAAAGGTGGGCTTGGCTGTGGAAACATGACTTAGAAGATCTTGATAAAAAAAAACATTTAGCAAATGGGAAAAAAAGAGTTTGATTTTGCACTGATCTCTTCAGAATTAGACAGAACTAGCCACACAATTCTTAACATTTTAAGTCCCAGACTCAATAAATGAACATCTTTTTCTTTTATGTGAAGTAGGCATTTTTCACTTTCCCCAGAACAGCCAGAATCATCTCTGGCATATCCTTCCAGGAAGGCTGCTTTCTGGGATCATGTTTCTGACAAATACTCAGGAAGTGTATAGCTCCCAGGACTGATGAAAATACACATAACCATCTGTGTAGGCACCTGTCAAGTCCAGTGATCTAAGTCCTTAACCAAAGATGCACTTGTGGTCCTTATTGTTTTTGTGATCAATTCGGTTTTTAAGCAGCAGAAAACAAATAACATATAATCATTTAAAACTTTTCGAGTACATATCCATGAATATTAAATTTTTGGCTAGCCAGGGTATGCAACTCTGCTTTTTTCAAGTGGATAAAATGCAAATCTCATAATCAGTGAGCCACAGTGATGAGAAAATTAAAAGAAAGCCCAACAACTCTTTATGGAATATTCAACTCTGTGGACAGGGTATTTCTGATATTTTTACCTTGGGCAGCATTGTGATTCCCTGGTAGAAGAAAACATATTGTATACGCTCCAAAGACACTTGTGTCTTCTTTTGTTTGAATATAAACCTCTGGGTGAGAAATATCATCTGTTCTAAACAAGCTTATTATCATTAGTTTTGCCACATTCTTCTCTGAAATGTAATCAGGTACTTACAGTGCAAAGGAAGACCAAAGTTAGGGGGCAATCAGGGCTTTTCTAAATAAAGCCCTACACCTTCCTGGGAGATACTGAACAGAAGCACTGAAAATTCAGTCCTTGAGATTCTCATCCATTTGACAAGAGGCCAACTCTTCTATTTAGGTGAACTCACTTCACATCCTCAAATAAAGCATCCCACTAAACACTGTACAAGGTTCAGTCCTCACAGTATATTTGTATGATGTGATCTTTCCTTACTGTCATAAAACAACTACATGGACACACCACAGAGAACTTATTATAATCATCTGTGAAGTAATACTCAGTGATTCACTTTTCACTCTCAGAGCCTGTATTGTTACCAGATACCTCAGTAAAGACAGAGCTGCAACAGGCCATTCATTCAGTCTGGTGATGTTTATTTAGCTTCCTTCAGTTTATCCTCTGGAGAAGGTTTTGAATCCTAAGAGACGGTAGACATAAATCCATCAGCGGGGATTTAGGACAAATTAAGTTCAATAACCGCAGAGTTGAAATTTTGCCGCTGTACTTTTTAAAGATCATTTCTAATTTGTTAAAACAGCATAGATTAGTTTGAGGAAGATTTCAAACTCCTGTGTAGAGAGTTTTACATATGTAGAATCTCCTTAAGGTCAGAAGTTAAGGGTGCAGAGTTACCAACGGCCTTTAACCTCATAGGATAATAATACAATTTTATGATCTAGGTTAAGAATTCTTTTCCCAGTTATTAAGGCTGAAGAATGCACCTTGGACCCAAGGAAAACATGCCTAAAGAGTGAGAAGTGTAGCTACTGTTCAGATCCCAACAGCAGAGCTGCCACAGGGAAGGCAGAAGATAAAAGTAAGAAAAAGAAAACAAAAAAAGCTTCCAACAGACAATTCACACATGTCACAAAAATCCACCCTCCTGTGTCTGAAGTCACACATATGTCTCCGTATTTCTATATTTAGGCTTATCTCTGCAATATCTTTGATTGTAGAAGCTATAGAGCTTTTTATTCAAATGATCATTTGCAAGCAATATAATGTTTCTGTTTGCAACATATATCATTTCAAATCATCCAGATAACACGAGCCCTCTCTTGGTCCACTAATTTATCTGAGTTTTGGAATTGTCAGAATAAAGTCTAATTTGATGACCAAATTTCCCTGGAAATGTAATTAGACATACAGGCATGAGGCAACCATACGGCAGCTCTAGCTGAGTTAAAACTATCTAAACATTCTAAAACTTTTACTCCTTTTCATTTGAATCATTCTTGTCTTTTCTTTAAATATGAGTTTCCTTGCCATCAATAGAATTATTTTTATACTGAGCTGAGCTCTCTTAAAAGATGTCACAGCTATACAGTTTATGAAGGTTTTATGAAGAACACCACATGTCCACTGCAGATGGAAGAAAGCCACACAAGTATTAGCAAAACTGGGTAAACACATTGTTCTTGAGTTGGCATAATAGTGAAGGTATTGTTAGCTAAAATAATACATGTTGTTAGCTGCCGTTGAGTCTACCCCTGACTCATGGTGACCCCATGAACAACAGGATCGGACTGTTAATGAGTCGTAAGGTTTCCACGATTTTTTGAAAGTAGATAGCCAGTGTTCTTTCTAGTGTTCCTTACTGGAAGCTCTGCTAAACCTGTACAGCATCGTAGCAGCACCCAATCCTCCACTGACAGATGGGTAGTGGCTGCATTTGAGGTTTATTGGCCAAGAATTGAATACAGATCTATCACATGGAAGGCAAGTATTCTGCCAATGAACCACGTATAACTACCTCATATAATATATAAACCCCCAAGTTTCGGTGGCTTATAGTAAAGGGGTAGTGGAAATGGTTAATGCTCTTGGCTGCTAACTGAAAGGTTGGAGGTTTGAGCTATTTCAGAAAAAGGCCTGGTGATCTACTTCTGAAAAATCAGCCATCGAAAAACCTATGGAACACAGTTCTACCCCGACATACATGGAGTCACCGTGAATCAGAGTTAACTTGATGGCAACTGTTCTTTATTTTCATTTTTTATCATGAAGGGAGATTATATCTCTACTATGTGAAGTCTAAAATGAGTATTCATGGTGAGTGGGGTGACTCTCCAATTGGAGGCTCAGGGACACAGACGCCATCTTGTTACTTTACCGTCTTCAGCTTGTGTTTGTTAAGGAAACCATGCTGACATGTATCAAGTGAAGACAGAAAGAATACGATGGACACCAAGTAAAAGGTTTTTAGGGGCCAGGCTGGAAGGTGGCATGCATCACTGCTGGCCCCATTTCATTGGCTAGAAGTCAATCATGTGGGCACATGTGACTGCAAGGGGGACTGGAAAATGTCCTCTAACTTTTAACCCAGGAGAACAGACACACTTTGTTTATCATCAAAGATAGCTGCACTTATTTTTTGTTATGTCAAATTAAATAACTAGAACCCTTTCATTAAAAAAAAAAAAAAAAAAAAAAAACTAACATGAAAATCAAACTAACTGAAAATCCGAAGGTGAACATTCTCTATTTATGGTCACACCAGAATTTCAGAGAGTTAAGAAGTTATGTTTTCTGACCCTCTTAAAAGGAATTGTCTTAGGCTGGGTTTTCTAGAGAAGAAAAACCAGTGAAGCATATAAAGAGATTTATGTCAAGGAAATGGCTCAAGTGGTTGAAGAGGCCACACCCCTAAGGAAACTCCCTTTCAACTGATTGGCTGCTCATAACGTCTCATCACAGAGGTGATTACATTATATCAGATCTCATTAGGGAGGTGATTACATATTGCATAGCTATCAAACTACATCATAACTGCTAAAACACTGAGAATCATGGCCCAGCCAAGTTGACACACAATCTTAACCACACAGGGGTGATCTTTTAAGCAGTCGTGTGATATAGTAGAAAAAGCAATGGACCTAGAGTCAAACTCTGAATTGTTTTCCCCCCTCTGCTACTTATTACTTGAGTGACCTTAGCAAGTCACTCACTGGGCCCCGTGTTTCTCATCTGTAAAATTATAGCACTAGATTAGATGATTGCTAAAGTTCTGTCTAAATGCTAACATTCTATGATTCACTGACTTTGTCTTGTTTCCTGTATTATAATGTATTTGTAGTTAGGAGAATACTAAATAAATATTTAATATATTGCTTATTCTCTGTAATAGAACTATTTTTATTTTTTTCCTTAACTTGTAGGGCTTTTGTGAGTGTTTGATATAAGTTTTTACCTTTTATCCCCCCTCTGTACAGCAAGGCTTTTAAAGATTTACTTTCTTTCCAAAATTTCTCACTGTTCACTTTTTGTGGAACAAAGGTTAACAAGAATACCGCTTCACAGATATCTACTCATTAAATCATTACAATCTTATGTTTGTAGGATAAACTGGGTCATGAAGCTTACTGGCTGTCATCTGTGAGGACAGTAAGTAAGGAATTGAACTTGGGTCCTTTCAATTCTCAGCTATCAAATTCCCTCTAGACAATAGATGGGATATTGTTTAACACTAAAATATTTCCTGAAGATCACCTTCCCTGTATCCAAAAATACCATAGAAAACAGATTTTCACTAAAATTTTTTCTCCTTTACTTATCTCCTGTATTCCCATAGTATTAATATGCATGTGTGTATGTGTGTGTATGTGTGTGTGTGTGTGTGGGTGGGTGGGTGGCTGGGTGTGGGTGTGTGTGTACGTGTGTTGAGAATAACCTATGTGTTCTCAAATTTCCTTCTCCCTTGAACATATTTTTGTAACCCCAGTATTCTCAGTAGAGAAATGGATAAGATTACATTTTATTTTTCAAGTTAATTCTTCCAGTCTGTTGCTTATTGTACTGTATTCTTTACAAGAGTCTATGTTGCCATGTTAACAAATTTACATAGGACAAGATCTGGAAATTCTCCCACTGAGTGACAGAAGATGATATATTAGTGTGCTTGATTTTCTTGATTAGAGACTGTATAATCTTGGCCTGTAGACCTTACAGCATTTTCTTTTTTGTCAGTGGAGAAAAAACAGCATAACACAACATGAAAACTTGAACCTGTTTTCTTTTGCAGGGTAAGTACCATAATCAGAGGCCACAGCCTCACCCTTCACAATCCTCCGAGATCAGGTATTTCTTTAATTCTCACTGGGCTCAAGGGAACGTGGATTTGGACAAATACCTGGTTCCACATTATCTGTTTTCATTTGAGAATTTCAAAACACTTTACCAACACCGATTCATTCCCATCACACTTATAAATAGTAATATCGTCCTCATTTTGCTGATGGGAAAACTGGGGCACTTAAAAGTGTAAGTGACCAATTCAGAGCGTGTGGTGGAGCGGAGAATTGTACCCAGGGCTCTAGAGAGCCAGGTCCCTGCTCTAACGACTAGATAAGACTTCCTCCTAGGCTGTGAATGTGGCTCACGTTTTTAAAAAAGATGGTTTATTTTATTTTTTGAAGGCAGAGAAAGACCTATGAAAAGACAGAGGGAAGAAAAAAATTTGGTAGGAAGTCTTACTTACAAGGTTGAATGAAGCATATTGTTAGGACTTGGAAAGTATCTCCCACCTGGAACAATCTGAGACATTGAAAAGCTGTGAAACGACTGACAAACAGCAAAATAGGAAATGAAAAATATTCATAGGGATTTTTAAAAATAGAAATGTCTTCGTCTAAACACTAAATTTGAAAATGAAACTGTCTCAGGTTCTTTTAAATACACATCTTCATTGCCAATTCTTGCCAATGAAAATATATTTGGATACTTTCAACTAGACAGACTCTGAGCATTTATCTCTCCATCAGCATATCCCCAGTGTGATCTTTGTCACTTGGTACTTTCATTTGGACAAGGTAGGCTTGTGTTTTAAGGAAAAACTAAAATATGCCAAATGTGATGAACTGTTCCAGTTTTGAAAACATTAGCTTAGGTAAGCTTTTCTACAATAAGACATTAATAATCTTTGGCTCGTGATATGAAGCGACTTTTAACGATTGATTAATAGCTGTCTGATGCAAACGCTGATAACAATGAATGTACATGTTTGTTGTTGCGTAGGCAGAGAGATCGTGATTCAAATAAAAATTATCCTATAATTAATAAGCAAGCACATGCTAACGTCAAATATTTGTGCCTCCAGCCCTTAAAACAAATGGACATACAAAGTTTGTCAAGTATTTTTAATTTTACGGAGACAGTAATCACTCACAAAATGGAAGAAGAAAGAAAACAGTGTGGCTTTGTGAGGAAAGGATGTGCTTTTAGAAACTTTCCTAATGAAGTCATGCAAATAAGCAGATGTCCATCGGCCCAGGGCTGTAAAAAATTATTTTGGGCCTAAAGGGAATCAAGCAGTGGATCCCAAAGTGATACCGCATATTGCTTCCTTAATTTTCTTCTCATTCAAAAGTTTGTCTTGACTGAGAAGTTCTGAGTTAGTCTCCTGAAAGGTTGATATTTATACTCTTTTCTTGTGGGAGCAGTTAGAGGAAGTGACGGTTGAAGCTTGGGTGACTATGTTGCGGCCTGGTATGGTGAGGCCCATGAAAACATTAGGGACTAGCAAGACTTTAAGAGTGTTTATGGGATTTTTCAAATGTATCAGGAAGAAAAAGAATACAGACCACAGCTGTTGGAGAGATGTATGGAATTGTAAACCTTTTAGTAACTGTGCGGTTGCCAAATTATGTTTTCTCTTTATTTACTCAGTGAAGTTCCACATGATCCAGAGGAGTTGACTATGGAACAATGATAAAAATGATGGGAGTTGCAAGTGGGCAATGACTTGTATTGTGGTTTCTGAAAGGCCTTGGTTCTCACCGTATGCTCCCTGGACCAGCAGCATCAGTATAATTTAGGAACAGCTTAGAAATGCAAATCCTTGGGCTCCACCCAGACCTACTGAATCAGGATCTCTGGGGTGGGGCCCAGCAATCTGCATTGTAACAAACCCTCCAGGTGATTCTAATGATGCTGACGTATATGAGAACCACTGTTAAAAGAATCAGGCGGGAGTCCTGGTGTAACTTGACCCTACGGGAGAGCTCAATCAATTAGAATCTTCTTCAGAAGGTCAAAGTCTTGGAGCTGAGATGAAGAGAGGGTTATATACTTATGGACACAGGCAGGACATGAGAACCAGGAATATTGACTCTAAAAAGTCTTTAGGTCAAACACACTTACTTACCTGGAAAGTTTCCTCAGTGTATGCCATGGGGTTAGGTGGGGCAGCCTTAACCAACTTCTCGGAATATTCTGTGGAAAGACCACCCTGTTTTTTCTCTGACGCCTTTATTCTTGCTAAGACAACAATGCAAATCTGTCAACCCTAATTCTTTTTGCTTCTCTTTCTAGTTGCTATTGAATCCACAGAAACCAGAATTACAACCGTAGGTTGGATTTCTTTTCATACCATAGCAGTCTCAGTGGTAGTACAGACCTTGTGATTTGCTAAGCTATTAAGCTATTGCTGTAGAGTCTATTCCAACTTATAGTGACCATATACGACAGAGTAGAAATGTCTTATAGGGTTTCCAAGGCTGTAATATTCATGGAAGCAGGTTGCCACATCTTTCTCCCATGGAGCAGCTGATGGTTTAACTATGGACCTTTTGGTTAGCAGCCAAGCTCTCAACTACTGCGTCAACCAACAGGACTCTCCATAAAGATTACAGCCTAAGAAACCCTCTGCAGTAGTTCTACCCTGTCACCTTGGGCTTCTATGAGTCAGAGTAGACTCAACAGCACATAAAAACAACCACAACAGGCTTATTTGAGTTAGACAGAAGGAAGGCTTAGCAATGTTTGGAGATCACCAGTACTTTAAATATCAGAACATTAAATGCAATATTCTATCAATCTAATTTGAAACTTAGTATTTTGTAAAAATAGACATGGTAATACAAATTAAAACATACCCTAAAATTAATAAGCGAATATTGTGTCTATTGCTCCATCAATATATTCGCAGTGTTATATATGTCACTTGTGCAGAAAGATGCAGAAAAGAGTGACAATTATGACAGCATAGGAGTGAGACCCTGCATGTTTAACAAACAGTATAGCATGGACACCAGAGAGTTGGAGCAGGACATGGAGCCTCAGGGCAGGGAGCAGTGTGGCCAGGGTGGCAGGGGCACTTGGAGAATCAGGGAAGTGCTGATTTACCAACGGATATGACCATTTTGGTGCACATGTGCTATGTGTCAGCCCTAACTCAATGTAAAATATATAACACATATATATTGTGTTGTTGTTAGGTGCCATCAAGTCGGTTCCAACTTATAGTGACCCTATGTACAACAGAACAGAACACTGCCCGGTCCTGCACTATCCTCACAATTGTTGCTATGTTTGAGCCCATTGTTGTAGCCACTGTGTCAGTCCATCTCCTTGAAGGTCTTCCTCTGTTTCACTGACCCTCTACTTTACCAAGACTGATGTGCTTCTCTAGGGACTCGTCCTTCCTGGTAACATGTCCAGTTTGTGAGATGATGGAGTCTCACCATCCTCACTTCTAAGGAGTGTTCTGGCTGTACTTCTTCCAAGGCAGACTTGTTCATTCTTCTGGCTGTCCATGGTATATTTAACATATATCAATTTTTCTTACGTCTGCCTTATTCATTGTCCAGCTTCTGCATGCATATGAGGTGATTGAAAATACCATGGCTTGGGTTAGATGCACCTGAGTGCTCAAAGTGACATCTTTGCTTTGGAAAACTTTAAAGAGGTCTTTTGCAGCAGATTTACCCAATGCAATACCTGGTTTGATTTCTTGACTGCTGCTTCCATCGCTGTTGAGTATGGATCCAAGTAAAATGCAATCTTTGACAGCTTCAATATTTTTTTTCCATTTATTGTGATGTTGCTTGTTGGTCCAGTTGTGAAGATTTTTGTTTTTTTTTTTCTGTTGAGGTGTGATTCCTACTGAGGCCGTGGACTTTGATCTTCATCAGGAAGCACTTCAAGTCCTCTTCACTTTCAGCAAGCAAGATTGTGTCATCTGCATATGGCAGGTAGTTAATGAGTCTTCCACCAATCCTGATGCCACGTTCTTCTTTGTATAGCCTAGCTTCTCAGATTATTTGCTCATCATACAGGTTGAATAAGTATGGTGAAAGGATATAAACCTGATGCACACCTTTCTTGATTTTAAATCACCCACTATCCCCTTGTTCTGTTCCAACAACTGCCTCTTGGTCTAGGTACAGGTTCTGCATGAGCACAGTTAAGTGTTCTGGAATTCCCATTCTTCACAATGTTATCCGTAATTTGTTATGATCCATACAGTCGAATGCCTTTGCATGGTCAATAAAACACAGGTAAACATCTTTCTGGCATTCTCTGCTTTCGACCAAGATCCATCTGACATCAGCAATGATATTCCTTGTTCCACATGCTCTTCTGAATCTGGCTTGAGTTTCTGGCAGTTCTCTGTTGGTGTACTGCTGCAACCTGTTTTGAATTATCTCCAGCAAAATTTTGCTTGCATGTGATATTAATGATATTGTTTGAAAATTTCCACATTCTGTTCCATCACCTTTCTTTGGAAAGGGCAAAAATATGGACCTCTTCTAGTCGGTTGGCCATGTAGCTCTCTTCCAAATTTCTTGACATAGATGGGTGAGTGCTTTTAGCATTGCACCTCTTTATTGAAACATCGCAATTGATATTATGTCAGTTCCTGATGCCTTGTTTTTCACCAATGCCTTCAGTGCAGCTTGGACTTCTTCCTTCAATGCCATCAGTTCTTGATCATATACTACCTTCTGAAATGGTTGAACATCAGTCAATTCTTTTGGGTACGATGATTCTGTGTATTCCTCCCATCTTCTTTTGATGCTTTCTGTGTCATTCAATATTTTGCCCATAGAATCCTTCAAAATTGCAACTCAAGGCTTGAGTTTTTTCTTCAGTTCTTTCAGCTTGAGAAATGCTGAGCATGTTCTTCCCTTTTGGTTTTCTAACTTCAGGTCTTTGCATATTTCATTATAATATTTTGTCTTCTCAAGCATATACACACATATATGTGTGTGCATGCCTGTGTGTGTGTGTGTGTGTGTGTATATCTAATCACGTGGTGTATCTTTGGGTGAGTCTGAGTGTTATTTTTACGGTCTTCACATGTTTATTTGGGAAGCTATGTTTTTCTCTATCATAGAATTAATTACATTGCATTATAAACACCTGTTTACTTGTCTTTGTCCTTCAGTAGACTGTAAACTCCCAGAGTACAAGGGCTCACTATTTCTAACCCCCCCTCCATGCCCTCTCTCCCTTTCCCTTATCCTTTGTTTATTGTCCTAGTGTCTATAGTGTCCGGTACATAGTAGATGATCAATAAATGTTTTCTAATGAATGAAAGAATTAGAGATTGCAAACTGACTGGATCTGGACTTTAAGAGCTGATTGGTACTGGACAGACTGGCTTCAGGTTCCAGATGAAACCATAAAGACCAAGAAGAATATTAGTTCCTTAGGAGCTGGGTATTAGAAATGGCATTGTGTTTGGTGTATCAGAACTCCTCAGAAAAGAGTGGAGCTCTTTTCAGACAGGATATGGGCCCCGGGATAGGAAGGAAAGGGGTGGGTAGGAAAAAAACAAAACAAAACCAAAAACCTCTCTTTCTTGGGTGCTTGGTAGAGTTTATAGAAAAGCTGATTTGAGTAAGGAATAGTTTAGTAGATCCAAAAAGAAGCTTGGGGTAAGACTTCCTTGGTTCAGGGGAACAGTCACATTTTTAGAGAATCTGTACAAATGAAATTTAAGCTGAAGTTAGACAGAGTCTATGTGCATGCTATTCACCTCTTATTCATTTACCCATACAACACTGGTTCTCTTAGAAATCTTCCTGTCTGTGATATATTTTGTTATACTACGAACAACTGGCTTTAATAGAGAAGTATTAACAGTGACTTTGAGTAGGAGTGACTTTAATATCATATGCTATTATTGAGTGCTTGCTGAAAGGGTAAATGAATCATGGCAAAGGCTGTGTGTCAAAAATTACTGGGAATAGCCCAATAATCTTAGAGCAGGGGCCTGTTTTATCACCAATCATTGGCCCTATATGCCCTAGATGAGTAAGCCAGAAAAAACAAAACCTTATAGTAGGGGGCTTCTGAGTCATAAAAGAAGCACTTCTCCACCACTACTTTGATAAGCATAGAAAGTGGCTACTAAGAGAGATGGTGCCCATCATCTAGGAGTATTTTAAATTAGACAAAGACGTCATAGATTCTCAAGAGTACTTTTTTTTTCTCCCCAGCCTAGAGTCAGGGCTCGGGCATACTCCATCCAGAATCTAGAGTTTCTCAAGACCTATCTGAGCTTCTGTGATTCATTCTATGCTTTCTTCACCCTAGCCTCCTTCCTTGAAGCCTCACCATCATTTCCTGTTCTTTCTTTCCCCTCCTCTATATTGACCGTGTCTCTGACCTTCTTGTTTCTTCCTCATTGTGATCCTTTCTAAACATGTGTTCCCATTCTTCTTCTTTGGCAGCTGCTTCAGAGAATATGGCAGCTGGGCTAGTTGTGCCCTGACGCCAGTCCCAGTCTCAGCCCACTGGTGGAGCTTGTGAAATGCACTTCAAAGAGCCTGCTCAGCCCGGAGCTGAAGGACAATTCTGGGCTCTGTTTCGGCAGGTGCAGGCCAGAGGGGGCTGGCAGCACAGGAGGCATCTTACTCTAACCAGATAGGGAGTGGTTGGGGCCACTTTGCAGCTTTGCCAAAAGGGGACACTTACGGCTTCAGAGGATCAAGCTGATGAGTCTACCCCATGAAAGGCAAAATCAGCTACTTCCACTGCTTACATGCACGAGTGTAACTCCCACAGTTGAAAACCATGGAGATCCTGGGTGCCAGGAGATGCTGGTTTTCATTGTTTTTTCCTTCTCCGTTGGGTCCCCAGTCCCACTTCTACATCACTATCCATTTTTTTTTGAAATTGTGGTGAAAATATACATGACAAAACATATGTCATCTCAAGAATTTCTCCATGTACAATTCAGTGATTTTGATTACATTCTTCA
This sequence comes from Loxodonta africana, assembly GCF_030014295.1. Classification (NCBI taxonomy): domain Eukaryota; kingdom Metazoa; phylum Chordata; class Mammalia; order Proboscidea; family Elephantidae; genus Loxodonta; species Loxodonta africana. Next base: position 132,254,934 of record NC_087344.1, read on the forward strand.
AGTTGTACATTCTTGCTATCCTTTTCCAAATCATTCCACCATTGCTAACATAAACTCAATACCCCATGTCTTAGTCATTTAGTGCTGCTATAACAGAAATACCACAAGTGGATGGCTTCAACAAACAGGAGTTTAATCTCTCACAGTCTAGGAGACTAGAAGTCTGAATTCAGGGCTCCAGCTTCGGGGGAAGGCTTTCTCTCTCTTTTGGCTCTGGAGGAAGTTCCTTGTCATCCCTGGACTAGGAACTTCTCAGTGTAGGGACCCTGGGTCCAAAGGATGTGCTGACTCCAGCTTATTCTTCTTGGCGGTATGAGGTCCCCCTCCCCCTTTGCTTGCTTCTCTCTTTTATATTTCAAGAGAGATTGACTCAAGACACAACCTAATCTTGTAGACTGAGTCCTGCCTCATCAACATAACTTCTTCTAATCCTGCCTCATTAACATCATAGAGGTAGGATTTACAATAATACATAGGAAAATCTCAGCAGATGACAAAATGGTGGACAATCACACAATACTGGGGATCATGCCCTAGCCAAGTTGACATATATTTTGGGGGGGACACAATTCAATCCATAGCACCCCCTAAACAAAACTCCCCCTTTCCCCTCCCCACAGCCCCTTGTAGCCTCTAGTAATCTTTGGTTTCTATATAAGTGTTTACTTCATGTAAGTGAGATCACATCATACTTGTCCTTTGTGACTGACTTATTTTGCTTAGCATGATGTTTTCAAGGTTCATCCATGTAGTGGCATGCATCACGACTACATTTCTCTTTATGGCTGAGTATCACCTTCCAGTCTTAGGAATCAACACCTTACTTCTTCCTTGGGCACCTTATGCCCACTTTTCTCCTTACCACTTTGGCTTTTTCTCCTTGGGAGCACTCATTCCCTAAAAGCCTTCTACCCATTACTTCTCCCCTCTAGCCCTCATTCAAAGTCACCTGTCTGTGTCCTCCTTCCCCAGTGCCTTCTTTTTCCTTGAGGGCTGGGGTTCTGAATCTTTCATCTTTGCGTTCCCTACAATATCTGGAACTGAGAAACAGAAAGTACTCAATATGTGTGTTAGTTCAATTTGAGTTTACGGAAATTACATTGCTGTCCTATCCCTAGCTTTAATCTTCTATTTCCTTCTGAGATATACAGTAAACCTGTGAAAGCTGGAACATGTGTAGTGAATGTCATGAATTGAATTGTGTCTCCCAAAAATATGTGTATCAATTTAGCTAGGTCATGATTCCCAGTATTGTGTGACTGTCTACCACTTTGTCATCTGATATGATTTTCCTAAGTGTTGTAAGTCCTGTCTCTACGACGTTGATGAGATGGGACTAGCGGCACTTATGTTAATGAGATCCCCCATGCATCTGTCAGTTTTTCGTACTGTGGGGGCTTGTGTGCTACTGTGATGCTGGAAGCTATGCCACTGGTATTCAAATACCGGCAGGGTCACCCATGGAGGACAGGTTTTAGCTGAGCCTCCAGACTAAGACAGACTAGGAAGAAGGACCTGGCAGTCTACTTCTGAAAAGAATTAGCCAGTGAAAACATTATGAATAGCAGGGGAACATTGTCTGATATAATGCCAGAAGATGAACCCCTCAGGTTGGAAGGTACTCAAAATATGACTGGGGAAGAGCTGCCACCTCAAAGTAGAATTGACCTTAATGATGTGGATGGAGTCAAGCTTTAGGGACCTTCATTTGCTAATGTGGCATGACTCAAAATGAGAAGGAACATCTACAAATATCCAATAATAATTGGAACCTGGAATGTATGAAGTATGAATCTAGGAAAACTGGGAATCATCAAAAATGAAATGGAATGCATAAAGATCAATATCCTAGGCATTAGTGAGCTGAAATGGAATGGTATTCATCATTTTGAATCGGTCTACTATGCCGGGAATGACAACTTGAAGAGGAATGGCCTAGCATCCAATATTAAAAAGAACATTTTAAGATCTATCCTGAAGTACAACACTGTCGGTGATAGGATAATATCCATACACCTACAAGGAAGACTAGTTAATATGACTATTATTTAAATTTAGGCACCAACCACTGAGACCAAAAATGAAAAAAAAGAAGATTTTTACCAACTTCTGCAGTCTGAAATTGATCGAACATGCAATGAAGATGCACTGATAATTACTGGTGATTGGAATGTGAAAGTTGGAAATGAAGAAGGATTGGTAGTTAGAAAATACGGCGTTGGTGATAGAATGATGCCAGAAATCAAATGATAGAATTTTGTCAGACCAACGACTTCTTCATTGCAAACACCTTTTTTCACCAACATAAAAGGTGACTATATAAATGGACCTCACCAGATAGAATACACAGGAATCAGATCAACTACAGCTGTGGAAAGAGACAATGGAAAAGCTCAATATCATCAGTCAGAACAAGGCCAGGGGCTGACTGTGGATCAGACCATCATTATTCATACGCAAGTTCAAGCTGAAACTGAAGAAAATTAGAACAAGTTGACAAGAGCCAAGGTACAACTTTGAGTATATTCCACCTGAATTTAGAGACCATCTCAAGAATAGATTTGACTGGTTGAACACTAATGACTGAAGACCAGACGAGTTGTGGAAGGACATCATAAACGAAGAAAACAAGAGGTTATTCAAAAGATGGGAAAGAAAGAAAAGACCTAACTGGATGTCAGAAGTGACTCTGGAACTTGCTCTTGAACGATGAGTACCTGAAGCAAAAAGGAAAAAATGATGAAATAAAAGAACTGAACAGAAGATTTCAAAGGTAGCTCCAGAAGACAAAGTAAAGTATTATGACATGTGTAAAGAGCTGGAGCTAGAAAACCGAAAGGGAAGAACATGTTCAGCATTTCTCAAGCTGAAAGAACTGAAGAAAAAATTCAAGCCTTGAGTTGCAATACTGAGGGATTCTATGGGGAAAATATTAGATGATGCAGGAAGCATCAAAAGAGATGGAAAGAATACACAGAGTCACTATACCAAAAAGAATTGGTCGACGTTCAACCATTTCAGGAGGTAACATATGATCAGGAACCAATGGTACTGAAAAAAGAGGTCCAAGCTGAACTGAAGTCATTGTCGAAAAACAAGGCTCTGAGAATTGACGGAATACCAATTGAGATATTTCAACAAATGGATGCAGCATTGCAAGTGCTCACTCGTCTATGTCGATAAATTTGGAAGATAGCTACCTGGCCAATCAACTGGAAGAGATCCATATTTATGCCTGTACCCAAGAAAGGTGATCCAACTGAATGCGGAAATCATCAAACAATATCATTAATACCACATGCCAGCAAAACTTTGCTGAAGATCATTCAAAAGTGGCTGCAGCAGTATATCGACAGGGAACTGCCAGAAGTTCAAGCCGATTTAGAAGAGGACATGAAATCAGGGATATAATTGCTGATGTCCGATGGATCCTGGCTGAAAGCAGAGAATGCCAGAAAGATGTTTACCTGTGTTTTATTGACTATACAAAAGCATTCGACTGTGTGGATCATTAACAAATTATGGATAACATTGTGGAGAATGGGAATTCCAGAACACTTAATTGTGCTCATGAGGAATCTGTGCATGGATCAAGAGGCAGTCGTTCAAACAGAACAAGGGGATACTGCAGTTTAAAGTCAGGAAAGGTGTATGTCAAGGTTGTATCCTTTCACCATACCTATTCAATCTGAATGCTGAGCAAATAATCCAAGAAGCTGGACTATATGAAGAAGAATGGGGCACCAGGATTGGAGGAAGACTTATTAACAACCTGAATTATGCAGATGACACAGCCTTACTTGCTGAAACTGAAGAGGACTTGAAGCACTTACTGGTGAAGATCAAAGACCACAGCCTTCGGTATGGATTACACCGCCACATAAAGAAAAGAAAAATCCTCACAACTGGACCAATAAGCAACATCATGATAAATGGATAGGAGACTGAGGTTGTCAAAGATTTCATTTTACTTGGATCCACAATCAATACCCACGGAAGGAGCAGTCAAGAAATCGAAAGATGCATTGCATCGGACAAAAGGGCTGCAAGAGATCTCTTTAAAGTGTTAAAAAGCAAAGATATTACCTTGAGGACTAAGGTGAGTCTGACCCAAGCCATGGTGTTTTCAATTGCCTTATATACATGTGAAAACTGGACAGTGAATAAGGAAGACCAGAGAAGAATCGATGCCTTTCAATCGTGGTGTTGGCAAAGAATATTGAATATACCATGGACTGCCAGAAGAGCAAACAAATCTGTCTTGGAAGACATACAACCAGAGTGCTCCTTGGAAGCAAGGATGGTGAGACTGATTCTCACATACTTTGGACATGTTGTCAGGAGGGATCAGTCCCTGGAGAAGGACGTAATGCTTGGTAAAGTAGAGGGTCAAGGAAAAAGAGGAAGACTCTCAATGAGATGAATCGACACAGTGGCTGCAACAATGGGTTTTAAGCATAGCAACGATTGTGAGGATGGTGCAGGACAGGGCAGTGTTTCGTTCTGTTGTGCATAGGGTTGCTATGAGTTGGAACTGACTCGATGGCACCTAACAACAACTACAACATGTTGAAGAGGCAGGGCTCAATCTATAAGATTGGATTGTATCTTGAGCCAATCTCTTTTGAGATATAAAAGAGAGAAGCAAGCAGAGAGATAGGGGTACATCAAGCCACTAAGAAAGCAGCACCAGGAGCATAGGGCCACCTTTGGACCCAGGGTCCTTGTGCAGAGAAACTCCTAGTCCAGGGGAAGATTGATGACAAGGACCTTCCTCCAGAGCTGACAAAGGGAATGCCTTCCCCTGGAGGTGACCCCCTGAACTTGGACTTCTAGCCTACTAGACTGTGAGAGAATAATCTTCTGTTTGTTGAAACCATCCGCTTGTGGTATTTCTGTTACAGCAGCACTAGAGAACTAAGACAGGTGAAAACCTGTCAGAGAGGAAATAAAAAATATTTTCCACCAATAGATAGCAATAGAAAAGTGGTAATACTGAACTCTGTCAAAGGTGGAAAACTTTTAAGACCCAGAAAAACAAGGCAGCTCTGTCAAGTTCCGGCTCTCACGGGTTTCACTGTTCTACAAAGACAGCTGGCCAAGTGAGTCCTTGCGCAAGTCACTTAACACTTCTAAATCTGTTTCCTGATTGTAATAGAAGAATCATAGTAGCTTTCTGGTTTATGTCTCATAACATTGTTAGGATTAAACAGGAGAATTTGGGTAAAAGGATTTTATGAATTGGAAAATGTTATATACCTACAGTATGTCTTATAGGATAAAATCAGTTTGAGTTAATGATTGCCCATAGATTAAAATATTATTCCTCTCAGGTAACCTACATGCTTGCATTATGAGGTAGGACATCATTTTAAAAATCTAATTCTGTTCAGTGAAGAATTAGTCAGTGTCTATTATGTGTCTAATAATTTCAAATACTTTGTGGAAACTTCAAAATAAGTATAACAAATGGTGACCTTCTGAGAAATTATGACATAATTAGAAGAAGCTATACCAGACCCTGTGGTGAGCTGCCTACCTGGGGTTTGATGCATGGTTCCTAGACTCCATGGACCAGTGAAATTAAAAAAAGAAAATAAATTGTAAGACCAACATAGAGTTCTCAATTTTTAACATTTCTAAACTATGCAATAGTTCGAAAATTACATTTCAATTTGTAGATAATAGCATGGTAAATTCTGACACCAATAAAAATCTATTTAAAAAAACACCTAATGTATCCAGGCTGTATGAAAAACAGAAGACATTGCCCTGATCTTCTCATTTCACTTTGAGCCATTATAGACTTTGTTAGGGACCAGGGACTGGGAACTACACCTGACCAGGACGTGGGACCCCTTGCTCTGATACTATTAGTTTTTAAGTCAATGTGGATGTGAGACTTTGCAGAAGGCCCTGAACCTCTCTAGGCTCTGCTTTTTGTTCTGTAAAACGAGTGGCTTACCAGAACTTGCACTGTCCAATACAGTCGTGGCTCGCCATATGCGGCTATTTAAATTTAAATTAAGTCAATAAAAAATTCACTTCCTCAGCCATACTAGCCGCATTTGAAATGTTCAATAAGCACACACGTGGCTAATGGCAATTGTATTGGGCAAGGCAGATGCCGAAGATCTCTGCATTGCAGAAAGTCCTGATGGGATGGCGCTGGACAAGAGGATTCCTAAAGTTTTTCTAATTTTAAAATTCCAAAGTTTTTGTGGGTACATGTAGGATCTGCCTAGCTTCTGAATCACGATGTGGCCCAGCCTGTAATGCCGTTATAAAACAGCCTTTCTGTTGCCTCTTAACTCAGAATGGTGATGATAATTCTTACCTAATTCTGAGGGGTAGCATGGATGCCAACTGCCATCTAAGAAGTGTTATGCTTTTATTATAAATGCTATACAGTTTGGTTAAACCAAAATCTCATATTCAACCTTCCGTATCTCTCTGAAAGCTTGTCCTCCATTTGAATATCCATTTTTCCTAATCCATAGCGGTTTCCCCCCCAACTTTTGGTCTGAGATTAATCTCCCTTAACATTTTCACAATCTTATGGAAAAAAACTAATCTAAATGATAAGTAGGTTCTTTTTTCTTCTTCAATCTACCATAAAATTACCAATGTGTTTTTGAAACCACTATTTTTATAGAACTTGTGTAAACACTGTTTTGGACTCCATCTGTTGAATCAGTCCCAGCCGCTAACAAGTATTGTTATGAGATGTGCCATCATCAGCGGAGAGGATGGTGCACAAACTGAGATGGCTTGGCAACATGCAGTGCTACATGAATTAAGCCATTGTCATTGCTGTTAAAGAAAACCATCATGGCCATTTCGACTCCATCCAAAGTTGGAGATGGGGAGAGAGTATCTGGCACTTGCTTTTCAAATCTGAAAGGGAAAAAAATCATAAAAAAGGTTAAAGTTTGTGTTCAGATTTCCAAGGGGCTACAAAAACAATAAAAGACAGAAATACGACAGAGAGAGAAACAGAAAAATTATTCAGCCGTCCCTAAAGAATGCCTCAATGACAAACCCTATCACCAAAACAATGGCATTTCGGTACATCAAAGCCTATCCACTCAGCATCCTGTCTTTATCCTTCTTCATCTTTATCTTTCTTTATCCTTCTTTGAGCAAGCACAGCTTCCAGAGTCCAAGAGCACTCTCATTTGCACCTTGAAAGCCAATATAACAGAACAAGTAAAATCTGTATATACTGGGCTATTATAAATATGCTGCAATACTGGCCAACAGAATTGGCCAGAATGTTCAGCAAAGTCCAGTGACATAATCCATCCCAGGCTCACAAGCTGGAGACTGACTTCCATGTTTGTGCAGAGACTCTGCTTCTCATCAGTTACAGGTAGCTGCCCTTATTACCATATTGCCCACGTGCTATGCTTAGAGCAAAGCAACACTGCCCCTGGAGTGGGCTTGTGTCAACATTTTTATTGCAAATTCCCATTTTCTGATCATTAAAAAGCTTTTGGCACAGAAGGAACTTTCAGAAAGTTCAAACTTTGAAAGGATTCATTTAATGGCTTAAAAATAACAGTTGAACCACACCCATAATTTAAAATGTTCTAGCTAGCTTTGTGGCCTGGGTTTCTTCAAAATGCATAAACTTAAAATATGAAGGGACTCAAGACTTGGAGCAGTTCCAAAGACTGGCTTTTAGTGTTTGGTTAACTGCAATGAAGTTCCTTATTGGTAAGCTTTACTTACAGAAATGAAATTGTAGGAGCAATTTAGTGGAATGTGCCTAGTTTCAACTGGAATAGGGTCTCTCAATGACTTTGTTACAGAGTTATGAGGGAAGAAGGGCTGGGTCGAGTACAAAGCAAAAATGCGGGGCCCCTTATTAAAAAATCATTAAGAATATCATGCTGATGACAACACAGCATTAAACCTGGTAAATGAAGGGCTCTGTGGGACTCCACGGGTTGCATGCCCATGATGGGCTTTTTAAAAAAAATATTCTCAGGATATATGAAGGATTTTGTCATTCCTAAAGCCCTGTTACAGGAGCCCTGGTGGCTGCTAACCAAAAGGTCGGCAGTTTGAATCCACCAGCTGCTCCTTGGAAACCCTATGGGGCAGTTGTAATCTGTCCTATAGGGCCGGTATGAGTCAGAATCGATTCGATGGCAAGGAGCTTGGTTTGGTTTTGGGTTTAAAGCACTATCAGAAATCTCTGGGGTGCAAATGGTTAAGCACTGGGCTACTAACCCCCCTAAAAGTTGGTGATTTGAACCTACCCAGAATCACCTTGGGAGAAAAACCTGGCAATCTGCTTCTGAAAGGTCACAGCCATGAATACCCTGTGAAACAGTTCTACTCTGCAACACATGGGGTCCGATGAGTCCAGACGGACTCAGTGCCAACTGATGGGTGGTTAAACACTATTAAGGAGCATTATTGGCACAAGTATAGTTTGTCCATGAACAAGTATAGTTTGCCCATGAGCACTGTTATTTTAATAGGTTTTGTCTTAGTTCTTTTACAAACTACTGATATTCCCAATTTCGTTTTCGAAAGCTGTTTAATAACAACAATTAAAACACTTGAAAGGAGATATTTTCTAAAGATTTTAAAGTGTTTTCATATCTATTTCTAAATGTGATCTTCAAGCTAATCCTCTGAGGTTTTTAGGCTAACATAAATCCATTTTTCTGATGAAGACATGGAGGCCTCACTGATTTGCATAAAGTTTCCCAAGTCTTCCTTGGTAGAACCAGGATCAGAACTTTTCTGCCTTGACACTTAATCCTGTTTTGAGTGAAAGGGTGCCAAATATCACAAAGCTTAAACACCAAAAGGGAGGAAACCTTGGACCAAGAAATAAAGAAAATATTGTGAAACGAATATTTTCATAATGCTGGGATTCAACCAAACTAACACCCCCTCACTCCCTGCAAAGACTTTTAAAGATCATGCTTTTATTTTATGTAACTTGTTCTGCTTCAGGAGATAGTCTGCAGTCTGCCTGAATCCATGTGATAGGAGGTTGTGCTATAATTGGGCTTGTTTACAACGCAGTAGACTAAAGAGGTGGAAGGGGTTAGCTATGGACTACTACTGAATACTAAAAAACACTTCAGGAAGACTAGAAGATAGAGACTTGAGGTTTGACGCTCATGTTTGTTTACTGAACTATTATGAGTCCTGCATTTCTTAGGGTATTTCATGGGTTGTTAATAATATGTTACTTAAAAAAAAAAAAAGCAGCAGCTCTTTGGTCAATTAAGTTTGGGGAAACAATGACTTTGACAAAGGTAAACTGCTTCCTATTACAGGACATCTCAAACCTTGAATGAGCCACTCTGATTTGTGACTCCCCAAGAGGGAGTGTAGTTTTTCCAAACTTACTTGACCACAGAACATCTTACTGCTATTTTTCCAAAGAATCTGAAAAGGCTAGTGTTCCACAGAACACATTTTGTGAAATGATGCCTTGGATTAAAGAAGCAGCATTATTGGTTGGAGTCCTATGGCAGATTGAATTGTGGCCCCTAAAAGGTGTGTTAACCAGGACCTCAGAATGTGACCTTATTTGGAAATAGGATCTCTGCAGACAAAATTAAGGTGAAGATCTTGAGACTTAGGGTGGGCCCTAAATCTAGTGACTGGTGTCCTTATAAAAGAGAAGGAGATTTGAACACAGAGACACAAAGAGAAGGCCATGTGAAGATGGAAGCAGAAACTGGAGTTATGCTGTCAGAAACAAAGACTGGCCAGAGCCACCAGAAACTGGAACTGATTGGCCTCCGGAGCCTTTGGAGGAGGCGCAGCCCTGCTGACAACTTGATTTTCTGGGCTCCAGAACTGTGAGAGAATAAATTTATGTTCTTTTCAGCCACCTAGTTTGTGGTAATTTGTTACAGCAGCCTTTGGAAACTAATGCAAGTCCCTTGGGGACAACAGAACTGAGAAGTGCTCTCCATTTTGGGCAAGTGAAAAAGCGAGTGGCCGGATGGACTTGGAAATGGAAACTCATTGTGAGTCTAACATTTGGTCCAGAGTTTAGCTATCTCTGCTGGGGATGCTTGGGGGAATGGAGGGTTGCTCCTGAGAGGGTTAACTTAAGACTTAGATAAGTTGAAGTGAATGAACCCTATAGAAAAGGCCAGAGCCGTCAGCAGTCCAACAGCTGTGGAAAGGGAAATGGCATGATGGGACAAAGAGTCATTGGTGGGGCTCCTAACAATGTCACTTCTGTCCTAAGGGGATTCTCCCACGGGTCTTCCAGTTGCTTGTGGGGTGAGAACCCTAATGCTCTCAACTGTCTTGCCCCTGCCGCCTGGCTCTCAAATAAGACTGGGAAAATTTCCAAGGTTGCTTTGTATTCTGACCCCTCTAAGCATGCTTGTGGTTTGTTCTCTTTGCTCTTAGTTGAAGAGGGCATTTCTTTTCTTTGTCTCTCTGCAGCCTTTCCCCCTACATTGTTGCCTTAGTCATTTATTTCTGACCTATAATTGGGCAGCATCATGAGGCTTTTCTTTGGCTCAGAGCAAGGAGGAGTTGTGTTAAATAAACTAAACTAGTCTCTAATTACTTGTGTGCTTATTGTGTATTAGCAGAAGTGGCTAAAATGTCAAAGAAGCTTTCCCTCAATGGTTTTCACTCTGGAGGTTTAGAGGTTATGGCGGCCAGGAGGGCACTTGAGTTACACTGGGTTTTGTGACTGCTATTAGCACAATAGAGAATAAGTGGAGGCTATAGCTTTTTTTTTTTTTTTTTTTTATAGCTTATGCACTCATGGCCGTGCCATTCTATAGACTGAAAGCAGTGACTCTAACTGGCCCCATCCTTCTCAGAAAGGTGATTAGAAGCTATGGCCAGGACTTCGGAAGCCCTCTTGCCCAATTGCTTTTAGCAAGGAGCATGCCTTCTAACATATGCCTTCTAAAAACCTGTCTAGAATCCTCTTCCATCTGTCACACCGGTGGGGGGCATCGTGGCAGGTATTAAAGTGATGAGGAGAGTACAGCTGAGGAGCAGTCCTGGGCTTCTCCTTGCCTGGTGTGTCCTCTGCTGCTACTGACAAGAAAACTGAAGGGGAAGATGGTGCCAGAACAGCTTCCTGGTGCCACAGCAAAGAGCAATCTGGCTGGTAGTGGGGAAGTGATTAAGAGGTGGTGAAAGGGGGACTAGTAGAAATTTTCCCCCTGTGACTGACCCATAAATTCTGGAAACCCTGGTGATCACCCCTATAAAAAGGCAAAAATATGGGCCATGCAGAGGTTATTCCAAGTTCATCTTGAGATACCAGGGCAATACTGGAAAGTAAACTTCTGACTCCCGAATCCTGTTCTACAACACTGCTCTGGGATCAAGCCAAGTTATCCCTACCCTGTCACCCCACTCATAAATATAAGCAGATGAATCCACTTCCAGAATTCCTTTGCCTATTCCTCCTCCTTTAACTAAATGGACATCCCAAACCAGAGAGCCGGAGCAAATACGTCAGGCAGTGGAAGCTTTCAGGGGCTTTGTGCAATAAAGCAAGGAAGCCAAACGTAAAAGGTAGAGAAAGATCAGAGAAACATCTGGAAAAAATACCAGAGTACATTATTAGAAAAGTCTCAGTTTAAGATTTCTGGGGGTCCTCTTTTCCTTTTCTATTATATAACCCCCCAAACCGAGCAGAACTCCTTTGTCCCCTGGGTCTCCCCCAAACCATACATAACTCCCAACTGTCTGCATCATTAAAGGAGACAACTGCTTCATAAACCTTTCTAGAGTAACCTTCCTATTTTTAATATTTATTTGCCTCTAACATCCTGGCACCGTGAGCCTTTTTTTCTTAATGATTTAAGATAGAATAATTCGGTAACAGACATATCTGGAAACAACCTTTAAGATGCAGTTCCTTTCATTGATGAACTGCTCAGGGGCACCTACCCTGGGCTGTTTTTAAGCAAGACAACCCTTCCCTTGGGGGTTCAAAACACATCTTTGCCCTCCTCAGTCAGTGCTTGTTAAAACCCTGCCATGCTGAAACTGCCTGTATTTAGATCAAACATCCAAGGACAATATGAAGACCTGTAAAAAAAAGTAAAAGCTGAAGAGGCTAATTCAAGAATGTAAAATCCATTAAACTATGCAAGTTTGCATGAACTGGAAAAAGTGGATCCCATACACAGCGCTATAGCCCTTAGCTGTTAGCAGGTGTGAGTCAGTCACTTGTACAATTCATTTGTCTACCTAATTGCACTGAAGATAGGCTTTTACTTTGCCTATAACATCTCTAATGAGTAGGTTTTCAGTTCGATCTAACTAATTAATTCTTGTTAACTTCCTTTGCATTGCTGTTCTTTTAATTTAACCAGAGACAGCCCAGAGTTGCTACTAGTGTTTAGTCTCAACTAGATTACCCCTATTCATTAAGGGCTGTAATTGTTGGTCAGACCCTTCCAAGCGGTCATTACAACCTCTGGCTTGCATATTGAATAACAGCAATTTCCTGACTCCAACAGACTCTTGTGTGAGGGAGGAGAAAATGCTAATAAAGAAAGAATAAATGATTCTCGACTCCATTCAGGGCTGTGTAGATTTCTTTTGCAGCAGAAATTGTACTGAGGTGGTAAAACAGGCTCCTTGCAGGCCCCCTACCTCCACCCTGAGTGAAAACAATAAGAACCAAGTGAAGCATTCCCTGCCACTGTGATTACAGCATCCGTAAAAGTGATTATATGGCTGCTGTAATCAACTTCAATGAAAGCTGCCTGTTAGAGCTTCAATAATTACTCATTTCTGTTAACAGCTTGCTTTCAGTTTAGCACTTTGAGGCCAAAGGAAAAAAATAATAATAATTAAAAAAAAAAAAAAAAAAACCTGGGGCAATTTAATAAAGGATCCTACTCACATGGTATTTTGGGGGGTAAGTGCTTGTGTGTGGGCAAAAAAAAAAAAAAAAAAAAGCACATGTAAGTTTTTTGTCCCTTTCTCCAGAGCAGCCCCCTTTCATTTTAAGCTTAGGTTCTATTTAACCAGCAAAAGCACAGGTTCACACAGGGTTCAATCATGTACTGAACGTTTACTGAAGGAGGCACAATAGTTTAAATAAAGTGCTGGTTTTAAATATTTTACCCATTTCTTTAAACAAATTGCCAATCCTTAAAGTCTGTGTTAAACACATTTCAAAAGCAAAATACCACAAGGATCTTTCAGTAAAACCTCTACATGGAGTGTTTCATTTGCTCTCCAACTCATTCCCCTCACCCTTGCTTTGGGTACATTTTATTATTTATTTTTGGCGAGAGGGCAATGTTTGGGAGACTAAAAATGTTTTAGTTTGTTCTAAGTGCCTTCTTTGGAGGAAATAAAGCAAAAGAAGAGATTATCCTAAGCCCAGTGACATCAGCCACTCAGGTGGTCAAGTTTTGGAGGTCCCGGGCGAGGTGTGAGTCAGCGAACAGAGAAATAAATCAGACCTGCGAAGACATGACCCGTATATAACATCTCACAGGTCTGATTTCCAGCGTTTCTGAAAGACAAACAACTTCCGTAAACACATATCAAAGACAAAACAAGGGAGTCCTTCTTCTCATCAAAGACAGAAAGCAATGTTACCAAATCACAAAAGTTCTTTGAGCTCAGATACCATCCCATAAACCTTCTCTCGCCGCAAAAAACAAACAAACAAACAAAAACCAAAACAGAAAATACAAAAACTTTACAGGATAGTTGGATCTTGTTCTATTTCCGTTCTGTCAAAGTTCAGAAAATTTGGGAAAGCCTCAAAATTTGGATGCAGTTTCATACCAAACCTAAACTTCTTTTTTTTTTTTTCTCCACAACAAACAAAACCTAAACCATGTCAAATTCCAACTCCAGTGCCTTCAAAAAATTGTTTAGAAAAGAAAAACTGGGCATTTTTAATCGCGTTTTGTTTTTTTCTTAAATGACTAAATGATTAGTGAAGCAAGTCTATAATTTTCTGAAAATTGTATGTGAAAAGGAAACCCTGGTGGAGTGGTGGGTAAGCGCTACGGCTGCTAACCAAAAGGTTGGCAGTTCAAATCTGCCAGCTGCTCCTTGGAAACTCTATGGAGCAGTTCTACTCTGACCTATAGGGTCGCTACGAGTCGGACTCGACTTGACAGCAACGGGTACAGGTATGTGAAAATATCATTAAATTCCTTAAAAAAAGAAAAGTTGTGTTTCAACAAAAATAATAATCCCATTAACTTAGATTTCACAGGACATTTTCTCTGAAAGGCTCAAATTTCACCTCTTTCCAAATTTCATTGCATTGTCATATACAGCACATCAGTGGGATAGGTTGTGTAGGAAATGATCTTTAGCAGAACACGACAGTGTTCAGCACAGGAACAACAGATTGCACATTTCTGGGACTTACTGATTTAATAGAGTGAGGGAACATGTCTTCATTCATCTTTCTTCATAGCTGTTTCGCTGGCACATTTCAAATAGGCTTTCATCTGAGCTCTGTTTTTTCCTCGCTGACACATCTCTCTTTCTTCCCTCACATCACCCTCAGCTCTCTGGTTTTGTTTCATGGTGAAGCATCCTCCACTGGACCATGTGTCTTTAGTTCAGTTGTCCTCTCGATTGAAGTTGGGGTTGAGGGTCATGAGAGTGGGCTGGGAACTGGGACCAGGGGTGAGAAGAATAGGGAGGGAGACTAGTCAGAGAGATTTTTACATTGGGAGTTTAAGGTTATTACTTTAATAGCACTTCTGGGTCTCTGTCATCTGAAGGATCTGAGACCCCAAAGCCAAGTTTTTCGTGTTACCAGTACCAGTTGGCATTCAGTTGACTCTGACTGATGGTGACCCCACGGGTACCAGAGTAGAACGGTGCTCCATAGTGTTTTCAATGACTGGGTTTTTGGTTGTAAATCTCCAGGCCTTTCTTCCTAGGCACTGCTGTGGGGTGGACTCCAACTACCAAACTTAAGGTTAGCAGCTGAGCCCATTAACCATTTACACCACCCAGGAAGGAATCCTTTCATTCTTTTCTTCAATGTCGCCAAGCCATGGCTGTCTCATTCTAATTTGGATATTTGTATCAAAAAAAGTCTGTTTTAGAAGAAGTACAGCCAGAGTGCTCCTTGGAAACATGGATGGTGTGACTTCATCTCACATTTTTCGGATAGGTAATAAGCAGGGACCAGTTACTGGAGAAGGACATCATGCTTGGTAAGGTAGAGGAATAGTGAAAAAGAGAAAGACCCTCAATGAGATGGGTTAACACAGTGACTGCAACAATAGGCTCAAATATAGCAGTGACTGTGAGGATAAAGCAGGACCAGGCATTGTTTCATTCCGTTTTACACAGGGTCACTACAAGTCAGAACCTACTTAACAGCACCTAACTATAAAACAACATGAAATTTTCTATTATGTATTTTTATGCATTTACTTTACAAAGACAGAAACATATATATTTGGGATTCAAATAAAAACAAGAAATTTCCCTTTTAGCTACTGAAACATTTTGAGAGGCTAGAATATACTGTTACTGGCTCTTTAAGACTCCAAATGCACTAATCTAGCAAAGTTGCCCAGTCTGGTGCCTGGAAGCAGGCAACAATTTTGAACAACTAACAGCAACTACATGTAAAGTTACAACTTTTAAAGATGAAATACGGAACTTAGAATGATGATTGTTATTGTTTGGTGTCCTCAAATCAGTTCAGACTCATAGCAACCCTATGTACAACAGAATGAAACAATGCCCAGTACTGTACCATCCTCACAATTGTTTGTTATGCTTGAGCCCATTGTTGCGGTCACAGTGCCAATCCACCTCATTGAGGGTCTTCCTTTTTTCACTCTTTACCAACCATGGTATCCTTCTCCAGGGACTGGTCCCTCCTGATAACATGGCCCAAGTACACGAGATGAAGTCTTGCCATCCTTGTTTATAAGGAGCATTCTGGCTGTACTTCTTTCAAGACAGCTTTGTTCATTCTTATGGAAGTCCATGGTATATTCAGTATTCTTTGTTAGCATCACCATTCAAATGCATCAATTCTTCTTCAGTCTTATTGTCCGGCTTTCATATGCATACGAGGCCATGGAAAATACCATGGCTTGGGTCAGGTGCACCTTAGTCCTTAAAGTGACATCTTTGCTTTTGAACACTTTAAAGAGGTCTTTGCAGTAGATTTGCCCAGTGCAATATGTCCTTTGATTTCTTGACTGTTGCTTTCATGGACATTGACTGTAAATCCAAGTAAAATGAAATCCTTGACAACTTCAATCTTTTCTTCATTTACCATGATGTTGCTTATTGGTCCAGTTGTGAGGATTTTTCTTTCCTTTATGTGGAGGTGTAATCCATACTGTAGGCTGTAGCCTTTGATTTTCATCAAAGTGCTTCAAGTCCTCTTCAATTTCAGCCAGCAAGTTTGTATCATCTGCATATCGCAGGTTGTTATCGAGTCTTCCTCCAATCCTGACGCCACACTCTTCTTCATATCGTCCAGCTTCTAAGTTTATTTGCTTAGCATACTGATTGAATAAATATGGTGAAAGGATACAACCCTGACACACACTTTTCCTGATTTTAAACCACATAGTGTCCTCTTGTTCTGTTCCAACAAGTGCCTCTTGGTCTAGGTACAGGTTCCACATGAACAAAATTAAGTGTTCTGGAATTCCCATTCTTCCCAATGTTATTCATAATTTGTTATGATTCACATAGTCTAATGCCTTTGCATAATCAATAAAACACATGTAAATATTTTTCTGGCATTCTCTGCTTTCAGCCAAAATCTATCTGACATCAGCAATGATATCCTTCATTCCAAATCCTCTTTCAAATCCAACTTGACTTTCTGGCAGTTCTCTGTCGATGTACTGCGGTGTTTTTGAACTTCCTTCAACGAAATTTTACTTTTGTGTGATATTAATGATATTGCTGATATTTTCCACATTCTGTAGGATCACCTTTCTTTGGAATGGGCACAAATACGGATCTCTTCTAGTTAGTTGGCCAGGTAGCTGTCTTCCAAATTTCTTGGCATAGATGGGTGAACATTTACAGCATTCAATCCATTTGTTGAAGCATCGCAATTGGTATTCGATCAATTCCTGGAGCCTTGTTTTTTGCCAGTGCCTTCAGTGCTGCTTGGACTTCTTCCTTCAATACCATCAGTTCTTGATCATATGTTAATTACTGAAATGGTTGAATGTTGACCAATTGTTTTTGGTACTGTGACTCTGTATTCCTTCTGTCTTTTTTTATGCTTCCTATGGAGCTCAATATTTTGCCCTAGAATCCTTCAATATTGGAACTCGAGGCCTGAAGTTTTTCTTCATTTCTTTCACCTTGAGAAATCCCTAGTGCATTCTTCCCTTTTGGTTTTCTAACGCTAGGTCTTGCAGGTTTCATTTTAATACTTTACTTTGTCTTCTCAAGCCACTCTTTGAAATCTTCTGTTCTGCTCTTTTACTTCATGATTTCTTCCATTAGTTTTAACTGCTCTAAGTTCAAGAGCAAGTTTCAGAGCCTCTTCTGACATGCATTTTGGTGTTTTTTTCTCTCCTGTCTTTTTAATGACCTTTTGTTTTCTTCATGTATGATGTCCTTGTTGTCATCCCACAAATTGTGTGGTCTTCAGTCATTAGCGTACAATGCGTCAAATCTATTCTTGAGATTGTCCGCAAATTCAGGTGGGATACTCAAGATTTTCCTTTGGCTCTCGTAGACAGAATTTTGATTAGCACCTCTATAACATGCACCAGACTGGTAATTCCTGACTTACGATGTATTCGAGTTATAAAAAACCACACTTACAACCCTCCATTTAAAAAAAATTTTTTGGACATCTTATTTTTAGTAACTTCTTTTGGCCAGGTCCAGTGTATAGTTGCTGTTTATGTTGTTGAAAAAAGATATTTCCAGTGAATAAGTCGTTGGTCTTGCAAAATTCTATCATGTATTCTTCAGTCACTTCTTTCACCAAGACCATATTTTCCAACTACTGATCTTTCTTTGTTTCCAACTTTCACATTTCAATCGATAGTAATTATCAATGCATCTTGATTGCATGTTTGATCAATTTTAGACTGCCAGAAATTGGTAAAAAACACCACTTTCTTCATCCTTGTCTTTAGTGACTGGTGTGTAAATTTGAATAAAAGTCATATTAACTGGTCTTCCTTATAAGTCTATAGATATTATCCTATCACTGACAGCATTGTATTTCAGGATAGATCTTGGAATGTTCTTTTTGACAATGAATGTGATGCCATTCCTCTTCAATTTGTCGTTCGCAGCATAGTAAACCACATGATAGTGCAATTCAGAATGGCCAATACCAGTCCATTTCAGCTTACCAATGCCTAGGATATGTATTTTCAAGTGTTTCATTTCATTTTTGACAACTTATATTTTTCCTAGATTCATACTTTGTACATTTCATGTTCTGATTGTTAATGGGTGTTTGCATCTGTTTCTTCTCGTCTTGAGTCCTGCCACATCAGCAAATGAAGGTCCTGAAAGCTTTGCTCTAACCATGTCATTAAGGCGAACTATACTTTGTAGAGGCAGTTCTTCTCCACTTATATTTTGTGTGCCTTCCAACCTGAGAGGCTCATCTTCTGGCACTATACAGGCTATGTTCTGTAGCTATTCATAAGATTTTCACTGGAAATTTTTTTTAAGTAGATTACCAGGTCCCTCCTCCTAGTCTATCTTAGTCTAGAAGCTAAGAGACAAGAGAGAAGCACAAAATCATTAGTAAGAACAAGGCCAGGGGCTGACTGTGGATCAGATCATCAATCATTCATATGCAAGTTCAAGTTGAAGCTGAAGAAAATTCAAATGAGTACATGAGAGCCAAAGTACGACCTTGAGAATATCCCACCTGAATTTAGAGATCATCTCAAGAATAGATTTGATGCATTGAATGCTAACGAACAAAGAGAAGATGAATTGCAGGATGAAGAAAGAAAAGGTTATTAAAACAAGAAAGGAAGAAAAGACCAAAACGAATGTCAGAAGAGACTGAAACTTATTCCCGAATGAAGAGTAGCTTAAGTGATTGGAAGAAATGATGAAGTAAAAGAGCTGAACAGAAGATTACATAGGGTGGCTAGAGAAGACAAAGTAAAGCATTATAATAAAATGTGGTAAGACCTGGAGTTAGAACACCAAAAGGTAAGAACATGCTTGGTATTTCTCAAGCTGAAAGAACTGAAGAAAAAATTCAAGCCTCAAGTTGCAATATTGAAGGATTTTATGGGCAAAATATCTAACGATGCATGAAGTATCAAAAGGAGATGAAAAGAATACAGAGTCACTGTAAAAAAACATTGGTGGGTGTTCAACCATTTCAGGAGGGAGCATATGCTAAAGAATCGATGGTACTGAAGGAAGAAGTCCAAGCTGCACTGAAGTCACTGGCAAAAAACAAGGCTTCTGGAATTGATGGAATACCAACTGTCATGTTTCAACAAATGTATGCTATGCTGGAAGTACTCCCTCCTCTATGCCAAGAAATTTGGAAGACAGATGCCTGGCCAACGAACTGGAAGAGATCCCTATTTCTGCCCATTTCAAAGAAAGCTGATCCAACAGGATTTGGAAATTATGGATCAATATCAGTAATATTAGAAACCTTGATGATGTAGTGGTTAAGTGCTATGACTACTAACCAAAAGGTTGGCGGTTTGAATCTACCAGGCGCTCTTGGAAACTCTGGGGCAGTTCTACTCTGTCCTATAGAGTCACTATGAGCAGAATCAACTCGACGACAACAGGTTTGATGTTTTTGGTATCATTAATATCAAATGCAAGTAAAATTTTGCTGAAGGTACTTCAAAAACATTTGCAGCAGTACATCAACAGGGAACTGCCAGAAATTCAAATTGGATTTGGAAGAGGATGTGGAATGAGAGATGTCATTGTTGATGTCAGATGGGTCTTGACTGATAGCAGAGATTAGCAGAAAGATGTTTACCTGTGTTTTATGGATTATGCAAAGGCATTCGACTGTGTGGATCATAACAAATCATGAATAACATCTGGGAATTCCAAAACACTTAATTGTGTTCATGTGGAACCTATACCTAGACCAAGAGGCGGTTGTTGGGATAGAACAAGGGGATATTGTGTGGCTTAAAATCAGGAAAGGTATGCATCAGAGTTGTATCCTTCTGTCATACTTATTCAATATGTATACTGAGCAAATAACCTGATAAGCTGGGCTATATGAAGAAGAACGTGGCATCAGGATTGGAGGAAGACTCCTTAACAACCTGAGATCTACAGACGAACACAACCATGCTTGCTAAAATTGAAGAGGACTTGAAGTACTTTGATGAAAATCAAAAGCTACAGCCTTCAGTATGGATTATACCTCCATGTAAAGAAAAGAAAAATCCTCACAACTGGACCGATAAGCAACATCATGATAAAGGGAGAAAATACTAAAGTTATCAAGGATTTCATTTTATTTGGATTTATAGTCAATGCCCACGGAAGCAGCAATCAAGAAATCAAAAGACGTAGTGCATTGGGCAAATCTGCTGCAAAAATACCTCTTTGAACTGTTCAAAAGCAAAGATATCACTTTTCGAGGACTAAAACGTGCCTGATTCAAGCCATGGTATTTTCTATCACCTCATACGCATGTCAAAGCTGGATAATGAATAAGGGAGACTGAAGAAGAATTGATGCATTTGAATGGTGGTGTTGGTGAAGAATATTGAATATACCATGAGCTACCAGAAGAGCAAACAAATCTGTCCTGAAAAAAGTACAGCCAGAATGCTCCTTAGAGGCAAGGATGGTGAGACTTCATCTCACATATTTTGGACATATTATCAAGAGAATCTAGTCTCTGGAGAAGGACATCATGCTTGGTAAAGTAAAGGGTGGGCTAAAAAGAGGAAGACCCTCAACCAGATTTATTGACACAGTGGCTACAACAATGGGCTCAAGCATAGCAACAATTGTGAGGATGGTGCAGGACAGGGCAGTGTTTTCCTTCTATTGTACACGGGGCCGCTATGAGTCGGGACCAACTGAATGGCACCTAACAATAACAGCATCGTTAGTAATATGCACTACATATAATGTTGCAAGGCATAATTTGCTTATGTCATCACATCTGTAAGTTTATAGATAATGTTTCCCACCCCCAAAGACAAATAAAGATCAGTTTTATATTAAAAAAAAAAAAAAAACCATTGCCAATGAGTCATTCCAACTCATACCGACCCTATAGGACAGAGTAGAACTGCCCCATAGAGTTCCCAAGGAGCACCTGGTGTATTGGAACTGCCTACCTTTTGGGTAGTAGCCGTAGCACTGAACCACTATGCCACTGAAGACAATAATATTTAAAAAAAAAAAAAAATGTATTCAACTTACGTCATAACTGACTCTCCCTAAGTCGGAGACAGCCTGAGAAATAAAAGACAATCAGGGTCATTGAGGTAGTATATCTAGAGGAGGGTTTGGGTGGTTTTTATCTTTAGCTTTCCGTTTAAAACAGCCACATTCTACCAAAAATCTCAAGAGGTTGCTATCAGCATATTCCAAACAAAAATAAATAAATAAAAACCAAACCGGCTGCAGTCGAGTGGATTCCGACCCTATGGGCCGGTGTAGAACTGCCCCCATATGGTTTCTAAGGAATGGCTGGTTGATTCAAACTGCTGACATCTTTGGTTAGCAGCTGAGCCCTTAACCACTGTGCCACCAGGGCTCCTTTCAGCCTATTCAAATCAGGTTTATTTACCATAGGGGCTAACAACCTTAGCATTTTGTGTTCTGCATAAATACCCTCAGGACTGACAAAGGAGATAAGATGAGAGATTCACCATGGTAGTTCTTCCACTAAGAGTTCTACACTGTAGCTGGGTCCTGTGGTTACTAGTTTAGTGTTTCTTCTGGTTTCTAAACTCCAATGCATCTGGCCTTTTTTTGGGAAATAATACCACCCAAGTGTCTCCAATAAAAGGACAATATTTGATGAGATTCAGGACTTCCAAGCCAGGTTATCAAGGAAGACAAGTAAATCGCTCATATTCTGACATATTGCATTCTTAAGACATGAAGATTGTCTTTAAACCTTTTAGCAGGAGGAGATGATTAAGAAAGACAGGTTCAGTGGGTACTAAGAGAAAGTGGTATGTCAGTGCTGTAGCTTCTGGCTACCTTATCAAATTACAGCATTAGATAAGCCTCTGACTCCCAGTCTCCCACTCCGACAAGTACTAGGATTCCACAGTTGTTGGGAGCTGGGGGTGGGGAAGAAACTATACAAAGCTTTCAAGAGCAAATCTAGTCACAATTAGTTATTTCATTTGCAAACTAAAGGCACTGGGGTTAAAATACTCAGCATAATCCTTGCTTAGAGGCAAAAGAATCTTTCTATCCTCATTGTTGCCCCCAGAATCAGTGAACTACCTGATGCTCCCATTTTTGAACACCTATCACAGTGCTTTGTGCTTTTACAAAAATGTTTGCTTCCCCTAGGTGTTACTAATTTTTTTACACTAATCAGAATATTCACTTTTGAAAAAGGTATCTTATATGCAAATTGTTTTTCTAATGGAGCCCCCAAAATTCTCAAGAGAAGCAAGTAAAATTTAAAATAATCCCCCTGGTCTATGACAATAGGGTCCAGTACTCACCAATCCATGGAGGGAATGACAGTTGTTTATTATAAAGCTAGAACTCATTGTAATATTTATTTATCTAATTTTTAACTTCCCTGATCGAATGTAAAGGGAGTTTCCCTGGGGTGTGGCCTGTACCACCTTTTATCTCTCAAAAGATAAAAGGAAAGAGAAGTGAGCAGTGAAGGACCTCATACCACCACGAAAGCAGCACCGGGAGCAGAGGATGCACTGGTAGCAGTGCGTGTCCTTTGGACTGAGGGCTCCTGCGTGGAGAAGCTCCTAGTCCAGGTGAAGACTGATGACAAGGTCCTTCCTCCAGAGCTGACAGAGAAAGCCTTCCGCTGGAGCTGACACCCTGAATTTGGACTTCTAGCCTACTAGACTGTGAGAGAATAAACTGTTAAAGCCATCCACTTGTGCTACAACAGCACTAGATGACTAAGACAGTATCCAGAAGTATCCAGAACTATCTTTTAGTTATGTTCCTGACATTTGGCCTTTTGTCCAAAAACCCTAAGGATGTATTACATTTCTCTTCCTTCACTGAAAAAAACAAATTGGTTAATATCATATTTTATATGATGAGTATAAAATATTTATATATAATATTTACTGGGCACTGTGTTGGGTTACTGGGTGTTGGCTATGGGAATCTCTGGGTAGCACAAATGGTTAAGTGCTCCACCACTAACCAAAAGTATGGTGGTTCAGACCCACCAAGAGGTGCCTCAGAAGAAAGGTCTGGTGATCACTTCTGAAAAGTCACAGCCATGAAATCTCTGTGGAGCACAGTTCTACTCTGAAGTGAATGGAGTTGCAGTGAGTTGGAATCGCCTCCACAGCAACTGGTGATGGTGGTGCTGGGTGTTTGCATCCACCTTGTTAAAATGATAAAATTAATTTTATGACATGGTATATGAGAGTAGTGGTGATCGGAGAGAGGCTATGGTGCGATGGATCACTTTTGTGTGGCCTTTCTAGCCATGGTCTTGTAACTCCCACCCAAATAATGGGGCTGGACTCTGAGGCAGGGTAATTGTTGCCCACCAAAGGGGTTGGTCAGTTTTGCCAACCCGCCAGGCTTGAAACGAGCCACCCCGGAGACAGGAGAGAGAGAATCCTACCACCACCAAGGAAGAACAGCCAGGAGCAGAGAGCGTATCCTTTGGACCCAGGATCCCTGCACTGAGAAGCTCCTGAAACCAGGGGACCGAACCAAAGAGAGAGAGAGAGCTGTAACCCTGAAGATGGTGAGAAGCAGTGGCAGGAGAGACCAGCAAGAGGCTGCACATTGGACTTCCCAGCCCGATGAGTGAGTAAGCTGAGAGCCTGGAGTGACTCTGGGGATTTATTACCCATCAAGTTGATTTCAACTCATAGTGACCCTATTGGACAGAGTTGAACTGCCCCATAGAGTTCCCAAGGAGTGGCTGGAGGATTTGAACTGCCAACCTTTTGGTTAGCAGCCATAGCTCTTAACCACTGTGCCACCAGGTCTCTGGGGACTTATTGGCAGAAGCAAAAAGAGCTTTGTAATACTTGCCTGAGCAGGGCAGAGGTCTAGGGCCAGAGAGAGGTGTGCCTGTGAGAACAGTCAAAAAGAGGCTGTCCTGATGGAAGAATTATATCCTGAGTGTTCCTAGCCTGAATTGTAAACTGTTACTTCCTTAATTGTCATGGATTGAATTGTGTTCCCTCAAAATATCTCTCAACTTGGCTAGGTCATGATTCCCAGTACAGTATGATTGTCTACTGTTTTACCATCTGATGTGATTTCCCTATGTGTTGTAAATCCCATCACTACGATGTAACAAGATGGATTAGTGGCAGTTATATTGATGAGATCTACAAGATTAGATAGTGTTTTAAGCCAATCTCTTTTGAAACATAAAAGAGAAGCGAGCAGAGACACATGGGGAACTCATACCACCAAGAAAGCAGTACCAGGAACAGACTGCGTCCTTTGGACCTGAGGTTCCTGTGTTAAGATGCTCTCAGACCAAGGGAAGATTGATGACAAGGACCTTCCTACAGAGCCCACAGAGAGAGAAAGGCTTCCCCTTGAGCTGATGCCCTGAATTTGGACTTCAAACCTACTGAACTGTGAGAGAATAAACTTTTCTTTGTTAAAGCCTTCCACTTGTGGTATTTCTGTTATAGCAGCACTAGGTGATCAAGACACTAATAAACCCTATACGCATGAGTATTGTCTGTGAGTTGGCCATTGCAATGAATTGTTGAACTTAACAGAGAAGTAGAGAGTGCTGTGGGAGAAACAATTGGTGTCAGAATTGGTAAAGATGGTGGAGAGAGGAGGCATGTCTGACATCTGCCTCATAGGAATCTGCTTTGGGCTGTTGATCTTTATTCTCCTTGTGAAGTTAGAGGAGGCCAGACACTGCTCCATGCCATTTTTACAGAGGCTATAATTGTGAAGTATAAATTGAAGTTATGAAGGAATGGAAAGTAAGGTAAACAGGAGAAACAGGTCAGCGGAAACAGGAGAATGGGGCAGATGAGCAAGGAGAAGCAGAGATTTTTATGACATGATAAAATTAATTTTGTCTATCTTGATTCATACTCTCAAAATTGAGATCCTGATTGGTCTAGCTTATCTTCTTGAACCAGGTCACATCTGTTTGCTGGTATGAGGTCACCATTTATGCTCGTTTTGCAGACTTGGAATCTGAGACAGCAAGAAACCTTATAAATTATCTGAGATCACACAGCTAATAAGTGGCAGGACTTGGATTTACTCTCAAGCCTATCTGACTCTAAAGACCATGATCTTAACTGCTATGGTACAGAGACTCTGCCCTCTCTTCTTCAGTGAGACAACCAGGTAGTGGAAGTGATGAATATCTTTAAAGTGATATAAATACTAAGAACTACGGAGATTTCAGGAGGGGAAAATGTAAAAGACATATAGGACAGCTTTTGGCAGAAGAGCCTAGGGGCGTGCTCATTCTTTCCAAATGTTTGGGCCAATTACTGTAAAGTGATTTCTCTGTAGCTTACATTAGCCCAGTGAGGTATTGACATTGTCCATGCCATGATACCCTAATACTGCTGGTGGAAAGGAGAGAATCACCACTGGGGAGGCAAACTAAGAGTGTGCATTGTGGTCCCCCAACAGGAGCCTAGCGAGGAGGGTTGCAGAGGGGGATACCTGCCCCTGGGCGCAAGTGCAAGAGGGTGCCAGACAAAGCTCATAAGGACATTCCGAGGCACCAAAAATATGGGAGGCTCCTGACTGAGGCAGCCAGATAAGAGAGGTGAAGGCATTTCTGCTGACATATCGCGCTATCAACATTTATTCGTCTTGAAACTGGGGGAGAGAGGCAACTTAGAGATTGCCCCTGGGCACTTGAATTGGGCTGGGGGATGCAATTTTGAGATTGTCCCTGGGTGCTCATTACCCCACTATGCTCCTGTCTCCCCAAGCATCTCTGCTGCTTCTTGACCATCTGCCCCATTCTCCTGTCACTACTGATCTGTTTCTCCTGTTTACCATACTTTCCATTCTTTCATAACTTCCATTTATACTTGGCAATCATGGCCTCTCTCTGACCACACCCTACTCTAACCTATCATGACTTTTCAATTTCAGCTCCCAAAGAGCTGAAAAATTAGTTTTCTCTTTCTTAATTCATACTCTCAAAATTGAGATTCTGATTGGCTTATGTTATCTTTTTGGGCCAGGCCACATCTGTTGGTTGGCTTACAGGTTGGTTGTCTTCAATTAGACATTTACTCCTGGTCCAAAGATCTGTAATGGAGAGTGGAGTTTGGGAGAGTCCAGTCACATGGCACAAAAAAAAAAAAAAAAAAAAAAAATGGCAATGGGTAATGGGGGCAACGGGCAAGGTGTTTCTTTTGGGTGGGCATGCAGGCACACATACTCAATGTTGAACAATAAAAAACTGCAACATTTTCTTATGGGACATTTGCTATATACATTTTTAAAAGCCACCAAATTTGACATGAAAAAAGATGATTTTACTTTTTTTTTTAGTTTCTTCTATAACCGGTATCATATTTGTTTGTATATGCCTAATTAGGATAAATCTTTATATTTTGGATAGTGGGTTTGATTTTTGGAAATAGCCAGAAGTTATATTGAGCCATTTCTGATTAAGGGTAATGAAGGTAGATATTATAAATTTATCAAAAACGAAGTGTAACTATAAAAAAGAAAGACAAATTATATTTTGTGGTTCATAAACTGACCCCGAAGGCAATACCAAGAGGAGTTTTGAAAGTGTTTTGAGCAATGACAGCACATTAAATAAATGTATTATCCTCCGGAGGTGATTGCATCATTTGAAGGACAAATTTCAGGTATTTGTTCAGGCTTGTGAGACTGTGTATGCCTGTGTATGTGTATGAGTGTGTTTGTACCTTATTACATTGTGATTAATCTTCATTCCATAGAAATGAGGGAAAACACTGATCTGAATCAAAGTTCAGGAAGTTCTGATATTCAGTAGGTAGGCCCTGGTACAGTGGTACTGGTTGTTCATAGCTGCCGTCATCCTGATCAGCATCTGATGAATGTTAGTTGATAAATACTTTGAATATCACCCTTGAGAATGGACTTCTAATATCAGCCATAGACTCCCATATGGTAAAGGGAGTGCTGATGGACTATTCTGTGGTTGTTGTTGTTGAGTTGGCTCCTACTCATGACAACTCCATGTTTAACAGAATAAAAAGTTGACCGATCATACACCATCTTCACAATCATTGGTGTGCTGGAGTGCATTGTTGCAACCACTGTGTATTTTGAGTGCCTACCAACCTATGAAGGAGCCCTATTGGCTCAGTGCTTAAGTGCTCGACTACTAACTGAAAGGTTGGCAGTTCGAACCTATTAGCTACTCCGCTGGAGAAAAATGTGGCAGTCTGTGTCAATATTACAGCCTTGCAAACCCTATGGGGCAGTTCTACTCTGTTCTATAGAGTCACTATGAGTTGGAATCAACTCGAGAGCAATGGGTTTGGATTTTGGTTTACCAACGTAGGGGGCTCATCATTCAGTACTATATCAAAACAATATTCTGTTGTGAACCATAGGGTTTTCATTGAATAATTTTTGGAAGAACATCAGGCCTTTCTTTCCTACTCTGTTTTTGCTGCAAGCTCCACTGAAAGCTGTCTACCATATGCGACCTTTCTAGTATTTGAAATACCAGTGACATTGTTTCCAGCATCATAGCAACATGCAAACCACCACAATATAATGACAAGCTGACTGACAGGTGGTGGATTATTTTATAGAACACATAAATACCATAGGAAAGCAAAGGA
Source organism: Loxodonta africana (assembly GCF_030014295.1). Taxonomy (NCBI): domain Eukaryota; kingdom Metazoa; phylum Chordata; class Mammalia; order Proboscidea; family Elephantidae; genus Loxodonta; species Loxodonta africana. Next base: position 132,282,863 of record NC_087344.1, read on the forward strand.
AAGATCATGACTAACCCAGAAAAAGTGTTCAAAAGGTGAATCCACCTTACTATTATGTCTGTTTTCCAGTCTCCAGTGTCATTATATTTAATATGCTTTGAGAAAATCTGTTTTTCCTAAGATTTTCATTATGAATTAAAGACAGTTGAGAATAACAGTTTAAACAGGATGACTTCACTACAGGGCAACCCATTAGTGTCCACTCAACTGAGTTCTTCCTAAGATGAAGAAAGTTCAATATTACCCTCAAGGAGCTTACCCTCTAGGGGTGGAGGCATTTCACTTTTCCTGGGCTATGTAGGGGACCACAAGTTCTTTGTCACTACTTCTAGAACAATGCACTCTTTTTTCCTCAAGGGTTAAAATCCATTCCCTCATGCATTTCTTCTCATTATTCATGTATTAATAACAGGCAGAAAAGAGTGTTTTATCTACAGGACACATATAAATGGTGAAGTGAAACATTAGCACTATAAAAGTATCAGAAAAAAACAAATTCAAACTTAAATTTGAATTCTGGCCCTGGTTCCTACTAGCTATGCTGCCTTGACGAAAGCCCTTGGAAAGTTCTTAACTTCTTTTCAACCTGTTTCCTCATCTTTGTTGTTGTTGTTAGTTGCCATCTAGTCAGTTCCAACTCATGGTATCCCCATGTGTTGCAGAGTAGAACCACTCCATAGGATTTTCAAGGCTGTGACCTTTCAGAAGCAGATCGCCAAGCCTGTCTTCCAAGAGTTCAAACTGCCAACCTTTCAGCTAATAGTAGAGTGCTTAACTGTTTGTACCACACAGGGACTTGTTCCTTATCTTTATAAGATAGTATTAAATGAGATAATGCATGTATAGCAGTCTTAAAATTAACCTCTTATAGTTCCAGGTAATATGCAAAAAAAAAAAAATTTTTTTTTTTTTTTTTTAAAAAGCATCTCTTTCAAAACACTTCCTCCTGCTCTGTCATTTGTCATCTTCATTCATTCAACAAATATTTGCTGAGGCCCTTCTATAGGGTCTCTATGAGTCGGAATTGACTCAACGGAAATGGGATTTTTGTTTTTTTTTTCCTGTGTACCAAGAACTCTGTTATCTTTATCAAGGTAATGGCATGACAATATGCCTTCACAACCCACCCCAACCCCACCCATATCAATTTTTACCCTTCAACACTGCTTTAACCTATATGAAAAGATTGTAGTGATTTTCCTCAAAAGTCAAACTCCCTTTAGTCTAGGAGGAACATGGTTATCATTGGAGATTGTATATGTTGGTGGGGGTTGGGGAGGGGCAGTGTCTACAGGATACTGAGACCTAATAATCAGACATCCCAAGCTGATAGTTTAAAATTGATCCCCGAGTCTCATTCTGTACTTATACTGAAGTCATCATCTATGATATATTGCTTAATGAAAGGAAAAATTAATTAATTAAGAATATGTGCAAGGAAGCCCAGGGGTTTGATTTTAACATTATATAAGTAGCTTCCATCTAGTCAAGTAGTTTTAACTATATAGTTCGACTACAGACAAGACAACCTGGAAAAGCAAGGTCTAGGCCAAAGGGGTGTGTGTCTGAAGGTTTTTCTGTTATCCCCTAAATTGCTCTCTCTCTGGTTAGGTGAATATTGTAGACCCTGAGGACACGATCTTCATTTCAGTCACTTTTGGGGATCATAGCATCTTTCTGTTTTATGGCCACAGTTTAAATTCTGAACTTCAGTTAGCCATTCTGCAAATCTTGCCACCAGTCACAAGGCTGTCATTTCTCTCTTACAGCACTTGTCTCATTGCCTTGGTCTTATTTATTTTCATGGTACCTTCATTAAACAACCTATCAACTCTTTCAGATTATTTATTACATTCCCTAGAGCCTAGTTCAGTGTCAAGGTGGTCAATAATTATTTATTGAATAAGTCATTCAATAAAAGACAAAGGAGAAGAGACAAAACACTGTTCGTAACTCAAGCCAAATCTATTACCACAATGATTATTCAAACCATTAGTGGGAAAATAAGCATACCTTGCTTTCCACTGGTTGTGGCCTAGGTATCATCTCCATTTATGAAGAATAAACACATTGACATGGGGGGTTGACTTTAGTTTCCTAGTTAATTCTGTTTCCAGGTGAAACTTTTGGAAGCCCCTTTTAATTCTGCCTCCTTCTCATAGGGCACCCAGCTCTTCCCCCCACATAGTGACACCATTTCATTAGCTTTGCAGAGAGATGAGATTTACAACTTCTGTAGGAGTTTCCCTGTGTAGGGTAACAGGGAAGGAAACTGTAACTGCTTGAATTAGCACAACATATTTGCTTTCCTTCCGGCTGCCATAAATTCTTCAGATGACACAGAATCAACATTTTAGATGATTATGTCTGGCTTGTAAATTGTGCACCAAATTGTCACCCTTCTCCTCCGAACCCCACACCTGTTTGACACAGCTTTAAGAGTAGCCCTGACCCTTGGCCTCAGAGTCAAGTTTAATTGGCAGGGAGCTCACAGGATTTGCCACACCTCTAAGTAATACCTTAGGAATACACCAGGTTCGCTTCTCTTTTTTTTTTTTAACTGGAAAGCTGTCCTGTCAAGACCTTTGTTACAAGATTCTGCTCAAGAGTCTTCAAAATGTCAGAGCCACACTTAGTTCCTGGGAAACTGGATTCCCTAACAAAGGATTTGCTAGTGATTTTAAGCCACAGGTAGGTCACAACTAGTCTTGTGACTAATGAAAATTCCAAGCACTGCATTTTGAAAAATAAATTGGAGTATATTCAGAAAAAATGTGCATTTATTAGTTTACCCAGTTATAGTAAAGAAACAAGAAAGAAATAGATTTTATTTTTAATTTCAAAAGAGAAAAGTAAATAGATTCCTCAAAATCACATTTCTATTGGCATTCAGAAATGGAGGGCAACAGACTTTTGGCAAAATGTCTGTATGTTCCCTCACTGTTGTCAGCTGCTGTGGGGTCAGCTGGCCCCTGACTCATGGTGACCCTACAAATAATGGAATGAAATGCTGCTCAGTCCTGTATCATTCCCATGATTGCTTGCAGATCAGATCATTGTGATCCACAGTTTACTGGAAGTAGATCACCAGGCCAGGGTTAAACAAAAATGAGAATGTTTTGGAGTCATGAAATAAGATGGGAAACTGAAGCAAATCTTTCTATATTAGCATAAATTTGAAGGAACTAGAGAAATGTATACTGTTCATTTAGGTCAACTTCAGCAAATGATTCTAAATGATTTATTTTTTTTTTAGGAAAATTTAAGTAACTTCTAAAAACCATTAGTTAATTCGCTTTTGTCCTAGTTTAGAGCCCACAGATAGGAAAAATTTCATAACGAACTCTGGGAAACGGGTAAAAATTGGCAATGATACTTTTCCAGTGAGAGATGTCAGAGAAGTCACAAAACCAAAGAGCATTTCCCCCATTCCTTCCTGTACGCTAGGCATATATGCAAAGCTTATTGTCAATTTTATACTTAAACATGGACACCAAATTGGGTGGGGTAGGGAAAAGCAGCGAGATACATATGACATTCTGAACCATTTCTGGAAAGCACTCAAGAAAATTAACATCATTCGTAGAAAAGCTTTTTGCTAAGCTCTGGTATGTATTTTTTTCCTTCATCTGTCCCTTTAGTTTCAACCAGCATTGTGATGTCTGTGAAAACTCACAGGAGCTGCCCCTGTGACTGGGATGAAGGCAGTGGTTTAGAGAGCTCAGTTCCCAGTGAGGTGACCAAGGAAAGTCCCTTCACTTCCTGAACCTCCGTTGACTGTAGAAAGTATCTCTGAGGCACCAATTCAGCCTGTTGTTGGCCTTGGATAGTCATTTAAAATGTCTGAAGTAAGCCAGAGAGATATGTAAAAAGTTGAACTCTTCCTTAATTAAAGAAGAAAGGAAGGAAAGAAAGAAGGAGAGAGGTAGGGAAGAAAGGGAGGAAGGAAAGAAAGAAAAAAAGAAGGGAAGAAAAAAGAAAGGAAGGAACGAAGATAAGAAGGAAGGAAGGAAGAAAATTCCTAATTTATAGACTCCCTGGGGGTACACATTACATCTATTTCCCCAACAATTATCCTAATGAGGAAGGAGTGACCCAGAGCAGATCCTCTCTCCCATCCCTGTCTTCACCTGAGCTCTCTCATTCTTGCTTGGCAGGGATCCCTGAGCATCCATTTCCAGTAACTGGACTTCAAAGGACTCATAATCCAAGGCAAAGCCAAACAGGTCGGGTCCTGTTTCTTAACCTCTTGAATGCAATGCTTTTAAATAAATTTATTATCCCAAAGGAGAATGTTTGCTCACTGTCACAGAAAAGCATTTGACTCCGCCGTCCTGTGCAGACACTGTCTTAATCTGCCAAATGTTTGGAAATCTTTTCCTCTCTTTTTGACATACCCAAAACCCAAACCGGTTGCCGTCAAGTCAATTCTGATTCATAGCGACCCTCTAGGACAGAGTAGAACCGCCCTATAAGATTTCCAGGGAGTGCCTGGTAGGTTCCAATTGCTGACCTCTTGGTTAGCAGTTGTAGTTCTTAACCACTACGCCACCAGGGCTTCCCTTTTTGATACAGAAGTTATTAAAAGAAAAATCTGACTAAACAGGGCCCACCATCAGAGAACTTTCAGTATCATTCAGCATTAGTCTCTAAAGCAACCTTTTCAATTTGGGAGAAGTAAGAGCAGAAAGACTTTAAAGTCACTTGCCCAAGTACCCGGGCTACTTCCTGTTAGAAGCCAGGAGGAATTTGGACCTGCTTCTGTGTTCGCCCTTTTTAAGGTGAGAGCAGCCATCAGGAAGTCTTTCCTCAGGCCAGCATTACCATGAGGCTGCGGTGTAGATCACATCAATGAAACATGTTCTTGGCCAGGATTTTTGTACAGTTCGACTGTTTGTGGCATCCCCAGAATACGTTTACCTCTTCCTCCTTCCAAATAGCTATAATTTCCACATTTTGAAATATGTACTTCTGGAGAAACAGAGTCCTTTCTTGACTTAAGGTTTAGAGTATGTGAGCTAAGCCAAGCAATGAATGCATTCTCTCCACTAGCCTCAGTGGTTCAGGAGAGTCCACGTGACCAAAGCTGGCCCAGTCCGAGAAATACCAGTACTTTCTAAAGAGACTGAAATAACACTCTCTTTTTTTTTTTCGTTTCTGGATGGGGACGAAGAAGCAACAGCCCCAGGATCATGGTGACATCACTTAAGCACCACAATAGGAGTCATCCTTAGGACGAAGTGACACCAGGGAAAGTAGAGCAGAGAAACGTGTGTGGTGACAATGCCGAGTGGTTGGATGAAGCCACATTTAATATTTGCCATGCCTCTGGATTTTTAATATTAGAAGGCCATGCATCCCCTTTATTGTTTAATCAGTTTGAGTTGTGCTTTCTTTAACTGCAATCAAATGCATTACGCACGATACAGTAATAAGAACTGGAGAGGAATGTGGGTTTCTGGTAGGGGTGAGAACTGAGGGCAGACTACGAATTTAATGTGACCAAAACAATAACTGGGTGTATCTCCCCTAACCAAGGACAGATAGCCTAAGCTCTTACATTCAAGAAATAAACTCGAAGTCTCTGTGAAATGTTCACCCTCATAAAAACGAGTTTAAATATTTCTTTGTTTTCTTGTATCGAGATGATTAAAACCAATGTTTTTGTGTGTGTGTGTGTGGGAAACAAAAGATACCTCTATTAAGCGGTGCGTGTGTGTACTTAAGTATGGATGGCAAATGGCATGGAGTAAATATGTGCCATTGGTCTCTGTACATTCCTCACTACATGAAATTCCAGTGGGCAGCAGAGAAAAGCAACAGCATTGGTCAGAAGTTTAAAACCAACTGATTGGGGATCTGAAGGGAAGCACTGGTTGTTCCTGCATGGAATGAATTCTTGCACTCCATGCAGGAGACCCAGATTCAGTTCCTGGCCAATGTACCTCATGTGCGGCTACCACCTGCCTGTTGGTGGAGACTTGAGTGTTGCTATGATGTTGAACAGTTTTCAATGGTGCTTCCAGAGTAAGATGGACTAGGAAGAAAGGCCTGGTGATCTACTTACAAAAATCAGCCAGCAAAAATGCTGTGGAGCATTAATGGTCTGAACTGCAACCAATCATGGGGATGGCGCAGGACCAGCAATATTTCTTTCCGTTGTGCATGGGGTCACCATGAGTTGGGGGCCTTCCTGATAGCAGCTAACAACAACAATTGGGGATCTGAGTTATACTGTAGACTTGGATAAAAGCTAGACTGTGTGGAATAAATATTTTTTAGAATGATATGTGAAGACAATACCTATTTTTTAAACCTGTTTCACTGGAGAGGTTTCTAAAAGAGCAAGAGGGTCAAAAGTTGTAGCAGGCATCTAAAACAGCTTTTTTCCCCTTTCTCTAAGGGAGGGGTCCAATCACAGCAATTTAACTGGAGTGAAAGGCAGAGCCTGAGGCCTGAGAGGAGCCTGGGAAATTATGACGAGCAATCAGAGGTATGCAGAAATGCAGGATGCTTTGCCTTCGTAGGCATTTCTGAAACCTGGTGGGATCATGCTCATAACCAGAATGCAAGCAGACCTATCAGGGCATTAGAATTCAAGAGAGCTAATTTGGGGGAATTAAAAAAAAAAAAAATTAGCGAGTATGGTATTGAAGAAGGGAATACTAAAACCCAGGAGAAGCGTAGGCTGCTAGAGTATCCACCATAATTAAAGCAGATTACAATTGCTCTGAGAAAAGAAGAATGCACAGAGAAAGAATATCCAATGCGCCCGATCAAGACTGACGGGGACGGAGGCTCTGTAATGGCAGCGAGGAAATTAGGAGGGAGCCCTAGAGAAATTCCTCATAATACCTTTTTTTTTTTTTTTTTAGGAGAAAACGATAATTATGAAAAAAAAAGAATAAGCTAAATAAAGTAGCTAAGTTTAAGAAGAGACATTTGCACCTCATATGGGAAGTAAAGCGAGCAAGGCCGCTAATATGAATCATAATAAATGAGTAAACACTCTGCTTCAAAACTCTTTTTAAAAGAGAGACATAAAAAAATGAACTTAAAAAAAAATACTGATACCTCTGCGAAAGTCACAAAACTAGGAAAAAATAATTTTGAACAGGTACACTGACATATTTGGAAATCAACAGACCTAGATGACAGACACAGGATAGCTGTTAAAGAAGACTGATGACAAATTTAGACCCAATAATTTTTTTCTCTCCCCAAGGAGTGTGGAAGGGAGTGTGGAGAAAGCTTTGAATCTGTTTAATACTTTTACCTCCTTTCAGTTCTGACTTTTTTTTTTAAGCAACCACATCAGAAAAATTGCCCTTACTTTTTACCATAATTACCAAATAAAATGCAGTGATTAAGCCATTAATGAAAAGTGAAGAACATTAACAAGTAAGCACATTGGCATTGTGTGGGAAGAAAGTAAAGAATACCTACAAGACTCTTTCTAAAAGCCTGACAATTCCATTTTAACTAAGATAAAAACTGTGCTAGTCAACTGGACACAAGTGTCAGCATGAGAGCATCATCACCAGTAAGAAGAGCCAGGACGGCTGTGTAGCAGTCAGTCCTCAGCAGGCCCACCAGACGGTTTCAAAGAAGAAAGTGTGCATGTTAATCAGCTGCCATTTCACATTTGTGGGACAGCCGTGAGGTAGAGTGTTGGTTTATCTGTACGGACAATTCCTACCCTCAAGAAGTGTGCAATCTAGTTGAAAGCAAGGTGACACAGGTATCAGAAGTTAATAAGGCAAAGCAGTAAATGCTAAGTGTACTTCAACACAGAGGATCAGGGCACAGGTGGGAACTGAGCTGAGGACTCAGGTAAAGAAGACCACAGAATTCTAGGCAAGGTAGAAAGGCAGAAATATTTAACATTATTTTGTTTTTAAATGAATAGTTAGGAGACAGTAGTGAATGTATCAATCTGCCTAGACTAGAAGACTTCAAACGTGGGTAGTGTGATCTCATACAACCTATTAAAATTAAGATGGATTATAAGCCTAAAAGTGGACTATAAAATAATAAAACTTCTAGAAGAAAACATAAGAGAATATTGCCAAATTGTGACTTTAGGAAAGGGGAAGATTTCTTTAATGGGACACAAAAAACACAAACAATAAAACTAACGACAAAACAAAATATTGATAAATTGTAACTACGTTAAAATAAGAAATTCTGTTAATCAAAAGATGTCATTAAAAGAATAAAACAAGCCACAGACTGAGATGATATTTCAAATGTACCTGATACAGTACTTGTATTCAGAATATATAAAGAACTTCTACAAAACAGTAAGAAAAATACAGTCAACCCATAAAAGAAATGGGCAAAAGACTTGAACAGACACTCTATAAAAAAACGATATCCAAATGGCTAATAAGCATATGAAAAGATGCTCAGTATGATTAGTCACCAGGGAAATGATTATTAAAATCATAATGCAATACTACTAGCCACCTAAAAGAATGGCTAAAATTCAAAGAACTGACAATACCAAGTCTTTTACAAAGATCTGGAGCAAATGGTATTCTCATCCACTGCTTACTGGCAGGAGTATAATTAGTTTCTACCACTTTGCGAAAGAGTTTGGTGGTTTTTAAACACTCTGCAACCCAGGAATTTCAGTCCCAACAGAAATAAGTCCTTATATTCACAAAAAAGACATGTATAAGAACATTCATAGCAGCTTTATCCCAAATAGTCAACATATACCGAAGCCCGAATGTCCATCAACAAAAGAATAAAATAGATAAATTATGTTATATTCACACAATGGAATACTATGCGTACTGACAAAGAATCAACTCTGTAGTGTTATCTCATCATGTTGAGTTAAAGAATAATGTTGACTGAAGAAAACTGGACACAAAAGAGTACACACTATATGATTGCACATACATGACGTTTAGAACAGACAAACTAATGTATGGTGATAATGGTCAGAATGATGGTTGTCTTTGGGGAATATAGTTTTAGAGGGGCACAAGGGAGCATTTTGGGGAACTAATAATATTCTCACCTTGATCCAGGTAATAGTTTCACTGATGTCTACTTATGTAAAAATTTATAGAACTGTACACTTGCGAGAAGCTCTGGTGGAGCAGCAATTAAGCATTTAGCTGCTAACCAAAAGGTTGGTGGTTCGAACCCACCAGCCACTTCACAGGAGAAAGATGTGGCAGTCTGCTTCCATAAAGATTTGCAGCCTTAGAAACCCTATGGGACAGTTCTACTCTGTCCTATAGAGTTGCTATGCATCAAAATCAACTGGACGGCAATGGATTTTACGGGTACACTTAAGATTTCTGCACATTACTGTAAGTTATACCTCAGTTAAAAAGGAGGGTGGTAGGAGATAAGGTTTAAGAGGAAATTAACGAGAAAAAACATATATAAACTATCTCACATAATAGATAATAAATATTTTTCCCTTGTACATTCCTTAGGGGCCTTAGGGGTCAGATTACAAAGTGTCGAATGACAGGACGAGGAGTCTGGAGTCTGTTTTACAGGCAACGAGAAGCCATTGCAGACTTTTTAGGCAAACTTTATGTTTTAGGAAGATTAACTCAGTAAAGACATGCAGAAAAAATCTGGAAAAGAGAGGGAAAGAAGGAGGTAGGGGCAGGGAGGACAAAGAAATCCATTAGGAAGCTGCAATGAAAATTCAGCAAGAGTGTAAATTAGTGTATAAATGATACGGTCTGTTATCCCAGCTTGGTGTACAATAACAAATCAATTTCAATTTTGCAATTAATTCCTTGAAATACATTTGTCTTTATTTTCAGGAAATTCAATATTTTACTTTTGAGATTCACCCTTCTGAATTGTCCAAGAACTCTGAAGGATAGTACTGACAAAGGGAGCGAGTCCTATTCCACACTTCAGAAACAAGATGTCGCTGTTGAAGACTGGTCTTGTATGTGCAGGGATGCAGTGTTGCATGCATACTTCCCCTGTGAATCAAAATAATAGATTTTTAATTCAATTTCACTTGCAAATACTTTTTTTTCACCCTTCAAATCCCAGCACTGTGCCACAGAGGCTGGGTCCAGAGGGCTTTCCAGCCTCAAGCACTGGCAGTACTCCAACCCAACACTTTGGTGTTTGTGTTGAGTTAAAATCACTACCCAGGTCCCTCCTGCTCACTGGTAGGCTTTTCTTTAGGGACTTTGGGGAACTTTGCTAGTGGACCTTGGCCAGGGCAACCTGCTCTGGGCAATACTGATTACCTTGAATCTTAGAGAGTCAGATAGCCTTGGTCTTTTTATAAAAATTGGTCAACTCCATTTCTAGAGCTCTCTATCTAAAAGATCTCAAATCACCACTTTTATTAAGTCACTGTAAGGTTTTACTGGAGCCCTGGTGGCATAGTGGTTAAGAGCTCAGCTGCTAACCAAAAGGTCAGCAGTTCAAATCTATCAGCCACTCCTTTGAAGCCCTGTGGAGGCAGTTCTATTCTGTCCTGCAGGGTCCCTATGAGTCAGAACTGACTCAACAGCATCTAAGAATGACGACATAAGGTTTTACTATGGTTCTTTCCCTATGGTGATGAATTTTTATCCCCCTCCTCATATTTTCTTAACAAGAGGAGCCCACTTAAGAGCAGCCTCAATGAAGATGTGCCCCAGGATTATTTGATGTTTTTATCTTTGGTCAGAGAAGCAACTGAAATAATCTCTAAAATTCTGCTTCACTAGGTATTATGGACTGAATTGTGTCTACCGAAATATGTGTTGGACCATTTTGGAAAATGATATGGCACTTCCTTAGAAAGCTAGAAATAGAAATACCATATGAACCAGCAATCTCACTCCTAGGACTATATCCTAGAGAAATAAGAGTCGTCACATGAATAGGCATATGCACACCCATGTTCACTGCAGCATTGTTCACAATAGCAAAAAGATGGAAACAACCTAGATGCCCAGCAACAGAAGAATGGATAAACAAATGGAGCATACATACAATGGAGTATTACGCAACAAAAAAGAACAATGATGAATCTGCGAAGCATCTCACAACATGGATGAATCTGGAGGGCATTATGCTGAGCAAAATAAGTTAATCACAAAAGGACAAACTTTGTATGAGATCACTACTGTGATTAAAAACTCATAAAAAATTTATACACAAAAAGAAATAATCTTTGATTGTTATGAGGGAGGGGAAGCGTGGGGATGGAAAAAAACACTAAATAGACAATAGATAAGTGGTAACTTTGGTGAAGGGTAAGACAGTACACAGTACTGGGGAAACCAGCCCAACTTGTATAAAGCAAGGTCATGGAAGCTCCACAGACACATCCAAACTCCCTGAGGGACCAAATTGCTGGGCTGAGGGCTGTGGGGACCATGGTCTCGGGGAACATCTAGCTCAATTGGCATAACATAGTTAAAAAAAAAATGTTCTACATTCTAATTTGGTGAGTAGCATCTGGAATCTTAAAAGCCTGTGAGCGGCCATCTAAAACACTCCACTGGTCTCACCCTTTCAGGAGCAAGGGAGAATCACAAAACTAAAGATACAAGGGAAAGATTAGTCCAAAGGACTAATGGACCAAAATCTACCACGGCCTCCACCAGACTGAGTCCAGTACAACTAGATGGTGCCTGGCTACGACCACTGACTGCTCTGACAGATCACAATAGAGGGTCCTGGACAGAGTTGGAGAAAAATGTAGAACAAAATTCTAAATGAAAAAGAAAGACCAGACTTGCTGGCCTGACAGAGACTGGAGAGACCCTGAGACTGTGACCCCTGGACACCCTTTTAGCTCAGTAATGAAGTCACTCCTGAAGTTCAGCCTTCAGCCAAAGATTAGACAGGTTCATAAAACAAAATGAGACTAAAAGGGTACTGCAGCCCCAGAGGCAAGGATTAGAAGGCAGAAGGGGACAGGAAAAGTGGTAATAGGGAATCCAAGGTCAAGAAAGGGGAGAGTTGACATGTTGTGGGGTTGTTAACCAATGTCATAAAACAGTATGTGTACTGTTTAATGAGAAACTAGTTTGTTTTGCAAACCTTCATCTAAAGTACAATTAAAAAAAAAAAAAAGGCGTTGGAATCCTAACTCCTATAGCCCTGGATGTAATCCTGTTTGGAAATTGGGTTTTCTTTGCTATGTTAATGAGGCATACTAACATAGGGTGTGCCCTAAATCTAATCACTTCTGAGTTATAAAAAGAGCAGATTAGACACACACACGGGCACAAATGGGGGAGGACAGACACCATGTGAGGATTATCTATAAGCCAGGGAACTAGTGAACACCCAGGGCTACCGACAAAGACAATGACATAGCAGAGACCCCTGATTTGGACTTTACCTTCCAGAAGTGTGAGAAAATAAATTTCTGTTATTTAAAGCATTACAAAATTACAAAAATTAAAAATCAAATAGCTTAACTTAAGCCCATTAACTTCCATTTATTATGTGGATCTCTGTTTTCATTTCTATTAAGTGGAATTGCTGTGTTATGTAGCTGTTCCTGTTGTTGTTAGGTGCCATTGAGTCGGTTCCGACTCATAGCAACCCTATGCAGAATAGAACGAAACACTGCCTGGTCTTGTGCTATCCTTAGAATGGTTGTTATGCTTGAGCTCATTGTTGCAGCCACTGTCAATCCACCTCGTGAGTGTCTTCCTCTTTTCTGCTGACCCTGTACTTTGCCAAACATGAAGTCCTTCTCCAGGGACTGATCCCTCCTGACAACACGTCCAAAGTATGTAAGACACAGTCTCGCCATCCTTGCTTCTAAGGAGCATTCTGGTTGTACTTCTTCCAAGACAGATTTGTTCGTTCTTTTGGCGTTACGTAATAGATGTATGTTTAACCCCATAAGAAACTGTCAAACTGTTTTCCAAAGTGTCTGTATCATCTTGCATTTTCATCAACTATGTGTGAGAGTTCCATATTCTCTCCAATACTTGGCATTGCCAATCTTTGTAGCTTTGGCTATTCTAGTGGGTTTGCTTTGCACTTTGGTCAAAAATCAATTGACATGTATGCGTGGGTCTATTTCTGGACTCTGTCCTGTCCCGTTGATCTTTATGTCTATCTTTAGGCTAATTTGTCACTGTTTTTATTATTGTAGCTTTACAGTAAGACTGGAAATCAGGTAGTATAAGTCCTCCAGATTTGTTCTTTTTCAAATATGTTTGGTGATTCTAGATCCTTTGCATTTCTAGAATAAATCTGTCAATTTTTCAAAAAACAAAACAAAAAGCCTACAGGGATTTTGAAAGGATTTGTTTTGAATCTGTAGATAAATTTAGGGAGTACTGATATCTTAAAAATGAGTCTTCTGGAGGGGGGACAAGATGGTGGACTAGGTGGACGCTGCCGCGGATCCCTCTTGCAACAAAGACTCGGAAGAACAAGGGAATCGATCACATACATAACAATCTATGAACTCTGCACAACAAGCACAGACTTAGAGACGGAAAATGAACAAATACGGGCAGACAGCGACCGTTTTCAGAACTAGGAGCCAGCGTACCAGGCAGGTGACCTTCGGAGCCCGATCTGGGGCAGAGCCCAGGGGGGCAGATGGCACAGACGGGGGGCCCAGCCCTTCCCCCCCAAACCCATCCCGGGAGGAAGTCTAGCTGGTTGGCGCGGGAGGCGTAGTGGCGCAGCCGGAGGGAGAAGCACCCGGGAGGTAGTGACTGATATTGGAGCGGGGAGAACAGCGTCCCAGCTGGGGACCCGTCCCGCCGGGAGTTTGGCAGGAAGCGGGCGGGGCGTGAGCGGGGGGGGGGAGGTCAGCTATATTTCCCTAAAGTGACCCCGGGGCGGGGCCCGCACTTTCGTGCGGGAGGACGCCCACCCAGTCTGCGCGTGCGGTGCGGCGAACCAGAGAGAGAAATCCCCGGAAGTGACTGGTCTCAGAGCGGGGAAAACAGCGTCCCAGACGGGGAGCCATTCCGCTGAGATTTGGGCACACGCGGGCAGGGCGTGAGCGCGGGGTCCAATTATATTCCCCTGAATTGACCCAGGGGGCGGGCCCACCTGGTCGTGAGGGTGACGCCCACCCAGATCGCGCATGTGGCGCGGCGCACGGGAGGGAGAAAACCCCGGAAATGACTGGTCTCGGACCGGGGAAAGCAGCGTCCCAGCCGGCGAGCCATCCCGCTGGGATTTGGGCGTGCGCGCAGGCGGGGCGCAAGCACGGGGTCCAATCATATTCTCCTGAATAGACCCTGGGGGCGGGCCCACCCGTTCGTGCGGGAGACGCCCACCCAGTGCGCACGAGTGGTGCCGCGCACCGGAGGGAGAAGTCCCCAGGAGGAAGTGACTGGTCTCCAAGCAGGGAAAGCAGTGTCCTAGCCGGGAAGCCGTTCCGCCCGGATTTTGGTGGACGGGGGCAGAGTGTGAACGCGGTGTTCAGCTCTATATCCTGTGGTGCTACACTCCCAGCTCTCTGATCCCTCCCCCACCCTCCCCAGGCGGCTCCATTAACATCCGAATACCCGGAGCCAGAAGGAGAATTCAGATAGGGATCTGATGGCATTTTCTTTTTAGCTGATTACCTGGAAAATCTAGTTTCCCAGTGATGGCTCGGAGACAGCAGTCCATAGCAAACCACATAAAGAAACAGACCATGACAGCTTCTCCAACCCCCCAAACAAAAGAATCAAAATCCTTCCCAAATGAAGATACAATCCTGGAATTATCAGATACAGAATATAAAAAACTAATTTACAAAATGCTTAAAGATATCACAAATGAAATTAGGATAAATGCAGAAAAAGCCAAGGAACACACTGATAAAACTGTTGAAGAACTCAAAAAGATTATTCAAGAACATAGTGGAAAAATTAATAAGTTGCAAGAATCCATAGAGAGACAGCATGTAGAAATCCAAAAGATTAACAAAAAAATTACAGAATTTGACAACGCAATAGAAAGTCAGAGGAGCAGACTCGAGCAATTAGAATGTAGACTGGGACTACTGGAGGACCAGGGAATCAACACCAACATAGCTGAAAAAAAATCAGATAAAAGAATTTAAAAAAATGAAGAAATCCTAAGAATCATGTGGGACTCTATCAAGAAGGATAACTTGCGAGTGATTGGAGTCCCAGAACAGGGAGGGGGGACAGAAAACACAGAGAAAATAGTTGAAGAACTCCTGACACAAAACTTCCCTGACATCATGAAAGACGAAAGGATATCTATCCAAGATGCTCATCGAACCCCATTTAAGATTGATCCAAAAAGAAAAACACCAAGACATATTATCATCAAACTTGCCAAAACCAAAGACAAACAGAAAATTTCAAAAGCAGCCAGGGAGAAAAAAAAGGTATCCTTCAAGGGAGAATCAATAAGAATAAGTTCAGACTACTCAGCAGAAACCATGCAGGCAAGAAGGGAATGGGACGACGTATACAGGGCACTGAACGAGAAAAACTGCCAACCAAGGATCATATATCCAGCAAAACTCTCTCTGAAATATGAAGGAGAAATTAAGATATTTACAGATAAACACAAGTTTAGAGAATTTGCAAAAACTAAACCAAGACTGCAAGAAGTGCTAAAGGAGATTGTTTGGCCTGATGACCAATAATATCAGGTACGAGCACAATACAAGGTCACAAAACAGAACGTCCTGATATCAACGCAACTCAAATAGGGAAAGCACAAAAACAAACAAATTAAGACTAATTCTAAAAAATAAATAAATAAACAAAATAATACACATAACAGGAAATCATGGAAATCAATAGATAAACAATCACAATAATCAAAAAGAGGGACTAAATATAGGAGGCATTGAACTGCCAGATGGAGAGGGATACAAGGCGATATAGAAGGATACAAGTTAGGTTTTTAATTAGAAAAATAGGGGTAAATAATAAGGTAACCACAAAAAGGAATATCAATTCCATAACTCAAGAAAAAAGCCAAGAAAAACGTAACGACTCAACAAACACAAAGTTAAACATTATGAAAATGAGGATCTCACAAGCTACTAAGAAAAACGTCTCTGCAAAAAAAAGCATGTGGAAAAATGAAATGGCCAACAACACACATGAAAAGGCATCAAAATGACAGCACTAAAAACTTATTTATCTATAATTACGCTGAATGTAAATGGACTAAATGCACCAATAAGGAGACAGAGAGTCACGGACTGGATAAAGATACACGATCCATCTATATGCTGCCTACAAGAGACACACCTTAGACTTAGAGACACAAACAAACTAAAACTCAAAGGATGGAAAAAAATATATCAAGCAAACAATAAGCAAAAAAGAAGAGGAGTAGCAATATTAATTTCTGACAAAATAGATTTTAGACTTAAATCCACCACAAAAGATAAAGAAGGACACTATATAATGATAAAAGGGACAATTGATCAGGAAGACATAACCATATTAAATATTTACGCACCTAAGGGCTGCAAGATACATAAATCAAATTTTAACAGAATTGAAAAGTGAGATAGACACCTCCACATTTATAGTAGGAGATTTCAACACACCACTTTCGGAGAAGGACAGGACATCCAGTAAGAAGCTCAATAGAGACACAGAAGACCTACTTACAACAATCAACCAACTTGACCTCATTGACTTATACAGAACTCTCCACCCAACTGCTGCAAAATATACTTTTTTTTCTAGTGCACATGGAACATTCTCTAGAATAGACCACATATTAGGTCATAAAACAAATCTTTGCAGAATCCAAAACATCGAAATATTACAAAGCATCTTCTCAGACCACAAGGCAATGAAGCTAGAAATCAATAACAGAAAAACTAGGGAAAAGAAATCAAATACTTGGAAAATGAACAATACCCTCCTGAAAAAAGACTGGGTTATAGAAGACATCAAGGAGGGAATAAGGAAATTCTTAGAAAGCAATGAGAATGAAAATACTTCCTATCAAAACCTCTGGGACACAGCAAAAGCAGTGCTCAGAGGCCAATTTATATCGATAAATGCACACATACAAAAAGAAGAAAGAACCAAAATCAGAGAACTGTCCCAACAACTTGAACAAATAGAAAGTGAGCAACAAAAGAATCCATCAGGCACCAGAAGAAAACAAATAATAAAAATTAGAGCTGAACTAAATGAATTAGAGAACAGAAAAACAATTGAAAGAATTAACAAAGCCAAAAGCTGGTTCTTTGAAAAAATTAACAAAATTGATAAACCATTGGCTAGACTGACTAAAGAAAAACAGGAAAGGAAACAAATAACCCGAATAAGAAACGAGAAGGACCACATCACAACAGAACCAAATGAAATTAAAAGAATCATTTCAGATTACTACGTAAAATTGTACTCTAACAAATTTGCAAACCTAGAAGAAATGGATAAATTCTTGGAACAATACTACCTACCTAAACTAACACATTCAGAAGTAGAACAACTAAATAGACCCATAACAAAAAAGGAGATTGAAACGGTAATCAAAAAACTTCCAACAAAAAAAAGTCCTGGCCCAGACGGCTACACTGCAGAGTTCTACCAAACCTTCAGAGAAGACTTAACACCATTACTACTGAAGGTATTTCAAAGCATAGAAAAAGACAGAATACTACCCAACTCATTCTATGAAGCTACCATCTCCCTGATACCAAAACCAGGTAAAGACATTACAAAAAAAGAAAATTTTAGACCTATATCCCTCATGAACATAGATGCAAAAATCCTCAACAAAATTCTAGCCAATAGAATCCAACAACACATCAAAAAAATAATTCACCATGATCAAGTGGGATTTATACCAGGTATGCAAGGCTGGTTTAATATCAGAAAAACCATTAATGTAATCCATCACATAAATAAAACGAAAGATAAAAACCACATGATCTTATCAATAGATGCAGAAAAGGCATTTGACAAAGTCCAAAACCCATTTATGATAAAAACTCTTACCAAAATAGGAATAGAAGGAAAATTCCTCAACATACTAAAGGGCATCTATGCAAAGCCAACAGCCAATATCACTCTAAATGGAGAGAACCTGAAAGCATTTCCCTTGAGAACGGGAACCAGACAAGGATGCCCTTTATCACCGCTCTTATTCAACATCGTACTTGAAGTCCTAGCCAGGGCAATTAGGCTAGACAAAGAAATAAAGGGTATCCAGATTGGTAAGGAGGAAGTAAAGCTATCACTATTTGCAGATGACATGATCGTATACATGGAAAACCCTAAGGAATCCTCCAGAAAACTACTGAAACTAATAGAAGAGTTTGGAAGTGTCTCAGGATATAAAATAAACATACAAAAATCACTTGGATTCCTCTACATCAACAAAACGAATACCGAAGAGGAAATAACCAAATCGATACCATTCACAGTAGCCCCCAAGAAGATAAAATACTTAGGAATAAATCTTACCAAGGATGTAAAAGACCTATACAAAGAAAACTATAAAACTCTGCTACAAGAAATTCAAAAGGACATACTTAAGTGGAAGAACATACCCTGCTCATGGATAGGAAGACTTAACATAGTAAAAATGTCTATTCTACCAAAAGCCATCTATACATATAACGCACTTCCAATCCAAATACCAATGTCATACTTTAAGAGGATAGAGAAACAAATCACTAATTTCATATGGAAGGGAAAGAACCCCCGGATAAGCAAAACATTACTGAAAAAGAAGAAGAAAGTGGGAGGCCTCACTCTACTTGATTTCAAAACCTATTATACAGCTACAGTAGTCAAAACAGCCTGGTACTGGTACAACAACAGGCACATAGACCAATGGAACAGAATTCAGAACCCAGATATAAATCCATCCACGTATGAGCAGCTGATATTTGACAAAGGACCAGTGTCAGTCAATTGGGGAAATGATAGCCTTTTTAACAAATGGTGCTGGCATACCTGGATATCCATTTGCAAAAGAATGAAACAGGACCCATACCTCACACCATGCACAAAAACTAACTCCAAGTGGATCAAAGACCTAAACATAAAGGCTAAAACGATAAAGATCATGGAAGAAAAAATAGGATCAACCCTAGGACCCCTAATACAGGGCATAAACAGAATACAAAACATTACCAAAAATGATGAAGAGAAACCAGACAACTGGGAGCTCCTAAAAATCAAACACCTATGCTCATCTAAAGACTTCACCAAAAGAGTAAAAAGACCCCCTACAGACTGGGAAAAAATTTTCAGCTATGACATCTCAGACCAGCGCCTGATCTCTAAAATCTACATGATTCTGTCAAAACTCAACCACAAAAAGACAAACAACCCAATCAAGAAGTGGGCAAAGGAGATGAACACACATTTCACTAAAGAAGATATTCAGGCAGCCAACAGATACATGAGAAAATGCTCCCGATCATTAGCCATTAGAGAAATGCAAATTAAAACTACGATGAGATTCCATCTCACACCAACTAGACTGGCATTAATCCAAAAAACACAAAATAATATATGTTGGAGAGGCTGTGGAGAGACTGGAACTCTCATACACTGCTGGTGGGATTGTAAAATGGTACAACCACTTTGGAAATCCATCTGGCGTTATCTTAAACAGTTAGAAATAGAACTACCATACAACCCAGAAATCCCACTCCTCGGAATATACCCTAGAGATACAAGAGCCTTCACACAAACAGATATATGCACACCCATGTTTATTGCAGCTCTGTTTACAATAGCAAAAAGCTAGAAGCAACCAAGATGTCCGTCAACGGATGAATGGGTAAATAAATTGTGGTATATTCACACAATGGAATACTATGCATTGATAAAGAACAGTGACGAATCTCTGAAACATTTCATAACATGGAGGAATCTGGAAGGCATTATGCTGAGCGAAATGAGTCAGTTGCAAAAGGACAAATATTGTATAAGACCACTATTATAAGATCTTGAAAAATAGAAAAAACGGAGAAGAATACATACTTTTGTGGTTACAAAGGGGGGAGGGAGGGAGGGAGGGAGGGAGAGGGCTTTTTATTGATCAATCTGTAGATGGGAACTGCTTTGGGTGAAGGGAAAGACAACACTCAATACAAGGAAGGTCAGCCTAATTGGACTGGACTAAAAGCAAAGAGGTTTCCAGGATGAAATGAAAGCTTCAAAGGTCAGCGGAGCAGGGGCTGGGGTCTGGGGAACTTGGTTTGAGGGGACTTCTAAGTCAATTGGCAAAATAATTCTAGTATGAAAACATTCTGCATCCCACTTTGAATTGTGGCGCCTGGGGTCCTAAATGCCAACAAATGGCCATCTAAGATACATCAATTGGTCTCAACCCACCTGGAGCAAAGGCAAAGGAAGAACACCAAGGTCACACGACAACTAAGAACCCAAGAGACAGAAAGGGCCACATGAACCAGAGACCTACATTATCCTGAGACCAGAATGTCTGCCCTGTCAGGGAACACAACAGACAACTCCTGAGGGAGCAGGAGACCAATGGGGTACAGACCCCAAATTCTCATGAAAAGAACATACCTAATGGTATGATTGAGACTAGAGGAATCCCAGAGACAATGCTCCCCAGAACGTCTGATGACACAGGACAGGAACCATCCCCGAAGACAAATCATCAGGCATGAAAAGGACTGGTCAGTGGAGGGGAGAGAGATGCCGATGAAGAGAGAGCTAATTAAATCAGGTGGACACTGGAGAGTGTGTTGGCAACTCTTGACTGGAGGGGGGATGGGAAGATAGAGAGAGAGGGAAGATGGCAAAATTGGCACGAAACGAGAGACTGTAAGGGCTGACTCAATAGGGGGAGAGCAAGTGGGAGAAGGGAGTAAGATGTATGTAAATCTACATGTGACAGACTGATTGGAATGGTAAATGTTCACTTGAAGCTTAATAAAAATTAATTAAAAAAAATGAGTCTTCTGATTCATAATCATGATGTATTGCTTACTTATTTAGATGTTTTAAAATTTCTCTCAGCAATGTTTGTAATTTTCATTGCACAGGTATACATACATTTAAAAAATATATATCCCCAAATGCTACATGTTTTTGGGTATTATCATAAATTACTTAAAAAAATTATTTTCCAACTGTTTATTGCTAGCAAATAGAAATACAACTGATATTTGTGTATTGTCTTTGAAACTCGAGACCTTCATGAACTCACTTATATATTCTATTAGCTTTTTTATAGGTTCCTTCTATGTTCACAAGTATGTCATATGTAAATAAAGAGTTTCACTTTCCAATCTGTATGACTTCATTACTCTTTCTCCCTTATTCCACTGGTTTAGAACCTCCAGTCCAATGCTGAACAGAAGTAGTGAAAGTGGACAGTCTTACTTTGTTCCTAAACTTAGGTAGAAAGCATTCAGTCCTTCAGCATTTATTATGATGTTAGCTGTTTGCTGTGGGTTTTCTTGTAGTATAGATATACTATATCACATTGATAAACTTTTCTTCTGTTTCTAGTTTGCTGAGAGGTTTTCTTTTTTACATGAATTGGTGTTGAATTTTGTAAAATGTATTTATCTGCAAATACTGAGAAAATAATATGATTTTGTTCCTTTGTTTTTACATGGTTTTCAAATGTTAAAATCACTATTACATTTCTGGAAAAAATTCCACTTGGTCACTAGATATTATTCTATTTATATATTTCTAGGCTCTCTTTGTTAATATTTTGTCAAGGATCTTTTATAAGTAGGTTGATACGGAACAATTGTAATGTTCTTTTCTTGTTATGTCATTTTCTGTTTTTTTTCTTAATAATTTTTATTGTGCTTTAATTGAAAGTTTACAAATCAAGTCAATCTGTCACATATAAGCTTATATACACCTTACTCCATACTCCCACTTACTCTCCTCCTAATGAGTCAGCCCGCTCCCTCCTTCCAGTCTCTCCTTCCGTGACGATTTTGCCAGTTTCTAACCCTCTCTACCCTCCTATCTCCCCTCCAGACAGGAGATGCCAACACAGTCTCAAGTGTCCACCTGATACAAGTAGCTCACTCATTGTCAGCATCTCTTTCCAACCCATTGTCCAGTCCCTTCCATGTCTGATGAGTTGTCTTCAGAAATGGTTCCTATCCTGGGCCAACAGAAGGTTTGGGGACCGTGACCGCCGGGATTCCTCTAGTCTTAGTCAGACCATTAAGTATGGTCTTTTTATGAGAATTTGGGGTCTGCATCCCACTGATCTCCTGCTCCCTCAGGGGTTCTCTGTTGTGCTCTCTGTCAGGGAAGTCATCGGTTGTGGCCAGGCACCATCTAGTTCTTCTGGTCTCAGGATGATGTGAGTCTCTGGTTCATGTGGCCCTTTCTGTCTCTTGGGCTCATAGTTATTGTGTGACCTTGGTGTT
This sequence comes from Loxodonta africana, assembly GCF_030014295.1. NCBI lineage: Eukaryota > Metazoa > Chordata > Mammalia > Proboscidea > Elephantidae > Loxodonta > Loxodonta africana. Next base: position 132,305,172 of record NC_087344.1, read on the forward strand.
CTTCATTCTCCTTTGATCCAGGTGGGATGAGACCAATTGATGCATCTTAGATGGCCACTTGTTAGCATTTAAGACCCCAGATGCCACATTTCAAAGTGGGATGCACATTTTCTGGTTTTGATATATTAATGTTGGTGTCATAAAATGAGTTGGTATGATAAAACAAGTTGGAATCAAATGAGTTGAGTTTTCTAGATGAATTTGGGAAACTTCTTTAAATATTTGGTAGAATTCTCCATTGAAGTTTTATGGGCCTGAAATATTCTTTATGGGAATGTTTTTGTTAAGTAAAAGTTTAAGTTCTTTAATAGTTAAAGGTCTATTGAAATTATTTACTTCTTCTTCAGTGAACTCTGATAGTCTGTGTCTTTCAAGGAGTTTATCCATTTCATCAAGTTGTTGAATTTATTGGCCTATATCTGTTTATAACATTTCCTTGTTATTCATTTTATATCCGTAGAACTTATAATGATTTTTTTCCCTCATTCTTAATATTAGTTCCTTCTCTCTTTTTTTTTTGACATACATTGTCAATTGTATTAATATTTTAAAAGAACCAGCATTTGGTTTCACTAATTTTTCTCTATTGTTTTAATCATTTCTGTTATTGATTTCTGATTTTTTCCTTCACTATTTCTTTGTTTTTTCCTGCTTACTTTGGGTGTACCTTGTTCTTTTTTTCTAGTTTTATATGATGAAAACTTATATAATTAATTTGAGGTCTCTCTTCTTATATAAGCATTTAAAACTTATAAATTTCCCTCTACATACAACTTCAGCTACAACCCACAGATTTTGGTACACTGTGTTTTCATTTTCATTCAGTTCAAATTTTCATTTTATAGAAGAATTAAAATTTCCTTTTATTCACCTTCTAATATATCCAAGGCATTTTTTCCTCAGGTTTATTTTCTTTTGTGTATCTTCTAATTTAGTTTTAATTTCTATGATAAATTTTTCTTCTTTTTTTCTAATTCTTCTCTGAGCTGATTCCTAGTTTTTAAGTTATTTGATTTTTTATCTTCAGTCAAATTCTTAATGTCTTTTAGCTTTTTTGGAAACAATAAGGTACAAATTTCATTTCATTTATGGGCATGTCTTTCTGGCATGTTTTTATAGGGGATGTTATTCTAATCATTTTCTCCTTTTGCAAATAAAACAAATTTTATGAAATTTGACCTCAATTTTTTTTCTGTTGTTTATTTTAATGTGAAATTAGTTTTCCAGAACTAAGAGACTTTCATTGTCTGTTCTTCTTCTTCCAGACAGGTTTTAATACTCACCACTCCACTGAAACTGCTCATGTCAATGTACCAATGACTCTCCTGTTATTAAATCCCATGGTGAATTCAGGCCTCATTTTACATGATTTTCCAGCAGTAGGTGACACTGTTGATCATCTACTCCTCTTTGATTCACTTTCATCATTTAGTTTACAAGAACACATACGTTCTTGGAGCTCTCCCTCCTTTACTGGTTGCTACTTCTCAATTTCCTTCCATGGTTCTTCCTCCCCGACCTCTAAACATTAAAGTGTCCCAAGGCCCAGAATTTAATTCTCTTCTCATTTCTCTCTATATTCATTTCCTTTATCATTTCATCAGAACTATCACGTGTCTGTCAGTTTGTCATACCGTGGGCACTTGCTTGTTGCTGTGATGCTGGAAGCTATGTCACCAGTATTCAGATACCAGCAGGGTCACCCATGGAGTACAGGTTTCAGCTGAGCTCCCAGACTGAGACAGACTAGGAAGAAGGACCCGGTAGTCTACTTCTGAAAAGAACCAGCCAGTGAAAACCCTATGAATAGCGGCAGAACACTGTCTGATATAGTGCCAGAGGATGAGCCCTCCAGGTTGGAAGGCACTCAAAAGATGACTGGGAAAGAGCTGACTCCTCAAAGTAGAATCGACCTTAATGACGTAGACAGAGTAAAACTTTCAAGACCTTCATTTGCTGATATGGCACAACTCAAAACGAGAAGAAACAGCTGTAAACATCCATTAATAACCGGAACCTGGAATGTACAAAGTATGAATCTAGGAATATTCAAAATCATCAAAAATGAAATGGAATGCATAAACATCAATATCCTAGGCCTTAGTGAGCTCAAATGGACTGATATTGGCCATTCTGAATTGGACAATCATATAGTCTACTACACTGGGAATGGCAACTTGAAGAGGAATTGCACTGCATCCATCTTCAAAAAGAACATTTCAAGGTCTATCCTGAAGTACAACACTGTAAGTGATAGGATAATATCCATACACTTACAAGAAAGATCAGTTAATAGACTATTATTCAAATTTAGGCACCAACTGCTAAGGCCAAAGATGAAGAAACTGAAGATTTTTATCAGCTCCTGTGGTCTGAAATTGATTGAACATGAAATCAGGATGCATTAATAATTACTGGTGATTGGAATACAAAAGTTGGAAACAAAGAAGAAGGATCAGTAGTTGGAAAATATGATCTTGGTGATAGAAACAATGCCAGAGATCAAATGACAGAATTTTGCAAGACCAACGACTTTTTCATTGCAAATACCTTTTTTCACCAACATAAATGGTGACTGTACACATGGACCTTGCCAAGTGGAATACAGAAGAATCATATTGACTACATCTGTGGAAAAAGACGATGGAAAAGCTCAATATCATCAGTCAGAATAAGGCCAGGGGCCAACTGTGGAACAGACCATCAACTGCTCATACGCAAGTTTGAGCTGAAACTGAAGAAAATCAGAGCAAGTCCACGAGAGCCAAAATATGACCAGAATTTAGAGATCATCTCAAGAATAGATCTGACGCATTGAACACTAACGACCCAAGACCAGATGAGTTCTGGAATGACATAAGGACATCATACACAAAGAAAGCAAGAGGCCATTGAAAAGGCAGGAAAGAAAGAAGAGGCCAAGGTGGATGTCAGAGGAGACGCTGAAACGTGCTCTCAAATGTTGAGCAGCTAAAGCAAAAGGAAGAAATGATGAAGTAAAAGAACTGAACAGAAGATTTCAAAGGGTGGCTTGAGAAGACAAGTAAAGTATTATAAGAACACGTGCAAAGAGCTGGAGATAGAAAACCAAAAGGGAAGAACACGCTTGGCATTTCTCAAGCTGAAGAAAAAATTCAAGCTTCGTGTTGCAATAGTAAAGGATTCTACAGGGAAAATATTAAACAACGCACGAAGAATCAAAAGAAGATAGAAGGAATACACAGAGTCATTATACCAAAAAGAATTGGTCGATGTTCAACCATTTCAATAGGTAGCATGTGATCAGGAATGGATAGTACTGAAGGAAGAGGTCCAAACTGCACTGAAGGCACTGGCGAAAAACAAGGCTCCAGGAATTGATAGAATGTTAATTGAGATGTTTCACAAATGGATGCAGCACTGGAAGTGCTCACTCAACCATGCCAAGAAATATGGAAGGCAGCTTCCTGGCCAACTGACTGGAAGAGATCCATATTTATGCCTATTCCCAAGAAAGGCGATCCAACCGAATGTGGAAATTTTTGAACAATGCCATTAACATCACATGCAAGCAAAATTTTGCGGAAGATCATTCAAAAGTGGCTGCCATAGTATATCGACAAGGAACTCCCAAAACCCTTGGGTATATCTTGACTTCTCTCTCTCACACACCATGTCTAAGCAGTCAGGAAATCCTTGTGATTCTAATATAAGAAACAAATCTCTATTTGACCATTTTCACCATCTGCACTGATTCCAGCTTTATTGGACCCAACATTTCTCTCACTTGGATTACGGACATAGATTTCTGACTGGACTTTCTGCATCTACTTTTATGCTCCAATAATCTATTTTCATTGTGAAGCCAGAGTGACCCTTTTAAGACCTAAGTGAACAGGTCAATTCCTAGCTCAAACTTTCCAGTGGTTCCATATGTTTTCTTATAAAAAATTCAATATCTGTGACAGGAGTGCTGAACTTCGTATTTTCACATTCATTCATTAAGTCAGGACCCTCAAAAGGAAGTGGGTACTTTCTGCTTGATAGTTTTTTGGCAGAAGTAAATGAAAAACTTCTGTAGGGAAAAGTATCCCTAGTTTAGTGCTCTGTGATTCCCAAAGATGAAGGTCAATTAATTATGACCTTAAAATTTAAAAAAGAATTCTCTAACACACAAGAAAACAAACCACCATGAGTGACAAATCAGCTGAAATAAAGAAACAAAGATCTGGACTCCTAAGGACTTCAGATGTTAAATTGGTAAGTACACAATATAAGTTTTACATGTATTTGATGTTTAAGAAAATAAAAGAGGGCAAAAAATAAGTAACTTTCCAAAAGTCCTTGAAAATGACCAATTTAAGAATTAAAAAAAAAATCATTGCAATTAGAAACAGACACTAATGAAGAAATAATTAGTAAACTGAAAAGATAAATCTGAACATATCATTAAGAATGTCACCCAAAGAGTTGAGAAGATAGTAAACATAAAAAATAGGCTAAGATACCTGGAAGACAAAATGAAAAGTTCTGACAGATTTAGTAGGAGTCACAGAGCGAATGAAGGAGTTGTAATAATTAAAGAGTATACAGTTCAGAATTTCTGGAACTAGTGAAAGAGGTGAATCCACAGATAAAGGAAGGAAGCAGAATTTACAAAGAAGTATAAATAAGAAAACATCCACATCTATCCATATCATAGTGAATCTGCAGATCACCAAAGAGAAAAATCTTACCAGCAGTCAGAGAGAAAAGATCGCTTACGAAGGAATGGAAGTTTTACTGGCAGCAGACTTTTCATCAGCAATAATGGAAGCCAAAAAACAAAAAACAGAAATCAGCTAAAACAGAAAATAATTTCCCAGTGTTGAAACAAAATAACTATCAATCTAGGATTATGTACTCAGAAAATAGTTTTTAAAAAATGAGGGAGAAATAAAGAAAATTTTAGATGAACAAAAGCTGAGCATGTTTATCATCAACAAGTCTTCATTAAAGGAATTTCTAAAGAATACACATAAGGAAAAATAAGCAAAGCAAAAATGGCTGCAATGTAAAATAGAAAGATAAAGAACTTGTTAACGTTGTCGTTGTTAGGTGCCATTGAATCAGTTTCAACTCATAGCCATACTATGTACAATGGAAGGAAACACTGCCTGGTCCTGTGCCATCCTCACAATCATTGTTAAACCTGTAGGCAATTAAAAAAGGTATATTGTCTCTCCGTATACATTAATTTAAAAATAAGATTGAGTTGATGGGATTTAAAAGTCGTAGAATTAAAATACTGGGCCATAATATCATGTAATTTTAAGACAGGATTGGCCGTAGATCATAGTTAAAATGTCCTAAGGCGTTGATATTATTCAATACAAGATAGAATTAAATTTATGCTTTGTTAAAGAGATGCTTGGTAAAATTTCAGTGATGACATCTAAATTATAGAAATAGAACATATAACTTCTAAACCAGTGCAAGGAAAAATGTAGTAATATAACACATAAACTCTCAATCAATTTTTAAAAAATAAGAACAAAAAGAGGCAGGATGGTAGAGACAAGTTTAAAAATATCATTAATTGTAACAAATGAAAATAGACTAAATTTGCTAATTAAATGACAAAGATTGTCTCATCAGATAAAAAATAAAATCCAGCTATACACTGCTGCAAGGGATACAACCAAAGTTTAAAGACATAGAAAGCTTGAAACTGAAAAAAATGAAGAAATAATAGCAAAATGCTAACCATAATAAATGTGAAGTAACTATATTAATATCAAACAAAATAGACTTTAAGACAAAACACATCAGTAAGGACCAAGAAGATTATCTACATGATTATAAAAAAATTAATATACCAAGAATCTATAACTACCTCCAGCTTGAGTAAAAAAACACCTAATGAAATAGCCTCAAAATATGAAAAGGAATAATATATAACCACAAGAAAGAATGGACAACATTCCCATTATGGTGGAAGATTTTCACACATCTCTCTCAATTATTGTTACGTCAAGTAAACAATAAAGTAGTAAAGTCGTAGAAGAGTTGAGCTTTATCATTAGCAAGCTTAATTAAATGGAGATCTACAGAACTCATCCCACAACAGACCATACATAGTATTTTAATACATATGGGATCTTTATAAATTTTATCACATATTAAGCCATAAAGTGAGTTGCAACAAATTTCAAAATAATTTGCATCATAGAGACTACATTTTCTTACTAGGTATAATTTGAGGTCAATAACAAAGATAAATTAAAATTTCCACATCTTTGGAAATTAAAAACATGTACACTCTTTTAAATTACCCATGGGTCCACAAAAAAAAAAAAATCATAATGGAAATCTAAGAATCACTTGTAACTGAATGGTAATAACTATTACATATCCAAACTTATGCAATGCAGTTGAAAACAGGCTTTAAAGACCATTTACAAACTAAATTATATATTAGAAAAGAAGAAAGATTGAACATTAATGGGCTAAGTATCCAACTTAATAAACTAGACCGATTGTTCTTAAAAATTTTAGTCTCAGGGCCATGTTACACTCTTAAAAATTATTGAGGCCTTTAAAGAGTATTTATTTGTGTGAATTATACTTATCAATATTTACAGAATTAGAAGTTACAATTTTAAAACATTTATTAGTTCATTAAAAACTAAGCCCATTATATGTTAATCTAAATTACATATAAAAAAATTACATATATTAATAAAAAATCAACTGTATTTTCCAAAATAAAAGTATTCAGTGAGCAGCTTTGCTAACCTTTTTAGAGCCAGATTCTCATGTCTGCTTCTGTATTCAATCTCTGGTGATATGCTAGTTTGGCTGAAGTATATGATGAATATCTGGCCTAATGCAGACATGTATTTTAATAGCTTTTCCATATAATTGTGAATATTCCTCTTTGATAATATGTCAAATCTCTACCAGTGGTAATCTCTTAAAGATTAGTTGCAATGTGGAAGCTGAAACCACATCAATGAATTTTTCATGGTCTGTTACATTAAGTTCCATTGGTATGTCTTGTACTTTGAATGTTTTACCCATGCATGATTTTGTAACATCATGCATTGATCATCTGGAAAATATTGGTTCACTGAGTTATACAGTCTTCTGAATATTGACATATTTCATTATACTATATGAAAAAAAATTAATATTACCACAAATCTCATCAGAACAGCCTGTAAGTATTGCGAAGCTGTCAAGCTCACAGTGACAGGTAAAATTTTAAATTCTAATTTTTACTTGAAAGTTCAAATTTTAACATTGGTAACAAATATTTTCAGTTGTTTTCCTTGAAGCGACAGGCTCACTTCATTCAATTTTGACAAAATGCCTTCCAAATACCCAAAGCTGAGTACCCTTAGTGTGTCTGTCAGTCATTCTTTGAAGTAAAAATGGTGTCCCATGATTAAAATGGCTAGTTCAGTTTGCAACTCCAGTGATCACACAAATACTTTTTTTTGAGACAGACATCAGACTTCAAAATGCAAGAAGTGTTTTATATACTTGCCATTTCGTCAGACAGAATAGCAAAAAGACTCGTAGGCAAGGATCAAAATTTAATAAAAGTAATAATTTTTACTGTTTTGTTAAGAAGGGCATTATTTAATAAAACCAGCATTTATTTTTACAGCCAGGGTCCAGTGGCAAGGGATATAATGACCACTGACATGGTTTGGTATCATGGCCTTAATTTGGGCTAACATGCCAGCAATTTTACCTGCCATTGCTGTTGCACTGTAGTGCAATGTAACCTCGTGAAAAAGCCACATAACGTCTTAGTAGTATTATGAATAGTTTTAACCTCATCTTCTGAAAGTTTTTCAGGGATCTTTAGGAGTCTAAGGAGTATACACTGGGAACCAATGAGTAGATCAAGGGTCAGTGAGCTATGACCTGAGGGCCAAATGTTGCCCCTGATTTTGCAAATAAAGTTTTATTGAAACCTTTGCTTGCTGGAAGTGAAGAGGACTTGAAGCATTTACTGACCACAGCCTTCAGTATGGATTACACCTCAAAATAAGTAAAACAAAATTTCTTACAACTGGGCCAATAAGCAACATCATGATAAATGGAGAAAAGAGTGAAGTTGTCAAGGATTTCATTTTACTTGGATCCACAATCAACACCCACAGAAGCAGCAGTCAAGAAATCAAAAGATGCATTGCACTGGGCAAATCTGCTGCAAAGGACCTCTTTAAAGTGTTGAAAAGCAAAGATGTCGACTAAGGTGTGCCTGACCCAAGCCATAGTATTTTCAATTGCATCACATGCATGTGAAAGCTGGACAAGGAATAAGGAAGTCTGAAGAAGAATTGATGCCTTTGAACTGTGGTGCTGGAGAATATTGAATATACCACAGACTGCCAAAAGAATGAACAAATCTGTCTTAGAAGAAGTATAACCAGAATGCTCTTTAGAAGCAAGGATGGCGAGACTGTGTCTTACATACTTTGGACATGTTGTCAGGAGGGATCAGTCCCTGGGGAAGGACATCATGCTTAGTAAAGTACAGGGTCAGCAGAGAAGAGGAAGACCCTCAATGAGATGGACTGACACAGTGGCTGCAACAATGGGCTCAAGCATAACAATGATTGTGAGCATGGCACAGGACCAGGCAGTGTTTCGTTATGTGGTACATAGGGTTGCTATGAGTTGGAACCAACTCGACAGCACCTAACAACAACAACAATGAAGATCGGAAGTTAATGTAAAATATGGTAATGTAATATAAAGGATAAATAAAGACAAATGTTATTCTTTAAGAAGACTAATGAAGTAGAAAAACCTCTGGCAAGATTGACAAGAACATGCCTATAAGCAATATTAAAAATTAAAGATATGAAAAAGATTTAAAAGATACAACTATAAACAATTTTATGCTAATAAATTTTAAATATAAATAGAGAAAAGTGTCCAAAATATTTCAATTGTGAAATCTGACAAAAGAAGAAGTAGAGTCCAAATAGTACTATAATCATTAAAATAACTGAATTAGTAGTTAAAAATCTCACCTGCAAAAAATTAGGCCCAGGTAGTTTTATAGAGAAGTTCCGCAAAATATTCAATAGATTATTCTAACCTCATAAATTCTTCTAGAAAGCAGAGAGAGGATATTCTCTAATTACTTTTATATACAGATTTTTTAAATTTGTTAATATTAACTATATAAAGGTATATAAAGTTAGCATTAAATTAAAAAAAATAAGGACAGAAGGTAAATTACAGTCCAGTTCTACTCAAAATTGTGAGTTTGACAATCTAAATAAATTATTAGGAAACTGAATAGTAGTGTATAAGAAAGAATAATTCACCATGACCAAGTTTAATTTACCCCAGGAATGCAAGGAAGGTTTATGTTTAGGAACTTGACAAATATAATTACTCCGGCAATATATTAAATGAGAAAACCAAGGTGATTTTTTTCAATAGATGCAGAAGAACTATATGATAAAATTCAACACTCATTCATGATTTAAATCTAAGCAAAGTTATTAGTAAACTAGGAGCAAAAGGAACTTCCTTAATGTAATAATGGTTTCTAAGAAAACCTGCACAGTAATAAACATTATTCAATTGTCAAAAGTTAGGCATATACCCTTTAAAATCAAGAAGTTGGCAAAGATGTCCACTTTGGCAAAGGTGGCAAAGGTGTCACCAATTTTATTCACCATTCTACAGGAGGGCCTAGCCATTGAATAGGAAGAGGAAAAGGAGCAGGAGCAGGAAGATAGATAACCTATTTTTTTTTCAGCAGGAAGGTGGGAAGGACAACCATCTAAGCTCCTATTTTGTAATGGAGCTTATGTAATGGAGTGGGACCCTGGTGGTGCAGTGGTTAAGAGCTTGGCTGCCAGCCATAAGGTCGGCAGTTCAAATCTACCAGCTACTCTTTGGAAACCCTATAACCCTACGCGGCAGTTCTACTCTGTCTTATAGGGTCACTCTGAGTCAGAATTGACTAGGTGGCAATAGGTTTGGGTTTTTGTTGTTGCTGGTTATATAATGCAGTATGGTTGGAGCTCAAACAGGCTTTAATTTCTAATGTCAATTATGCAAAATTATATTTATTTCTAATTACTCTTAAGTAATAAATACATGCTTTGGGGTTTATTTTATCATCGAATCAATTCTGACTCATAGCAACTCTATAGGACAGAGTAGAACTAACCTATAGGGTTTCCAAAGAGCAGCTGGTAGATTCAAACTGGCAACTTTTTGGTTATCAGTCAAGCTCTTAACCACTGCGCCACCAGGGATCCCACCAATTCATAGTCATTTCCAAATAGTTTTCCTCACAGTGTGGGAAAAGAATACTGTCTCCCCCGCCCCCCCACCCCCGCCAGAGGAACACTAAATGGATTAGTTGGTTTGCATCTAGAAGGCAAATTGCTTTAAAGAAATATTCATTTTGTGTTTGCTGAACATATATAGTTGAACCAACATAAATTAAATGCATATGTAATGTGATTCAACCACACTTTACTGCTGTAAGAATAGGCAAGAAGAAATCCAAACCTACCATGCTTATAATTTCTAACTTTATATGTTGTTAATTGGGTGCCTCAATCTTTTTTAGGAATAGGAAATGTTAGAGCCAGAAGGGAGGTGCAATAAATGACTGCTGAAAAGGAGTAACAAATTAAGAAGGGGTATTAGTTATCATCTAGTCCAATGACTCTTGGACATTTTTGACTGCAACTCACGGTAAAAAAAATACATTTTACAAGATGACTCATTTAACACACATACACAGAGCACATAATTGACATGAAAGTTACAAAAAGCGGTATCTACCTTTACTGCATGTAATCAACTCTGATGGTTTCTATTCTATCTCATGTTCTTAAAATTTCTTGTTATTACCTACTAAGTTAACTTCGTGACCTTCAAAAAAGGTCACTACATACACTTGACAAACACTCATCTAATCCACCTCTGTAGTCGCCTGGGTGGCACAAATGGTAAGAACTCAACAACTAACTGAAAGGTTGATGACTGGAACCCATCCAGACGTGCTTCAGAAGAAGGGCCTGGTGATCTGCTTTTAAAAAGTTCACAGCTTTGAAAACCCTATGGAACACGGCTCTACTCTGCACATGCGGGGTCGCCGTGAGTCAGGATCAACTCCATGGTAACTGGTTTTTGGTTTGGTTTTTAGTCCACCCCACACGTTTTTTATAGATGAACCAAATGAACCTCAGAGGAATTCAAGAGAATTATTATTTTGAAAGGTACTAAGTGTTCAAGTGTCTAGCATAAGCTTATTTGAAGCTAGTTTTAAATGTACCTTTGCTACTGACATATTATTCTTATATATTTTACTCTCTCTTCTCAGACACCCACAGCCCGTCATTTGTCAGGTGTGTCGCTCTGTCTAATGAGATCAGATTAATCTGACAGCATCTATTCTGAATAAGCCACGCTGAGCACTAGCTAGTATCTACCTCTTGTTTGCAAATCAATCACTTGACTTTCCAAATTTTTTCCAAGTTTTAAAGTTATATCTACATAGCTATCTTTTCTTTGTTTGTTCAGTCTTTTTTTTTTTTTTTTCAAACGTTGTGCTAAAACAACCAGTTACTCAAGGCAATCTCTGGATCTGTGACTTTACACATTTATTTCATTATCTAAGCTGGAACTGAAAAATGCTTTGATGTCCAAAACAAAATTTTGTGTTTGCATTTTCTGATGAAGCCCATAACATACTGGCAAAACATCAGTTGACAGAAAAAAAAAAAAGACTTAAGCTTAGTTTTTATATATATATATTTTTTATTTCTCACATGTATCTTTCCAGATTTGTGTCTAGATGGTTAGATTAACAGTTCAACACTCTTTCTAAAGACTATCCAAATTACATTACTCTATTAAAAAAAAAAAAAAATTTTTTTTTTTTATGCTTAGCTTTTGAGGTGATTTTTAGTTTAAATCCATATATGAATTGAAATAACTCACAGGTGGGTTTCTTTTTGTTATTGTTCACATTATCAGGATTATTATCAGCAATTATACTGCTATTTTTAATCAAATATAGATTTAATTTTTGCTTTCCAACTGCTTAGGGGAGTCCAGAGAAACCGTGTAGTTTGTCACAGAGAAGGGAAGGAAATGCTCACCATTTAAAGGTTGGAACAGACATTGGTCCACCACCTGTCTGTAATTTTGTGGTACTCTGGCGGCTTGCGTGTTGCTACGATAGTAGAAGCTATGCCACTGGTATTTCAAATACCATCAGGGTTACCAAGGGTGGACAGGTTCCAGCAGAGCTTCCAGACTAAGACAGCCCAAAAGGAGAGGCCTGGGTATCTTCTTCCAAAAAGCAGCAAAGAAAAATCTTATGGATCACAACAGAACATTATCTGACTTGTTTGCCTTGGAAATGTCATTAGGAGGGATCAGTCGCTAGAGGACGACATATTTGGTGAAGCGGAAGCCCAGCGAGGGTGGGGGAGAGCCTTGGTCAAATGAATTGGCACACCAGCCACAAGGATGGACTCAAATAAGCTGGTGGTTGTGAGGATGACACAGCACTGGGCAGCATTTCATTGTGTTCTACGTAAGGTCACTGTGAGCCAGAGTCAACTCCATGGCAGCTAACAACAACAACAACAGCAGCAATATAGACACTGGTGGCCCATTCCTGCAGGGAAACGACATGTTACCGTTTCTCAATATGCTTGCTCTGGAGCAGATGGTCACTTCAAAGGAAACCGTAGGTGTTTTTTGAGGGTTAAGTACCGTTTCAGCATCTCTGAATTGCATACGATACCTCACATGATACTTTCCGCATAGTAAGTTTTCAGTGAATGTGTCCAGGACTGTTGAAATTTAATTTGGAAGGAGTCCTGGTGGCATGGTGGTTAAGTGCTCAGCTAGTAACCAAAAAGTCAGCTGTTTGAACCGACCAGCTGCTCCATGGGAAGAAGATGTGGCAGTCTGTTTCTGTAAAGATTACAGCCTTGGAAATACTATGAGGCAGTTCTACTTTGTCCTGTAGGGTCGCTATGAGTCGGAATTGACTCGATGGCAATGTTTTTTTTTTCTTTTTTTGGGTTTGGATCTTTAATTTTGCAAGCCAGTTCCAGAATATTGACTCTAGTGAACCTTGGGAACCACACTTCCCAAAGCCCCTATTCCGCAGGTGAGGAAAGTGAAGAGGGTGAGGTCAGATTTCTCCCCAAAAGTCTTGTGGCTAGGATGTGGCAGAGCCCAGAAGGCAGAGCTCCTTTTTCTATGTCATGTTACCTTTTAAATGTGAGTTTTTTCCGTGGGCCCAAAGCGACACACAAAAGGTAATTGAAGTCTTACCTCTGATTATTGCCTTTCCTTAGTTTTAACAATAAACTTTGAAGCCTCTTGATCTATATGTAGCAAAATCTGTATGTAGCAAAATATGTTGTCACATGCCAGAGAGTCAATTCTTAGTGACCTTATGTAAAATAGAACTAAATGTTGCCTGGTCCTGCATCATCCTCACAGTTGTTGCTATGTTTAAGCACATTGTTGCAGTCACTGTGTCAAACCGCCTCATTGGGGGTCTTCCTCTTTTTTGCTGACGGTCTGCTTTACCAAGCATGATATCTTTCTCCAGTGATTGGTCCCTCCTGATGACATGTCCAAAGTAAGCAAGCAAAAGTTTCACCATCCTCAATTCTAAGGAGCATTCTGGCTGTAGTTCCTCCAAAACAGATTTGTTCATTCTTCTGGCAGTCTGTGGTATATTCAGTGCTCTTCACCAACACCACAATTCGAATGTGTCAATTCTCCTTCGATTTTCCTTTCTCATTGTTTGACTTTGCTTTCATATGAGGTGACTGAAAAGACCATGACTTAAGTCAGGCGTACTTTAGTCATCAAAGTGACATATTTAACACTTTAAAGAGGACTGTTGTAGCAGATTTATCCAATGCAACATGTCATTTAATTTCTGGACTGCTGCTTCCATGGGCATTGATTTTTGATCCAAGAAGAATGAAATCCTTGACAATTTCAATTTCTTCACCATTTATCATGATGTTGTTTATTGGTTCTACTCATTGTAAACCTTAGGAACTATCCTTCCCTTCTCTATGAAATTATTTCTACAAAAAAAAATTCCAAAAAACTGACTGATATTATTAATGACCCCTTTAAAAGTTAGAGTATACATATCCTACTCTGCAATACCTTTTCCATCTCTCTCCTGTGTTTAGAACTTTCAACATGATGACCAGTTACATGGTAATGTCTCTATTCACCAAATAAACATTAGTAAGTCACTGTACTCTTCTCTTATACTAATACCTTTTAGAGGTCTTTATAGAAAACTTTAAAACAAATTTTTTCACTTAATCAGAAATTCAATTTATCGAATTCTATATTCTTTGCAAATTCTAGGTAACCATATTTTCAAATATAGTTTTTTTTGTCATGCTTGAATATTTTTGTCTCTTGCAATTTGATTTTAGAATGAATGCATGTTAAAAAAAGAAACCATACAGTAAACACTACTATTTGTTCCTGTCTAGTAGGAGCTTACAAGATAGATATTATAAAACGAGATTTAGCAGTGTATGTAAGAAATTAAAATACAGTTTCTAGTTGAGACATGGAATTCAGGGAAAATTAGAAAGAGGAAAGATAATTTCAAATAAGAGTTATATAGAGAGATTCCAGGATGGGCAAAATGGCTTGGACAAGAAGTTGAGGTGTTGCAGTTATCAAAGGTGTACAGAAAAAGGGATAGTCTGTGAGGAGGTCAAGAGTGAAGTGGCCTGAGCAGAGCTGGGTCTTAGAACTGAGGATGATGATGATGAACGATAATAATTTTTCAGCATCTACTTTATAAGCATTATCATAGCTAGTGGACACAATGTTCCTATGAGGTAGGTAGAGTTATTATTGCTATTTTAGAGGTAAGGGTTTAGAGGGAATAAAGTATTTGCCCAAATCACAGAGCAAGCAAGAGACAGAACCCTCTGACCAATGAAGCTACGGGAATGAAAAATGCCCATGGCTTGAGTGTATTCTAAAAAATTAATTCTTCTGGCTCTTGTCCTCCTCTGGTTCTCTTTTTGCCATTTTATTATTAGTAGTATTTTTACTCTGAAAATTTTACCTGTCTAAATATTA